>NC_060271.1:71796011-72170994 GCF_021613505.1 Equus quagga
TTGTGAAGTAAATTTTACATTCATTACACCTTTTTTTTTGGTGAGGAAGATTGGCCCAGAGCTAACATCTGTTGCCAATCTTCCTCCTTTTGCTTGAAGAAGACTGTCCCTGAGCTAACATCTGTCCCAATCTTCTTCCACTTTGTATTTGGAACACCGCCACAGCATGGCTTGATGAGCAGTATGTATGGCCATGCCCGAGATCCAAACCCATAAACCCCAGGCCACCAAAGCTGAATGCACGAACCTAATCATTCCATTACCAGGCCAGCCTCTCCATTACACTGACTTTTATCATAGAAGCCAAGCCTTTATAAAATCAAGCAAACAGAGTGGCTGAAATGCTACTGGTATTCTTTATAAATTTGTCTTTGGAAGCTCATCAGTCAGGAGACCATTTAAGCCCACATCAGACTTTGAATGTGTGATAAACATCCCTGAGGGGACGCTAATTTGCATTCCCACTGGGAGTCCTGGCTTGTCTGAGTTTATCTATTAGCATGAATACCCAGTGGTCTCACTGGGGTAGAATAAAGGGACATACTGAGACTGGTGGCGGAGTCTGCAGACTACGGCGGCTCTTGTACAAAGACCAAAGCAAAAGTGACTATCGGCCTCTCCACAAATGCCCTAGAAGAAAAGAGAAATCACTCCGAGGTAAGATGATTAAGACAGTCTGGCTTGATCTTGAGGCACTGATTGACCGTCATCAGGAATGGATACTTCTGAGTAGGACACTGGATGCTCTTCTCAGTGTCCCTAGACCCAGTCTGAGAATAAAAACTGTAACGAGAGATACCAGTGCGGAGATACTGTTGGCAACCTACTCAACAGCCATTCCTCATCCTCTTTGTTCACGATGGCAGAGTCTGTCACCATGGTAAATGCTAAAAAAGTCATAGGCTGCTTTTGCCAGCTTCTTTGAAGCCATGTCATGGCTGACCAGTGGGATAGATGTCTGCTGGGGAACTCCTTGGTAATATTTTATTCCTGGGAAAAAAAATGTTGTCAAGAAGGAAATGCCTCTCCCTTTTGGCCCATGGACAACCATCCTGAATCCTGCAATGAACAAGCCTAAGGACTAGGTGAGGTAACAGAGATGAGAAATTGAAGGAAATGGGTCTCTGATGACACCACTGTGCCCCAGAGACTAGCCTGGGGCATCTACCTCTAGACCTATTGCTACGTGAGATAATAACTATTTTTCAAGTCATTGCAAAGTGAGCGATTCTATTACTTGCAACCATAAGCATCTTAACCAATACAACAAAATTCTAGATGGAATGGGGTAGAGACTGGGAAGTTTAAAAAGCTAAAACCATAAGGCTAATCTCTTAAGAAGCCAGAGAAAACAATATCTCTTAGGTGGCAGGACCAAATCCTCCTCTGCCTCTGTGACAATCTTGAGAGATTCTCAGAAGTGATAAGAAAAATATGATTGAAGGTAAGAGAATGTAGAAGGGATGGTGTTGGTGGTTTCATAAGTGAGGAAAGGGCAAGCTATAAAGAGGACACTGCACTGAAGAGGAAATGAAGAGCACTAAACAGGAAGCCGATGAGGGCCACTGGAGAGCAGAGTGGAGAGAGGAATGGCCAACACTTCTGTACTGCTCAGGCTCAGTCAGGGAAAAGAAGGGGCTGGAGAAACTACTCTGGATAAAGCTCAGAGTTGAAAATTAGTGTCAATACCTTTGCAATTGTCAACCTTATTCCTTGACTGCCCACTGTGGGACCGGGTAGCCTGGGGAAGCTGGGGCTACTTTTACCTTCAGAATAGTGAGACCTGACAATATTATATCATCTAGAGTTAGGTCTCCTTAAATCCCCAAGAAGGCAGCTTGTTATTTTTATTCAATTGTTAATTCTCCATTCTCATACTCCAAAAAAATAGAACTCTTTATTAAGACATTAGAGTCACCCAATAAGAACTAGGGTATTCCCACTGAATTTACAATGCCCTTGCTGTAACTGCTGTTGAAGCAGGAAGGCAGAATCCAATCCACTGCTGTTGCTGTGAGCAACATTTTTCTAGCCACAGTAATTGTGCCATGGTCAGGGAAACTGAGATAATGCAAGTGCAAATACCTAGAGTTAATCACACAGTGATTATTAATCGCCAGCCCCTTTTCTTTCCCCTTCCCCTCTCCTCCTCTTCTCTTTCTTTCTTACTCTTTCCCTTCCTTCCACTTTCCTTCCCCTACCCTCTCCTATGCTTTTCTCTCACTGAATTTTCAGCATATTTAGTGGCTGGAGAAATATCCTTCTTCCTCATGGCTGACTGTCCCTCCAGCTCTTGGAGCACACAATGACACAATTCCCAGCTGCCCCTAGGTGTAGTGGGATCAAGGGAAGCATATACAACCTGTGATCATGTGTTGCAGCTCGTGAGACATCTTCCCATTGAAGTAATGCCATTAAAATGGGTACTTTCCTAGCCTATCAAACAATATTCATTGAAAACTCAACTCAAATATTTACAAGTTTCATCTCTGGGGCTGCATTGGTAAGGTTGTAGCTCTCACATGCCAAGTCTGTCTCTCTTTCTGATTCTTTATACCTACAGACACTAAAGTAAACTCCTTAGAAAATAACTTCTTAAAATCATTTAATGATACTTTTCAGTGATTAGAGCCCTTACTCTCAGGTCCTCATGCTTAAAGATAACTTGCGTATTTCAGATTAAAATCATTTATATGATGCTTATTCCAATCTCTCTCTCTTCCTTCATATCCCCCAAGATTGATTTGGAAGACCACATAGGTTTGATTTCCATTGATTCAGAAGCTGCCCTTTTTATGAGCTCCAATGACTTCACCTCCAGAAATGAATCACTTAATAGTCTTGCATTCAACATGCTGTATGAACTTAGCCTTTGAATTTCCAATGAGCTCATAACCCTGGCCTGGGCCTTGACAATGCACTGTCTTAACAACACAGATCCTGAATGAGCAACTAGGGACGTTTCTGAATATAACTGCGTATAATTAATCTCTGGTCACCCTGGGGATCCCAAATCCCCTCGGATCAATGAAGCCAAGAGGCAGCATTTCAGCTAATAGCCAATAGCATTTTATGGCTCTCTTGAGAAGGCATAGAGAAATGATGGTGTTTCCATGCAGCATTTCAAAAAGAAACATTTCGAGGGGGAAAATTAACTCACCAAAAGAAATAAACAGCATTTTGAATTCACTGAATGCCTTTCAGAGATATCTGAGAGTCCTTTGCCTGTGAAAATTTACTCTCTGTTTCAAGAGGTGAAAAATAAAAGAAAGGGGGACGCTCACCGCAAGATTATACAAGGCCCAAGGCTAGGCCCTCCACTGGTATGCTAAGTGGCACTACAGTGAAATATTTTATCTAAATATATGCTTCCCTATAGGGCTCAAATCAAAAGTAGGCGCCTATGTTTTTGCTGCATTACCTAAGGCTCCAGAACTTAAGGCGATATGTATAGCCCTACTTATGTGTTGACCTCACCAGGGCAGCGGGTGGACAAGTGAGCAGAAAGTAGGAGTGGACCAAGTTCTAGCCTGGAGGCAAAGACCAGGGTCCATCCCTGATGCTGCCTCTAACACAGCTGGGTACCTCTGAGCAATGAAAACTTTCTGGTACTTCCCAGGTCCTAGAGAATGGGCTGGTGCCAATAATTATAATCTATTATTCATTTTGTACTTTAGAGTTACAAAGTGTTGCAGCTAGCACACATGATTTCATTTGATCAGCTCAGCGAAGAGGTGAAGGGAGGAAAGGAAAATAAATACTGTTTGAAGTCACATGAGGAGATGTGGCCTGCCCTTGCCATTTATAGAACCTTATGCCATTTACTTCTTAGAACAATAATACTTAGGTAGGTATTGCTGAACTGATGAGAAAACTGAGATTCAGAGAAGGTAAGTAAATGCCCAACATCCATAGCTAATGCCATTCTTTCTGTCCCAAATCTAACAAATGTCTCCATTATAAAACAGATATAAGTAGAAAGGGAAGCTTGATCCCTACCTTAAGGTGAGACAACCTCCCATTTTCATCAGATAAATCTCCCAGGATGCCAGGTCATGACATAGAAATCTCAGTGCATTGACTACTGTCTCTCTCTTGGGCAAGGAGAATTACAAGGCTCCTTATGTTATAGGATGTAAGGGACCATGAAAAGTCCCCTGCCCACAGAAATCAACTCGATCATCCAGTTTTTTTTTGTTTTTGTCAGTATTCCACTCCACCCATTGGTGGGTGCCATCAAAGCAACAAGCTGGGTGCTAAGGATCCAGGACAAAGATGTGTAAGTTTTAAAAGGGAAAAAAAGAAACTTTATAGTACTTTAAAATTGTACAGTATCACAGCTGGAACATACCTTCAAACTCACTAAATCTAATGCCTTCACTAAACAGATGAGAAAGCTGAAGCCCTGATAGGCAAAACAGTTGGTCTATGATCACTGGGGGAAAAAGTAGCAGTGCCAGCACTAGATGCCACATTCAAGCCACTACTATTCCTAGAGATAGTACTCAACACATATTTGCAGAATGAAAGGACAAACAGAAAAAAATGTAACTCTCTGGAACAAGTCTGGTACCCTTGATCGCCATTACATCACCAAGCCATGGAGTGCTGTAGAAGTGGGCAGGCTTGAGCTGGAGGCCTTCCTCTGTTCCTCTTGTCCAGATAGGCATAAGGCTACCAAGACTGTCTGTCTCAGTGATCTCTTCTCCAGGTTGACCATCCTAGCTGCTAGTCAATTTTCCATTTCCTTCCTCTCTTCATTTCTCTTTCTCTCTCACATATATAAACACAGACACACACACACAGACACACGTACACACGCATATACACACACAGTCAAGTTTAAAATCACTAATTTGCCAGAAGATAAATACAAATTCAGTCTCCAACAGAGTAATCTGTTTTTCACTACTGCCTTTAAAATACTTTTTTAGAAAGAGCACTTTAGTCTGGGGAGGATTACAAGACTAACCATAATTCTTCTTTCTCCCTGCATCCACACCCTTTGCTGTTACTGTTCCACACCAACTCTGCACTTTTTTGGCCAATGAGAGAGTAGCAACCATGGCATAACTGGAGATTTAGAAAGTACCTGCACAATAGAACACGTCCTTTTGCTGCTCCTGGGAACACTGAGGACCCCACCATGTGAACTAGCCCAGGCTGACCTGATGGGTGATGAGAGCATCTGGCCAGAACCACAGCCTGCAGCCAGCCAACCATCAGACACCTTCAAGCACCAGCAGAAGGCAAGCACATGAGGAAGCCCACTCAAGATCCTTAGAACTCTCAAGCTGAGGCCAGCCCAAGTTGCCGGCACACAGAATTAAAAGCTAAGAAACTGTTACTTTAAGCTATTAAATTTAAGTTTTGTTTTGTTTTGTTTTTATAGCAAATGCTAACAGATACAGTACCCTAACAAGAGATCATATAAACTGAATACTTACTCTATTTGGGTCACCATCTTATTTCATATAATTTTCACTATCTCTGAGGGAGTTATTAATATTTCCACTTTATGGAGGAGGGAACTGAAGTTAATTCACTTACGTACCTGGTCACAACAGACTCTTAACCACTACTCAACCCAGAAAGACAATGTCAATGATAGGATCTCAGAACCATGTGGTTTGAAGAATGTGGGCAAGGACTGGGTTGGTTTAATCTGTGGAAAGCAAATTGTCAGAGGCCAGAAGAGAAACTTTCACTCTTGGTGACAGTCTAATGGAGGGCAGAACTGAGAGCTCTAAGGAAAAGGTATCTGATGGTTGACTTGGCTGGTGGCAAGGAAGAATCTTCTGCTAAAAGGAGTGAAGCAGAATGGAATAGGTACACCCAAGAGAAAATCAGTTTCCTATAACCAGAGATATTAAAGGAAAGAAATTTAATACATGCATGAATACCTCAAACTTATTTCTGCCGCACATTTACTCATTTTATCCTTCTCATCAAGAAGGTCCTCTACTTTCTCCTCTTAGGATCCATTTTCCACACACTCCTCAAGGCCTGATAGAAGTCCGACCTTTTCCATGAAGCCTTTCCTGACTCTCCCCACCTTCGCTGAGCTCTCTTTTTCTGAATTTATATGAACGATACCAGTCCCCTGTACCTCTCAATGTAACTCGATTCTAATCTACATGATAATGTGGACTTGTGGAAAATTACAGTTTTAGAATCGGATAGTCCTGCATTGGAATCTAATAGTGTGTTTTTACTTAGCTTTATGGACTACTTTATGAAGTTGTTATGAGGACATAGTGAGAACATATATGCAAAGTGCTTGGCATGAGTAGTTCTTAAAATTATGGTGTTCCACATGTTGATCTGGTCTTTAGAAATAGACCTTTAGGCAGGAAACATGCCTTATACTTCCCTGAGCCCACCTCCTCCCAAGACTGCTGATAAGCACATAGAAGATACCTAGAAAATATTACTTGAATTGATTTAATAACGACTTAAAAAATAAACACGAGACATTTTTATAAAATAAGTCTGTGGCATAATAAAAATCATATCTGGTCTTTCTCTCTGATTCTGACAAAGAGCTTCAGGACCCCTTGGAATTCCCTGGGTGATAGGAATGTCTTTATGTTAATAAGGTGACTCTTGGTGGTGCTTCTAAATAGCTTCAGGATGGGGGTTGGTGATCAGAGGGTTGGACCTTTGGGCCAGCCTGAGCTTCAGGGAGAGAAGGGGGACTGGAGATTGAGTTCAATCATGTGGCCAATGATTTAATCAATTGTGCCTACGTAGTCAAACCTCAACAAAAACTCTGGACACCAAGAGCTTTCTGGTTAGTGAACACACTGATGCACTGGGATTGTGATGTGCCCAGATTCCACAAGGAAAAGGCATGGAAGCTCTACGTCTCCACCCCTCCTAGACCTTGTCCTATGAGTTTCCTCCATTTCGTTGTTCTGAGGTGTATCCTGCATAAAACTATAACCGTAAGTATAGCACTGTCAGAGAATTCTGTGAGCTGTTCTAACAAATTATTGAACCTGAGGGTGTTGTAGGAAGGCACAAATTTTTAGCCAGTTGTTCAGGAGTACAAGTGGTCCTGAGACTTGCAGCTGGTGCCTGAAGTGGGGACACTCTTGTGAAGGACCTTGCCCTTAACTTGTGGGGTCTGTGCTAATTCCAGGTACTGTCAGAATTGAATTGAATTGCAGAATAATTGATGTCAGAGAACTGGGGTCAGAACCTAAAGCCAAATAACTAAGCATTTCTTGGTTATTAGACTATCTCTTCCTGGATCAGAAAAAAGATTCCAATAAAGTGTATTAAAAATATACACACTTAGAATAATTTTCTTTAAAAAAGAATTTCAACATTACTTGCCTAAAAATTTTTCCTCTATTACCAAGGTAGTATTTAGCATCCCAAAGAATGTCACTGATGGGAATGGAAAAATCTCCTAATGAAATTCACAATAAAGAAAATATTATGACATACAATTTACAGCATCAATTCTTAACTTAGAGAAAGAGAGAAAAATATATGCTATTAAATAAATTCTGATATTTCTACAACATGCCATAATGTAGACCATGTATTTTCTTTAACTGATTAGTTTTGCTTGAGTGCTAAACTACAATTTAGAATTTTTACTTTAAAAGCTTACACATCTTTATTCATTCTCTCTCTCTCTCCCGCTCTCCCTCTTGCTCTCACTCTCTCGCTCTCTCTCTCGTTCTCTATCTCAATCTCTCTCTCTCTCAAGGAAAAATTTTGTAAAGAGTGACAGACTAATATTCTCTGTAATTTCCCAGGGTAGTGTTGCTGAGGTAAACGAGGTGTCAGGTTCCACACTAATTCATCACTTATTAATTAACAATATCAACAACTCCTTTTTCATTACTGATAACACATTTTACTGACTACCAGAAGGATTTTTTATTACAAAACTTATCTCAAAGGCTCTTTCCTGTTATCTACTGCAATAATAAAAAAAAATCATCATTCAATCATCATTTTAATGACTGATCATTTTTCCCCCCTCACTAAAATTAAATCATAAAAGCCATTTAATTAAATTGAATGGAAATTGAATGACTTTAATCATGCAAAGAATTAAAATGAAGGACGCTTTCTCTCAAAGCCTGACAACATATAATGACGTGAGTTGACCAATGTGGCAAATCCTGAGAGTAAGCAGAAGGTTGACGATTATCTTGCCTTCAGGTATCACCAACAAAAGAGCTACCATTAGAAGAATGTTTTCCCCTTCTAGCTTTGGGACAGAGCTCAACCAACACATCTGCACATGAATAAGAGGTCATGGGGTTTGACGGGGGTGGGGGGGGGGGGGGGGGGAGTTCTTAGGAAGGACTAAGAAAAGCAAGCAGTAGCTATAGAGAACTGTATGTTCAGGAGCAAGAATAGGTTTCTCAGAACTTTCCAAAATAATCCATCTAATAAGCCCTTCTTAAATACTTTCTATATGCTATAGTTGGTGGGAGAGATACAAAGATGGCCTCACAATCTGCTGGGGGAGACAGATATGCCAACAAATCATTATAATATGATAAGTCCTGTGCCAGAGGTATGTGCAAGGGGCTATGAGATCCCAGAGGAAAAATTAATAAATGCTTTTGACAAATTTAAAAAATTTACAAGGGAAGTGATATGCAAGTTGAGTTTTGAGGGCTGAGAAGTTCTGCAGGCAATGAAGGTCATTCTAGAGAGTGGCAAAATATGCAAACTGAGCAGAATCTCAGTGTGGCTAGTCTGTAGGAAGGACTGAAGGGAAATAAGGATGGAGAAGCAGGGTGACGTGGATTTTATCCCCAATAGGGAAAACAATGGTAATTTAAAAGCTGGACAATGATATGGCTTGATTTGTTTCTTAGATGGCTCTTCCTGGAAACAGTGTTGTAAGAGGCCTGGGGACTGAGAATAGAGGAGCACAGAGAAGAGAAGAGAGAGTAAAAGGGTAGTAGAACGACCCTCAGGAGACTAGCTGCCATAGGACAATGTGGATGATTCCCATAGCCCAGAGAAGACCAGACTTTTAGTTATCTTAATGTCTTCCCAGATCCTGGTGATAACATGAGAGACTCAGAGTGAAGATTACTGATGTGTAGTTCATAGTTATGAGACGAATGACCACTTCTGGAATCTGATTTTACAAAAGGACAGTCCTTGGCCAAATTGTAAAGCATCCCTAATACTTCCTCAGGCATCCAAAGTCCTCATGTTGACCTGCCTATCCAACTGTCACCTTATTGTCTCAGCCACTATGCCCGGGATCTTCTGCAGAATGTGACTCTGCCATCACAACACACCAATCCTGTATCTCATTCTCCCAAAATTTTCTTATTTACAGATAAGTATCTAATCCACATAGCAAATTTGTTAAAAAAAATCTGCTAATGCTTCATTCATTCATTCACCAAGTATTTATGGAGCACTTTCCACATTCAGGCACCATGTACTGGGATACAGCAATTATCAAAATAAACAAGAGCAACAACCCAAAGTCCAGCATCTTCACAGAGTTTACATTATAGTGAGAGAGACAAGCGACAACAAGATAAACGAAAGAAAAGATAGGGTATAGGCAATGATGCATGCAATAAGAAAGAGTAAATAAGGAAAGGGGAGATGGAGGAGGGTTGCAATTACTGTGAGTCAGACATTTGAATAAAACCTTGAAGAAGCTGAGGGAGCAAACCATGCAGACACCTGCTGCAAACAGAGGAAACTCCACAGCAAAGTCTCCTTGCCAGGGAGATGGAAGACCAGCAAGGGGACCAGTGTGGCAGGAAAAGGGTGATGGGAAGGCATTGTTAAGAGTTGAGCTCAGAGAGGTGCAATGCAAGCATGTGGGGCTCGTCTTACAGGTCACTGTTTGGACTCTACCTGAGTGAGACGGAAGCCATCTAACGGTTTGAGGGGTTTGAAGTGACGTCTCAGACTTAGGTTTCAACAAGATCATTCAGGAGTCTGTGTGGGGAGTAAATTGAAAAGGGTAATGATGGAAGCGGAGAGAAATCAAAGCAGGAGCTATTGCAATGACCAGGTTGATAGCAGTGGATGTTGTAGGAAGTGGATACATTCTGGCTATATTTTAAAAATAGAGTTGACAACGTTTATTATTGGATTGGATTTGGAATGTGAGAAGCAGAGGAATCAAGAATGATTCCATGAATTTTGGCTTGAGTTACCAAAATGGTGAGTTGTCAAATTAACCTTTTCCCCAAAATAAAGTACAACACTTACTGTATTTTAATCTTACTCTATTCCTGCCCCCCACCCCCACCTTTGCCTCTACCAGGCTTGTGAGTACAAGGAATCAGTGCCACCAATGTGTTCTAAATTTAGTTACAACACAAGGGCATTCCCAACTGAAACATCTCTCCAAAAGGCCTTTCTAACGTACCCAAAGTTCCACCAAAAGATTGATTTTTGGAGATCTTGAAGAGCCTGGGATTTAGGAATTTCCAATTAAAATAATTATGCCTTTGGAGAGAGTAACTTTGATACGACTTTTCAAACAAATATCTTGACCAAATAGTTGTCTTGTCAATTGGGTTGCCAGATTTACTAAATACATATATAGAACATACAGTTAAATTTGATTTTCAGATAAGCAATGAAATGTTTTTTAGTATAAGTATGTCTCAAGCATTGCACGGGACATACTTATACTAAAAAATAACTGTTACTTGCCTGAAATTGAAATTTGACTGGGTGTCCTGTATTTTATCTTATAGTCTATTTCTAAGTGAAAATACGTGGAGCCATTCACAGCTAGTCTAGGACTGAAGAAGGAGCATAGAAAAGGGGGGGGAGAAGAAGAACACAGTTTTTTCTATTTTCCTCTTTACCCTGGTTCTACTCCCAACTCTTGGGACATTAACACCCAGTGGTTTTAAAACTGCAATTTGCAACCACCACTGATGGTCCTTGGAGGAAATGAACATGGAGAGATTTAAATAAAACTTTCAGCCTTTGGAAATTACATTTTGAAAATGTAGCCAACTCTGTAATTAAGTTCCAAATTATTTGGTGCAGTCAGTTTGGCTAGCAGATGGAATGGTATTTTTGTTCATCCTTCATCCCCGGTGTTAGTTTCCAGAAATCTTGAGTGGGGCGTTTCAAGATTATTGCCTGAGTGACAATTACATGTGTCTAATAATTTACTAGAATCAATGAATTTCTTTAAATGAATTCAGCGAACTGTTATTTATATAGATATGAATAATGCATTTATAAGGAGAAAAGAAGCAGTTGGGAAATACTTTTTAAAATGATGTATTGTGGTAATGATAAGTAATTATACATCAATACCCTACTTGCTGATAAGACGTAACTAGCGCTATTTCAAAAAGTCTTTTCCCCAGTGCTCCTCTGTGATTCATATTATAGTAGGATCCAGTCTAAAGAAGGTAGTCTTCCATCTGCAAGTCAGAGAACATTCATGAGAAGACTCTCTCATAGATTTTATAGATGTCTTACAGATCTTACAGGTCTGATGCCAAGTGAGACCCCCCAAGGCTTTACCCTGTTTTGTTTTAATCTGATTCTTATACAGGATTTTCTCCCAGACATTAGTTTAGTGTTTATTGTATACACCTGTGTTATTTACCACTCAATACAACACTGTGAGGTAGTTATTCCTCACATCTCCATTTTATTAAAAAAGGAAAGTGACACTTTGAGGATAAACTAGCCCTATGTCTCATAATATTGGAAGCCCCTTCTTCTCATCACTACATTATATTACTGAATTTAACTAACTGGAGACACTTCCCAATCTCAGTGTAAACATATGCACACACCCAGAGGCTTTCATCATCACTGAATACCCTACAAACATATTTCTCAATCTTACGTGAGCAAAGGGGGAACAGAGACAGGCTCCCTTTCTTGCTGTTAGATATAAACACATTTCCCTACATTTATGCCTTGCCATCATATTGAAAACTTCTGTCATTCCACTGATAGCAAAGTAGTCCATGTCTACTTGAGGGGCACCTCACATCACAGGATAGACTGGGATTGAGAAATTGCATGTAAATACAATTTTGTGTTTTGTTGGGGGAGGGGACTTTATATTTTCCAAGATAAATTTTCTTGGCAGTAGCTTCCAAGTGTATGTCTTTCCCTTCCACTTACCCACTCACTCCACTTCTCAAATTGCTAGAGTCTCATGAACAGTCATCTAAATATACTGAGGTGGCTAGCATTTGATTATTAAATCCTTTGATAAGCAGAATTAACCTATCATGCAAATATCCCCTCCATACTTCAGCTGTTTGTTCAATTTTTTGTAAATTATATTTTCTTAAAGAAGCTCCCCTCTGAAGCCTCAGATCTGTTTATGGGGTAGGCTATGTCCAGTTTCTAAGATTGGCAACTTCTGAGTTTAAAAGTAGATTACCCCAGAAAATTACAGTACTACTATCTCTGGTATGCCAATTCTTACCAGACTCAGGGACAGTGATTTAAGGAGACTGTCTTATAAGTTGGAGCAAACCATCAAGGGCTCTATGAAGACATCACCTAAACTTTTACTGAATTCTTTCCAAAATATTTTCTTCACTAAAGGAGGACTATGATTTGGGTTTGGGACAGTTATTTCAGATGCTGTAGGTCATATGCATAGGTCTATTATACATACAGCGATCAGTTCCTTTCTAGAGTCACGGAAATGGTTAAACTCTGCATTCTACCAATGGCAAGGAAAGCGTTGTAGTACTGGAAGAACTCTCTAAGTCTTCACTTTCCTATCTTCCTAGGGTGTTTTTAAGTTATAGAATGTTAGAAAAAAATTTAAAAAACAAAAACAACTGGAGGGTGTGGTACAGTTCAGACTTAAAAAAAAAAAGAAAAGAAAAGTAGGAGGAATCACAAACTCAGGTGCCCATAGGGCTAAGAAGGAAGCATAAATGAGTGAAAGGGGCAAAGTGAACAATAGGGAATGCTGGAGCCTGTAGTAAAAAGGATAATAATTTCCCTATCTGAAGGAATTCATCTTCACATTTAAATAAAAATTATATTAGCCCAATAAACACACTGGATTTGATCTGCTCACATTCAGTTTTACAAGCCCTGGTTTATGGCCCTGGTTATAGCCTCTTGTTTACAACCTCTGATTTCTTAGGTGAGGACTCTTTCTAAGTTGGTCAAAGGTACCTTGGTTGCTGGAAAGTTTGACACAGATGAAGCTCTTCGCACTCTAAGAAAATTCTAAGGGAGTTTTGATTTCAAGTTGATATAAAAATAATTTATAGAGAACACTGTAATTCAGTTTTGAAAAAAACCTTAATTATAATAAACTATTTAACAAGAATGGATGGAAAAACTACCAATATGTGCCATATTATCTGATAGGAAAGAGTGCTCAGAATTTTTTAAATTTTTTTTTAAAATTTTTAAATTTTAAATTTTAAATTAGAAAGACCATTTAATATTCAGATTGTATGGTTTTTATAAATAAACGTACTTCTGATATTGAAAAAAGTAGAAATTTCATAGTTAAATCTGCTGGGGGTAGATGGAAACACACCATTTTATTGTTTTGTCTGAATGGTACAGAACAACACTTGACGCTTTCTCAAGGAATGTCTAAATTGTAGGAGCAGTGATGAAATTAAAATTCAGGGGTTTTTTTTAAGACAAAAATTCAAGTTCTAAAAGCAAACGAGATAATACAATCTGTGAAGACTTTATTGTGTGTAATAGTCATGAAAACTTGTTTGCTGTCTTTAGGAGACAGCTATTTCTCTCTCTGCTGCTTGGAAATACATAGATTTCTCATTTGTGTGCACTTTCTTTAAAGATGTTCTAGAAGTCGTAATTTTCAGGAAAAGGTTGAGGGCTAGTCCAGGAGCCTCCGGCATTCCCAACATTTGGACTGCTTCTGGGTGTGTTTATCAGTTTCTGGCATTGGACTACAGTGGTCACCAGTTTATATAAAAAAGCTGAAAAATGCATTTTTCTTTTTATTGTGATATTCTAGTCTACTAAGAGTTGTCATATGTATCCCATAGCAATGATTCAGAGTACAATAAAATACACTTAATGGGACTGAACTAAATTAAATCTTTCTTCAATGATTTACAAGGCAGTGTGGGATTATTCTTGAGACTATAAATTTTCATTATATAGGCATTGAGACGGTAGACTGCATGTAAGAAATTAGACCAAATCTTGTCTTAGATTTGTCTTTCTAGATCTTCTGATTTCAATTTTCTTGCTCATTTTTTTCTCTAAATGGAAGATTTGGATCCTAATTAGAGGGTTACTCCTAAAGGAGAATCAATGAGCGAAATTCGAAACAGTATGGTCTGTGAACTTCAGGAAGTCATTTAACTTTTCTGTAACACAGTTTTGTCGTCTATAAAATGGAGATGGTGTGTGGTCATCAAATGAAGTAAAAACAGATGTAGAACACGTTTGCAAATTTAACTACACTACAAAAGGAAGCAGAGCTCTCTTTAGACTTGATAGCATTTTATGCCTGTCCACCTGCTTTCCATTCTCGGGTTGTAATTTTGCTTTAAAATTGTGCCAGTCTGTGCTCGTGTTTGGGGTCCAGGGCTATGAGTAAAACTGTGCCTGGCAAGGGCACAGTCTCCAGGGCAGCAGCTCCCACTCCAACTTTCATTGTGGTAGAATTTTCCAGAAAAGCAAGAGCTGGGCTCTGTGAGCTTACAGTTTCTGCACAGACTCGGGCCTACTGCCTGTTTTCCAGAGCAGACTGCAGCCACTTCAAAGCATAAACTCAATTCCACATTTACCTGGGTTTGATGAGAGGTATTAAGGCAGTCCCTTCAGTAAATTCCTTCTGGTCACAAAAGGAAACACAGGATCAAGCAATCTTGCCCTCCCTTCACCTTCTCTTAGGCTCTCACTGAAAAATCCACTTAGCCTCCTGTTTACTCTGCTGGGAACACTTCAACTCTCCCCTTGGCCCTTATCGCCTAGTTCATGTTCACTCATCCTTAAAGTATCTCTTCAAATGTATTTTCCTCAGGAAAGCTTTTCCAGGTTCCTGAGACTAGCCCAGGTGCCCCTGCTTTATCTTGTCAAAGCAGCTAGTACTCTCCTTCCTAGTACATACTGTCATTTGTAATATGCATTTGAGTGACAATTTGATTCCATCTGCTTCCCTCCTAGACTGCAAGCTCCACGAGGACAGGGGCAGTATCTGTTTGCCCCAATATTACAGCTTCAGATCACAGCAGCGCCTCCAGTATGACAGAGTGGCCGGGCAAAACCCAATTAGGCTATTGGTTAGGAAGTGTGTCATGTACTGGGTCCAAAATTTTGCTCTCCATCAGCCTAAGCCAGTCTTATTCTCAACTCTTTCTTAGTCCTTTCTTTTAGTTTTCATCTCTATTTCTACTCCCCACCCTGCTATGTCTACTTTATTCTGTGAATACTATTCATAGAGTTTAACATATTTATTAAAGGTCTCCCCCTTCCTGTACTGTATATCCCCTGAGAACTTGTGGGAAAATGTTGGGGGGAGTGAGAATGTGGGGAGAGTGGAGAAGGAAGAAGGGAGAGGGTACCACCAGGAGAAGCAGTCCAGGAGTGTGAATGAAAGCATGACCGGAGCCCTCAGGGAATAATGTCCTAAGGTGGTGTCCCTCAGGGCACTGGGGAGCCAGACATTATTCTTTCTCAGCCCAATTCCTCCTTGATCCTCAGAATACATAAAGTGACTTGAGTGACTTCTTCAATTCTCCTAGAGATGGTACATAAAAATACCATTCCACATTGGTAAGAGAGAAATTAATTCCTCACATACTCTGGAGGCCTACTAAGAGATGCCTACTCTTTCAGAATCCTAGGTGAGAGCTGCTGCTCAGGAGGCAGGACATCCAGAGGGAATTAGGAAGACACCTGCTCTTGCTGGGAGCAGGTGGTAGGACCTGGGCACTGATGGGGAGGTTTGGCCTCTGGGTCTCTCATTCTGGATAAGTGACTCATCCCTTGGGTCATTTTGCAGTCCAGTTCAGCACTGACAGCTCCACAAGCAACTTCTTCCCATGAAGTAGTATCAGGAAGGTAAAACAGATAAAATGATTTTTTTTTAATACTGGGCATCAATTACTCTTTATCCATAGTGGTTAAGTGAGAAAGAGCTGGCTGTCAGGCCAGCATAGGAAAATTCCTGCTAGCTCCTCATCAAAGAAGAGGGCACAGCAAAATTGTGTAATGAATCATTCAGCTTGCAGCACACCTGAGGTGTGGCTCAGGAACCAAGGAGGCTCTGTAGGCGAAAAGCTGGCAAGAGGCAGGGGCACAGCTGACGCTGGCCCACAGGCTTCTGAAGAGAGCCCCCCACACACCCTTAGCCACCTACCACCATCTGGTGCTCCACATAGGACTCTCGACCACGCTTGTGTGTGGGCGATGGCAACAGCCATTAGCTCTCTCTGATTGTGTGTCCACCCATCCCCTTCACAGGGAGAATCCCAGGCAAGAGGACCCCTTCAGGGAGAGCAACAGGGAACGTTACCATGAGGAATCACAAGGCAATACATTCAAGAAAAAATAATACAGACTCAATCTCAGCGTGAGCCGCTAGTTATGACACAGGAAGTAACATCATCTAGGCAAATTCTGTCTGATGTGATCTCGGACATTGCCTACTTCCATACTGTAATTTCTCAATGGGGAAATTTGAGACCTCAAAAGTTATGTGCCTTGATTAAGAAAACAGAGTCAGACAAGATCAAAGTCAGAATTAAAAATCCTGCTCATAGTTTAACACAACTGCTGGCCATTGGAATCAGCTCAAAGTAAAAAATACAAATATCTGGATCTCATCCTAGAACTACTTCATCTGAAGCTCCATAGCTGGGACCAAGGAGTTTTTATTTCTCCAAAGCTCCCGGTGATTTGTCAGATTTGGGAAACACCATCTTAGACTCCTCTCATCTCAGTTGTTATTTGTGTCCATAAAGGATGATAAAGGAAATTTACCAAGGTCTCCAACTTCTAGATGCATATATATTAGCTGAGGAGATTAGGCACATGCAGGAGAAAAGTTAGGTAACAACACAGAATACTATGCGATGACTGGGCTAAATAAGGGAGGTGGAAGCAGCAGTAAATGTAAGTGCAATAGGTAGAGAAGAGGTGCTTTATGTCACCTCTCAAGTTTGGGAAAGGTCTCAAGGACTGGGGTCTGAATCATTTATATTGAAATGGGTGAAGAAGGGAAGGCTGGATAATTTCTAAATGTCTCCTGAATCTCTGTGCACTTTTTCATTCCCAATGCCACTGCCACCATCTTCGTTCTGACCTTTGAAATCCCTTGTTTTGATTTTACCAAGAAACTGCCAACTGGGATCCCTTCTTCAAGTACCACTCTCCAATCTATCCTTCATATTGTTGCTGCTAAAACCTTCCACAAGTACAAAGCTTTCATGGTGCTCCTCCGCCAAAAACTATTCCTACGCCCTTCCCATTTATAAAGTCCAAAAGCTGTATAAACGCCATCAGGGGCCTTCTTAATCTGGCTTTTGGTTATTTCTTTAACTTCATTTTCAAAGCTGTTACATACCTTGAGTTCCATGTGAAAAAAAAAAAATCACTGTTCCCCAAATATATCACTGTCTTTGCACGTTCTTCTTTCATATGCAGTGCTCTTATCATACCTCTCCCCTCCCTTCCCAATTTCCACTTGGAAAATCAATACATACCTTTCAAGTCCTAGCTGAAATGCCATCTCCTATTAATAATATTACCCTACCCCAGAGATATTTTCATTTCATAGAAAGGAAAGTTAAAGAAATGGAACTTTTAACGGTGGAATTCCAGGCATCAACCAATAATGAGGAGGACATTGGTGGGCATTTAAGTCACTGAAACCACAACTTCTAGACAAATGTCTCTTTTGCCAATGGGTAAAGTCAAATTCAAATGGAGAAAGATGTGAATGTCAGGGCATAAAACACAACTTCTGATACATTTTTTACCTGGAACAGAGGCAAATACCTTCTTGGGTGATTGGTGAAGATACAAATATTGATGCTGTTGGGCCTGATATCCAAATCCAGATTAAATTTTTAGACTCATTTATGGAAATAGGTAAGCGAGGAAATGCAATTACTACTTGTAAATCATTTTGCTGTACCTTTCTCCTCCAATATCGTTAAATAGCAAAATGCAACTGATGCTATTTTAGCTACAAGCAGGAGAAAATAAATCCTTGTGGCAACACGCATCTGTCAAGGGATTTGATGTTCTCCAAAATACTCTTTGGTATTAAGCAAGCAATCTTTCACTTCCAAAGGGGATTCTCATTGATATGTATGAGCTAAGCACTCCATTATTTATGGTTAAGTGCAAATTGATATGTTTAAGAAAAATGCAAAATTAAGGGACATGTATATTAAAAGACCTAAGGTGGTAATTATGCATCCAGTGTGGCTAATTTAAATACAGCGACATTACAATATGCTTTAATAAACCTAGGTAAGGTTTTGGAATGCAATAATGTGTTGCTTTTAAAAAGTCTGCACATGTAGTTACACTAAGTGGGGTTTCTCTGGAAGGCATTCTGTGGCTGTGAAAAATTATTCAATAGAGTGTACAGTGCAACTGTGGAACCAGTATTAGATAGCAGGTTAAAAAGTAGAGCTGTCCAGTAGAATTTTCTGCAATAATAGGAATGTTCTATAACATTTCTGTAGCAATTTGGTAGCCATTAGCCACATGTGGTTATCAAACACTTATGATGTGACTAGAGTGACTAAGAAGCTGAGAGTTAAATTTTGTTTAATTTAAATTTAGTCTCATGTGACTAGTGGACAGTATTTTGAAGATTGAACTTTAGGCTCAATTCTTAACATGAAATTTGCCACATGAAAGTCTCCTGACAGTTCCAGTTCTCAGTTTTCTCAAGCAAAAAATTGTTCTGACAAAACAATATCTAACATTTTGTGGATTTATAGATTTATAATTCTTCCTGCCACCACGCCCATCCCATAAAGTGAAATAGAAAACCAGTGAAAATCAACATGGACATCCAATGGGACCAAGAAACCAATTAAGTAATTATGTATCTGCCCCCTCCCTGTGCCAAATCAAAAGAGTATTCTGAAATTAGTTCCTAAGAAAATTCCTTTTTCAAGGGTCAGATTAGATAATGCAAGTCTGGCACACTGGAATTTGTTAGTGATTATTATGATTCTTATTTTTAATTTTCTTCAATATTGTTGTTGTAGACAGAATAGGCAGTCTTTTTCTTAGGATTTAAAAATTTTGTAGAGTGTCCTGATTTTTAGTTCTTAAGAATCTTTTGGAGGCTGGAGCTAAGGAAATGCAGATAACATATAAACTAGCCAACAAGATAAGCAGGGATGACACTGATATTTCTATCTGGCTGATTAAGACGTTGTTAACTCTACCTGGTTAAACCCTCCAGAGGCCTCCCCCCCAAAGCATAAAGAAGCCCCTAGGCAATGGACCGTGAGACGAGGATGCGTGGATGGCAGAAGAGAAGAAAGAGAGAGGTCTGAAGGACCACATCGCAGGTCTCAACAACCTCTCACAGCACAACCATCTAGGAACACCTCAGAGAAAGTCAGGACTGGAATGAGAAGCAGCAGAGACAAGCACACTTCTACTCAGCAATACCATTTGTAAGAAATTCGCATTAGGAAATACTGCAAAACTTGTACAGAAAAACATACATGCAAAGTTGTACATACACAAGCACTGCTACAATCATGAAAGCCTGGAAACTATCCATATCCTAACAATGGGAACCTGGTTAGTGGTTAATTTATAGAACAGAATACTCTGCAGCCAATAAAATTTATAATCAGGAAGACTAAAAAACAGAAAATATTTAAAAATTTACTATATACTTAGTGTAAAATAAGTGGAAATATGTATTGAGCAATATGATCTCTCTTGTTCTTTCTCTTGCTCTCTCTCTATATATATACATATATCCTAAAACAAGAAAAAATATTTTAAAAAACATTAATTCATTCATGTCCTACCACCTGGAGAGAAGTACTTTAATATTTTGGTACCTATTCATATATATACATTCATATATATATTTCAAAATTATCATTTCCTTATAATTAAAAGAAAAATTATTAGTCATTTTAAAATCAACTTTTAAGAAGTTAAAGATGCAAATGCACTAACAGAATAGTAAGTAGTTAGCTTAGTAGATGCCACCATATTATACACAGTTCATTCGTTAGTTATTTAGTGTAATAACATGTCTTAGGGAGCCACAAAAGGGTTAAGAGACTCCCTAAAACACCCTATTTAGGCATACGGAGACAGAGTTCATTTGAAGATAGATACATACTAATAAATAGCTATAAATATTCATCAACATCTATTGCCTTTGGTTTTATGTAAACCATAAATATTATTTTCAAATAGCTATGAGCAATCACTATTTATTCACTCTCAGAAAAAGCAACGGCTAAGGCAGCAATCTCTTTACAGCCCTGGAGTTGGCTGGTGGAATATTCAAATGATTACCTCTGACCATATTACTAGCAAAGGTCCCCAACCACCTGGATGCTAGAGGGAAAACCCATTTCAGTGGCTTTTTTTTTATCTTGGCCATTTAAATGAGCCAACCTGCCTCTCCTACTATATGGAAATAGCTCACGATAGCTACAAACTGGTGTTAAAAAATATATTAGGAAGTGCTTGAGAGCACGCAAACTGCCCTGTAATGAAGTCATTAAACTGGGTGAAGCTAATTTCTGAGGTACATTCTAACCGACAACCTAAGCCAGCAAGCAGAAGTCAATAAACTTTTATGGGGTTCTGTAAGCAAGCCATTCCTAGGAGTTAAATTACCAAAGCCCATTACAAGGCATGTTTGACCAGCAAAACCTGAACTGACACTTTGCAGCACACACACAAAAATAAAGCTAGTAAATGGACATCTAAATTTTCTGCTAACTCTATAGGTGCCTGTGTCATCTGAGGAGAGCCGTGTTTATGTCTGAACCCAGAAGCAGATATTGCATCCTGCTTTGAGCAATTAACACAAAGTCAAGCAATTCAACCAAAGTGTGGAAAGCAAACACTGCAAAGTTCAGAACAGTGCAGAATCTGACGGCGGCGGTGGTGCCACGAGGTGCTGAGTGGGCCACCAGACTGTGAGCACTACGGCAGCAGAGACTGTGTCTGCCCTTCGACAGTTGGTCCCCACCGCTTGCACTGGGCCTGAGAGGTAACAAATGTCACTTAAATATTTTGGAAGGAATGGTGGGCATCAGAAAAAAGTGCAACTCACAACGTGGGCCATATGTCTTTAAATGTTTAATTCAATTATCAATTAACACTCCTTTCTCAACCCTCAGGATTCCCACTAAGTGGACAAAAGGGAGCTTATTACAATGTGTGATATAGGTTGGCTCTGCTCTTTGCAGTCCTACACATTTGACTTATCTTTCCTGCTCTGAGAACTTGATGATAATTTTCCAACCTCTGGCCTGTCTCTGAGTCTTGGTTTCCTTGACTTATTGCATTGGTTTATGTGAGTGGTTTCACAACTGCTACTTAAAAGCCCCCTGCTGGGGCAGGCCCGGTGGTGCAGCGGTTAAGTTCGCAAGTTCTGCTTCAGCGGCCCAGGGTTCGCCAGTTCAGATCTCAGGTGCGGACCTATGCACCGCTTGTCAAGCCATGCTGTGACAGGCGTCCCCCAAAAAGTAGAGGAAGATGGGCACGGATGTTAGCTCAGAGCCAGTTTTCCTCAGCAAAAAGAGGAGGATTGGCGGCAGATGTTAGCTCAGGGCTAATCTTCCAAAAAAAAAAATGAAAAGTCCCCTGCTGAAACCAAACCAAACAAAAGAACCAAAGAAGTATAGTTTCTTCAATCAGTGGAAACCGATGTAGCCTCTGTTTTGTGCAAACACTTACCAGGAATCACAGGACTGGAAAAGACCTAACTATGTCAGCCAATGCATTCTAGATCCTCCAGGCAAAGACTGAGCCCTAGACACTAGTAAATGAGATACATTTTGATATTAAAGTCCTTGAGAAAGGGTCTTATGGCTCCACAAACAATTCCTACAAAATATACATTGATGGCAGACCCTCCACAATTTTCCTTCATTGTCAGATTAATGAAAGAACATCCATCTTTCACGTAGTTGTTTACTATTATTATTATTATTAACTGCTATATTATTGAGAAAAAGCATAGTGTGATGGTTAAGAGTGCAGGCTCAGAAGTGGGCTAAGATTTAAATACTGGCTCTGCCACAGAATTGGAAGACTAGGAAAATTTCTAACTATTGGAAGTCTCCATAATAATGTGAGATGATAATAGAATAATAATGGTACCAAACTCAATGGGTTGTTATGAAGATAAAAAGAGGTAAAGCAAGAAAAGTACTTGACACAGTACCTAGAACATAGGAAGGGTTCAAAAGTTGGCAATTATTACTACTCTGTTTTTCCTTTTTCTTTTTTAGGAAGATTAGCCCTGAGCTAACATCTGCTGCCAAGCCTCCTCTTTTTGTTGAGGCAGATTGGCCCTGAGCTAACATCTGTGTTCATCTTCCTTTACTTAATATGTGGGATGCCTGCCACAGCATGGCTTGATAAGCTGTGGGTAGGTCTGCACTAGGGATCCAAACCGTTGAACCCAGGTTGCTGAAGTGGAGCATGCGAACTTAACCACTGTGCCACTGAGCTGGTCCTCAATTATTATTATTCTTATTGGCCACCTATTGATATTATGGTCCAAGATTGTAAAACATGCCTTTTTAATTTTCAAGCCATGTGCGCAGGCATGATCTCCTTTAATGCTCCTATCTGCCCTGTGATTTAGCCAGGAGAAATATTAGCAAAGAAAAAGAAGTAAATCCTTCGTCCTTTGTTACATAGTAACTTAGTTGAGGACTGAAGCCTGAAACCTGTGTCTTCTACATCATAGCTTAATCCCTCGTTCTGCCACACAATGCCGAAAAGAAGCACAGTCTCAAAAGTAGATTATATGTCTTGACTGAGGCAAAATCATAGCAAAGAAGATCCCTGTGCTTCAATCTGTCTCAGGAACACCCTGTGGGACCCACAGGGAATCTCATGAGTGGATTGAGCCTCTGGCAAAGGGGCAGAGCTGGGTATTTAGGACCATATTGCACCCCTTTTTGGGGTGGAAGCTGACGGGGGAGTCACAGTGACAGGATGGAAGGCCATTGTGAAGAAGAGTGCAGAGTAAATCACTACCTGAGGCAGCTGAGGAGCCCCTGTGATGTCCCCAGCATTGTATATCATCAGAGGCTGGTCAAGTATCCAGGGAAGACCAAATGTCCTGCAGCAGGTTTGGCTTTGCAGATGTCAGAAACCACGGTTACTCAGTGCAGTTCTATCTCCCTCTCTCCCTGGTGCTGTGCTTGCATCTTCTCAAAACCCTGACATTCAGCGAGCAGTAGAATTAATGGGGTCAGTGTTAGGGATGATGTCTGAGTTGGAAAACACCCCAAAATGGACCAGTCCAATCTGTATGATGCTACTCATAGCAGCCACCCAGTGTCCAGACACCGCACAGCGCAAAAACCAGGAGTCAGGGTTCTTGGCTGAGTGGAGAGGGTCTAATTATAGCCACGAGCCAAGCGTACCTACAACTGCCATAGTATATCCCAGAGCAACACAGAGGCCCAGACAGGGTTTCAGAAGCCCTGAATCCTACCCAGTTCTGGCACTGACACTGACAATGCTGCTAACTTGACATTAGTCAAAGCATTTCTCCTCCTTCAATGGGGGCCTCCTTCTCTGTAGCGCTAGACTTAATTATGATGTTAACATTCACAATAGGTACCACTAACTGCCCCTAGATCATAAGGAGGCTAGAGCAGAGTCCTTTCCACCAAAAGTCCTGCCAATCTTGTCAAATTTAACATGTGTCCTCTTGCCTGGTGGAGGAATCTAGGCTCGGTCAGCAACTGCACCACCACCTGCAGTTGCAGCTAACATTGGGATTCCCTCTGCCTTCCCTCCAAGTTGTGGCTGTGATGTCTGTGAAAACGTCCCCTAGAGATGCTTCAACTGAAGCAGTCCTCAAAATGTAGAAGAACAGGTGAAAGAGCTTCAGGTCCCCCCCTGAAGGAAGATATGGTCTGGACACAGGGAGATGGTCTGTCTATCAGGGATGTTCCAGTGGGACTGCCCCCTCCTTGATCAAGCCTGCTTCAGCCCTCTGGTTCAAACATCACGATCTCCCTCCCATTTCTAAACCACGCCATGCCACTCACAGTCCACAGACTCAATAAAGCCTTGAACTGCATTCTGTTCTGCACAGCTGTCTGTCCAGGGACCCTGTCTCCTGCTTCCCTTAGAACAGAGCTCTGTGGACACATGGTGAACAAATGAATTTGACTGTTCAGATTAGGAACAGCTGCTAACTTCCTGGTGCAGAATAACCTGAAGATTCTTCTTGGAGGATTTTCACAAAGAACTTTTGCTTACTTCAGTCTAAGAAGGATAGACTGTCACTCTTCCCAAGGTGGGAAGAGCCCATACAAGGCTCAAATAAAAAGCAGTAAAACTCTTTATAGAAAGAGTTTTTTTTTTTTTTTTTTTTTTGAGGAAGATTAGCTCTCAGCTAACTACTGCCAGTCCTCCTCTCCTTGCTGAGGAAGCCTGGCTCTGAGCTAACATCCGTGCCCATCTTCCCCCAGTTTATACGTGGGACGCCTACCACAGCATGGCTGCAAGCAGTGCCATGTCCACCCCCGGGATCCGAACCAGTGAACCCCGGGCTGCCGAGAAGCGGAACGTGCGAACCCAACTGCTGCGCCACCGGGCCGGCCCCTTTATAGAAAGAGATTTATCCTTTTAGGTAGTCCATATAGCACCTTCCCTTACTTCCATCTATTAGGAACATATTGTACAATGTTGATAGAAAAGGCACATTAGAAAAATTATCATGATAAATATGTAAATCTCTGATGTCTATGGTGTGCATGATGTACCCTAACCTTGTGCAGTATACAACCTCCACAACCGTATGTGACAATGTTGAGTTTTTAGGATTACTGACTCTTGGGATTCTGGTCTTGCCTTCTGGGGGCAAAAAAAATATATAGAATGCAAGTTTCAGTGTCACTGCACTGATTGCCAGGATGTAGACTTCACTATGAACGTCTCGATAATCATGGACACCAACCTCTGGCCACCTTGTTCAATTATTTCTTATCCCTGAAAGAATGCCAAAGGCAGAGCTGTAACATACCTAGGAGAGTGAATGCTAGAGGAGAAGATCAGCAGATCTGCATAATTCATTTAGGACTGAGTTGCATCGTGCACAGTAACTCGCTATCCAGAAGCTGGATTGCTGGGTAGTGTAAGCATGGGCTTCACACTGGATCCTCTCATAACGCATCTGGGTGCTCTGACTCACAGCGGGCATCGATGCATCTCACATTCCCTGAGCCCCTCTTTGAAGCTCTACCTTTCAGCCTTCTCCCTCTGCACTGCGTCCATCAGGTGGCTACACCCAGGCCACAGAATGTGACAAATGGTCCTCTTTTCTGTCTGCCTTTTCCCAGAGCAAAAAGACAATCATTAGCATTCACTAAGTTTTTTTTATTTTTTAAAAAGTCCTTTCATCGTGTACACTATCTCAAAATTTGCTAGCTGTGGCAATGCCCTAAGGTAGGTCTCATTTTTATTCTCACGCTAAAAATTAGTTAAATGGCTTGCTGACAATAACAGAACCAACACAGGGTAGCTTTAGGTCTGACAAGTAAGATTTTGATTCCAAATTAATATATATACACAAACACACATGCACATATATTTTATATGTTTTTTCCATTATAACCCCCTATCTCAGAATTATGAAGAGGCAGAAAGTATACATAAGAAGGAAGGAGAAGCAGAGTCCAGGAAAGGCTGCCATGATGAATAAAATGTCCTCTTACTGGTATATCTGACTCTTCAGAACTTTCCAGAGTATGCAAACTGTCTGTCTTTAAACACAACAGGTCCATTTTTAACTAATAGGAAATACTGGGTCATATCCAGAGGTTCTATTTAAGTGAGGCCATCCTTGGCACATAAAGCCTCAATAAAACGTTTGTTGAACTGAACCCTCCTTGAACAAACTGGGTATTCTAGACAGACAGACATTGTCTACCAAGAGCCCAGGAGAGACCAGCCAATGGTGTTATTCATTCAGAGGTCTGCTTCGTGCAGTTATTGTTGTTCAACTTGTGGCATACCCATTCAGCCACAACTTTGCAGGAATCTTGCCCTGTGTCTGGCTTCAGTAAAATTTTGGTTTCTGTGTAACAAAGAAGAACCTGTTTATAACATTCTGAGCTCCCCAGCAATGGACTTGGCCTTCCTTAGGATCTGGGTGATTCTGCTTTATGAAGTCATTCAAGTGAGAGGCTGAATAACCACTTTCTAGGGACAGCCTAAGTGAGTCACTCCCCCATGTGGAAGCTGAATGGATACTTGAATAGGCAGCTGGTTTCCATCTAGAAGTAGGAGATTCTTGCAGATGAGGTAACAAATCTATCAGCAACAAAGTTCAAGGAATTTCTTGACAGGCCCCAGATGCTTTCTGGGAAAGAGGCTATTTCTTGCCATGTTCTCTTAGTTTCTAATGATTTTATATTCAGATGTGCCATAGCTGTCTCAACTTCCAGGGAGATAAAAACAGCCTAGAGGAGCCACTAAAACATCCATCAGCAAATGAACTTGGATGCAAGACTTAAAATACGGAGCGTGAGAGGGAGTGGTGCTGGCTAGATAGAGCCCAAGTGTATATTCTTGAGAAGAATTCGCTCTGACACAGAGGATGAAAACTGAATTCACACTGTCTGGCTGAGGGCAGCAACAATAGGCTGTGCTTTTTAATGGGTTTCCGAAAATGCTGCATTCCATCCCTTGGCAAAGGAAGTCCATTAATAAAGGGAGAGTGGCTGGTAACCAGCTACAGATAGTGGGGCTGCACTGGCTCACTGTGATTAGAAAGCTCGCTGCACTTAATACATCCCCTATCCACGTTGAAACAGCTCCATTTAATAAAGCAGTATGGCTGCTGACACAAGTGTATTTAAAAATGGGCATAAATAGGAGTCCAGAGCTCTTGGGAACATTCCATCTGCTTGTGGGAAGGGTGACAGCAAGGTGCAGTCTTAAAAGGACTTGTACTTTATAAGTTAAACCCAGTCCCAGTATTGTCCTGGATGCTAAAAGACAATGACAGGGATTATAAATATAAAATATCACTTATAATATATACATACACATGTATATACTTTATACACACATGTACTTTAGCTAAACTAATCTACCCTTTCCTGGAACATTGGTGAACCTCTTAGATTGCCAATACAGCATTCTCTTAAAGGCATCATTTTTTCCCCTGGGGGAAATGTGAGTCATTTTATTCAGACAAGACAAAATGTAAGTGGGGGTAGTGGGAGAAGTATTGAATCTCAAGAAAAGGCACCAGAGTTTGATGGGCAAATTTTCTTTTTGAAACAAATTAGTCATTTGTCTTCTGGGACAATTCATTACAAACAAGGCTCAGAAAATCAATTTGAAAGAAATCAGCATTATAAAATATAAATATACAACTGAAAGCCAGCAATCAGGCTTCATTTAGATCAGTCTCTATTTTTCTTTCAGAGGGAAAGGGAAAAAGAGAAGAAACAGCATTTGGCTGGGAGAGAGGAGCCACAGCCCTTATTGAATCACTGTGTGACCATGGGGCATTGGCTTTCTTCATGTGAAAAATGGGGATAATAATGCTTTCTACTCCTAATCCCCTGGGTTCACACGAGGATTCAAATTGATACTGTGGGTGAAATTGTTTTGAAAGGGCAACACAAATGTAAGATGTATCTAAATATTCTGCAAAGCATGAAATGATTGAGAAATTGATGTACTCCAACACAGAACAGTGGAAAGAAAACCAATCCGTGACTCAGGAAGGTTGGCAGGTGGGAAACGGCAACATGTATTTATGGAACTCCCACAATATGTCAGGTCTATTTCACATCCTTGGCCATGCTCAGGACAACCCTGGGAGTTTGGGCTTGTTAAGTCCAGTTTCCACGTGGACAGGAGAGTAAGAGGAGGAATATGAAATTTGCCCAAGTCATACCCAGAGGAAGAGCACCCAGTACCCAGGATCTGTCTATAGCACCTGGGAGTTACCCGACTCTGTCAATCGCTCACTGTGTGATCCTTGCCAAGTCAATTTCTTCCTGTGAAAAACAAAGGGATTTCCCCAAACCTAGTTATTTGAATAACACCTTCTTGATTTTTCCTAAATCCCTAGACTACCCATCCTATGGTTTAATTAATGCTTTTCTAAATTTGATAAGAAAACCCATTACTTCTATAAATGGAAAATCAGTATTTTTCTAACACATTAAAGCACACAGAAATGTTTCTAACACACACTAAAATATCCAGCTATTATAGCAAAAATATGCTCAGATGTACACCACCTAGGTTCCTCGTTTTGGGAAACACTAAGCCAAGTGATTGCTAGCTCAGCTCCGGAAATCTGTGCTCTACTGTGGAGTAAACAGATCAGATGAGTCAGGTACCAGGTACCAGCTGCCCCATAGCTTGGCTTCTCTCTTACAGTGGCTTCTTACTCTGTTTCAAATACTTTTTCTCCAATCCTTCCTTCGTAATTTTCTACACTCTTTTCAACTCTTAACTTCTAGCCATCTTCGATGCAAATTTCAGCAAGCTTTTTTCTGAGAATCAATGTGGGCAGAGGGATGTGGCAGGTGTTATCAGGGCTTATAAAATGAGTAATGCACGCCTATAATATATATGAGTCAAGAGTCAAGACAGATGAAGCGGTTCAAGAAAAAATTACAAAGAAACATAGCAGCATACATACAATAACCCATTCTAGCAGAGACATAGTCAGAGTAGAAGAACAGATATTCAAAGATCAACCTTAAAACTGAAAAACACCACAGGGGCCACCTAAGTCCAGGCCTGCATACCAGAGGCCTAGGATTTAAATCCAACTGTCAAGGATGTTTGGTTTGGCATGCAAATTACTTAAAATAGAAATAAGAGAACACCTCTCCTATTAACCTCAGTCTTCAACACTTGCTATGGTCTTACCCTAGGCCTGTTTCACTCATTTATGTCCTCTACCTGTGCATGAAGATGTTTGAGAGTACATTCTGTGATGTATTTCGAACCTCAACCCCATCTCTAAGCATTACACAGAAGTATGAAGGTGAAGCCAAAGCAGCTAATAGCCTATTGTAAAAGTACAGCTGGGACTAGAGTCCTACAGCTCTTGGGTATCAGTGAAGTCCTTTATGAAGTTCAATCTACAATGATGCTTTCAGAACGTATCACTCTTATATAGGGTCTTGAAAGAGATGTTAGTGAATCCAACTTTACAAGAAGATACATTAGTTGAGGAAAATTGCAAAGAAAAGAGGCTGAACAGAGAGGACTAAGAAGTTTCAGAGATGGGAAGGAGATATGCATTAAAACCAAGCTGGTGCAAAAGAACAGCAAGTAGATGAGCATGCAGACTCACCTTCTTCCTAGGGCCTGGAAGGTAAGGGAGATGAGGAACATGCAAGATGAGAGAGAGTGTGGAACTGGAGAGCCCAGATTCTACCTAAAAGGATTCAAACGGTAGTTTAAGAAATAGCATGCAGGTACAAAACTTTATACACACTCTTTCTGGAACTAATAGGAAACCAGGCTCGAAAAGCAGGAATAGCAGGGCTTGAAAACTAATTGAGGTGTCTGAGTAGACTTTAGAGATAGAAGGGATCTTAAATACCATGTGCAAACCTTTTTCTCTTCCAAGAGAGACAATGACCCCTGAAAGGTTGTGTGAGTTGCTCAAGTTTATGTGCCTCAGTAGACACAGACGGAAACTGGATACATGGCCCTTCATTTCCAGTTTAGTGTATTTTTCTACTTCTTTTGGGTTTGACTGGGTTTAATGTAATAGGCAAATAAAGTGAATGATGATGCAAAAATTTAGTTTGAGAAAATGCAGTTTGCATCTATATTCAGCAACAATTGCAATAGAAAGTGAATGGAAGAAGAAAAATGCATCAGCAGATCTTGCTTTCAGGTCTTATTTTAAGGCCAGGGCTTCCTTGTGATTACCAGTATCACTATCCCTTTTCCCAAGAACCTGATAAATAAAATTTAAAAGTAACTCTCTTCTCTGCCAAAGGCACCAACTTACCTTTCCCACCCACCCTACCTATTATGCCTCCTGCAGAATCATCACCTTGCAAACAAGTTGCCTCCTACAAGGCCTCTTGTAACCTCGTGAGCTTGCATAAGTTCTATTATAATATCATAGAGTGAAGGCAAAGTCAACCACTAGTCATAAGAAAAAGCATCTAGGACATATTTCTGAGCAACTACAGAGCAATTTATTTTCTATCTGTCCAGATATGTGTCAACAGTTCACTTTCTGACTTCTGAAATCAGAAAGAGTTTCTGTAGGCCAGAATTCATCGAGCTGTTTTAGAAAACACCGAATGTCAGCAGAGGGAACTATTTTTATCACTGTATGTTGTTTAACGGCCCTTGATGGTGATCAAATTTACAACACCTATAAAAGGCTGGACAAGCCAAGAGGCTGAGCCAAGAACTTTGATTTCTAAAGACTAAGCATTACACAGCAAAGATTCTAGCCAGTGCCTACCTCAAAAAGTGAAGGGAAAGGGGTGCCAATAAACAGAAAATTAAAGGCATAAAGAATTAGGTATACAGCCAAATGAGCAAGTATTTAAATTCTCTTCTTGACACCAACTCCTCCTCAGAGTTTAGCAATCCAGTAAATATTTATTAAGCAGTTCCAAAGTACAAGGTTCTGTTCTAGATATTAAGACGGTCAAAAAAATAAATTAAGATTTAGTCTCTTATCTTCAAGAGCTCCCCAAATACTGAGAGACAGAGAGGTGTAAATAATTTACTGCAATGTACAGTGGGATGTTTTAAGTATTATAGTGGCTCAAGCTACATGCTGTAGGTACCCAGAGGAACTGATTTAAGAAAGTTTGATTATTATATAAACAAAATTTTGAAAATTGTAAGCAATTATGTGGATTAAATCAACTTCTATTGTCTGAAAATTAATTAAAAGGATGAAAATTGAAGCCATTTATAATTTTGACATTTTATCTGTAAGTTTGATAATAGAATAGCGCTTTAAAAATGTGAAGGCAATTTTCTTGTGAATGTTGGCTATTCTGAACCAGAAAGAGAAAAAGCTATTATCTTTAATGATTCTTAAATGTTTACAGATAATGTGGGCTTTCTCAGGTAACTGGTTTGATGCAGAACTCAAAGCAGGTTTTGCTATGTGGCATTTCCTTTTCTACTTAGCTTCCTAAAAATCCAGAAGTAAACAATCATTCAATAACAGAGACAGAGCCACTGGATCACAAGATCTTGGCTAACTCTAGGGGAAAGTGCATCACCTGTATAAAGTTAGCTTTGGTTTGGTTGGCATTCTTTAGAATGTAACGGGAGGAGTCAATTTGTTTCTATAGGAGCCCAATAAAGGCTTGCCCGGTTTTTCATTGCACAGTCTGTTGAGGTTCAGTCGATGTTCCTTTCTCTGCATGGCTTTCCATTTCTCAAACTGGGGAAGCTGAGGGGCTTCTGAACAGGGGACAGTGACTGGAGTACACTAAATAGGAATGGGTGTCAATGCTTTGAACTCTTTCAGCAAACTGTCTTTGTGGTACCAATTGGACTGTTATAATCATTTTTATTTAACAAATTTCCTTGGAAAGATGAAGGAACCAAGATATAAAGTTTAAGGAATATGCTGCGTGTCATACACAGTTGGTGCATATTCAAGATGGCTACCAGATTCAGGTTCTAATAACCCCTGAGTCAACGCTCCCAAGGACTTGCTTAAATTTATCTATAAATGGATGGGAAGAAACACTTTTGGTGAGATATTAAAAGGCTACAGAATATACCATTTACTAACCTTTCATGACTAAAATTAAAGTATAAAAATTTTCATGACATCAACAGCAATATTTAGGAGCCCAGATATTTGACCTCCCTTAAGACCCAGTTGGCTCATAATTTGAGAATCACTTTAGGGTTAGTGTTCTCCCTTGAAGGATTTGTCTTGTGTAGTTGGGGAAAACTTAATACCTTTCAACATCATAGCACACACAACATTAGAATTGGAGTACATTCTAGACATTATATAATCTATTCCCTAAATTGTACAGCTCAGGAAACTGAGGCTCAGAAAGATCAAGTATTGCCGAAGGTCATTTGCTAGACTCAGTACTAGAAACTCAGTCTACTGATTGTCACAGACAGAAAACTGCATTTTTTATTGGGTCCTCAGGCACAATCCTGTGTCTTCGATACTAATTATCCCAATGGATTTGCACTTCCTAAAGTACCCACTGGCCTATAGCATCAGATCCAGGGAACACTTTAGAGGCATGTTCTCCAGAGCATCCCACCTTCCTGAAACTCTCTGCTCCATTGAATGGCATGGCACCTTTCTCTGAATTTTCCTCTGATTCTTCTGACCACTTTTTCTCACTCACTATCACTGTGCTCTAAAATATTGGTGTTCACTAGAATCCCATCTTTGTCAGCTTGTCTTCTATCTTTACTCTTACTCCCTGGAAAATCTCCACAGCCTTCTACTGTGGGTAGTGTGCTAATGATTCTCAAAGGAATGTCTGCAAGCTACACCTGACTCCTGAGCTGCTAGCCTCTCTCTTCCACCTCCTGGGCACCTCCACATGGATTCTCTACAGTCATTCAAATTTAACAATGTCGCAAACTTCTTATAAGACACACATACACACACACACATTTGTAGACAGATACGTGGATAGAGAGAGATGCATCCTGTTATAGAAATGATATATTTTTTTTTAAAAAAAGTTCAAACTTCAGGTTAAGTACACAGATACTAAGAAAGAGGATGAAAAAAAAAATATACAGAAGCACACTGCTCAACTTATATACTGGGGCCACAGGGCTGGAACATTGTTCAATTTCTGCCGCTGATACTTAAATATAAGTTTAAAGAGGCTTTTGAAAAATCCTAAGGTAACAACTAGTAATGATAAAATCAAGATGTCTCACTGCAAATTGTTTCAGAAAATAATAGAAATACAACAGAATACACAGAGAAAAAAGAATAGAAGAAAAACATCAAGGAAATAGGAAAACACAGACAACATAAAACACGATGACAGAAGTAAGACTACAAAGCTACTAACATGGTGATGATGAAGAATTTTTAATAACAAGGATGCTGATGGTTTTAATAACAAGGAATGCTTAGTGAAAAAGTCAGGCCACAGAACTGCATGCACTAATGATCACAACTATGTATAACATGCAAGGATGTTTACAGGCAGCAAAGGACAGCAGTTAAGAATATATATTTTAGAATCCACAGATTAAGATTTTAATTCCTAATCCGTGATTTACTATGTGACCTTGAACCAGCTATCAAGTCCACTGTACCTTACTTTCCTCTTTTTTTTCTTTTAATGAGGATAATAATGGTACCTACTTAAGAGTTTGAGGGTGAAGATTAAATTAAAACTACTTGTAAGCTTAAGAAAAGTACCAGGCACACAGGACACGCTTAGTAAGTGGTACTAGTGATTACACTGTTAACTCCCTGATAAATAGTATCCTAGTGCCTTTGTCTCCTTCAACAAGGGCTTCCTTTGCATAGCAGTATGTAGGAGGAAGCTTGGATGAGAAGTCAGGAGGCCTGAATTCTAGCGCTGGATCTGCCAATAATTAGCTCTGTGATCTTGAATAATCTATCTGAAGGCCCTATGCAAAGAGGAGCTAGTCTCAATGCTCTTGTAGATTCTTTAAATTATACTATGGTGGTCAGAGGAAGGATAAACAAAAGAAGGAGAATCACATGCCAAACCTAGACTCTGACATATTCTCTCTGTGTTTACGTTTGCCTTGCCTGCCAGGTTACTCTGTGCAGAAACAAGAACATGCTGTGGAAATGAAACTCACATTATCATCATTTCTGCTGTGAAGATTAACAAAGGAAATCTCAACTAAAATCGGAGTCCGAAGGCCTGTAGAGGGAGCTCTCATACTCTACCACTCATTGTCAATTACTCCAAACCAGAAGAGAGGTACCTTGTACCTCCAACAGGAAGTTGGCTACTATTTTACTACTCCAACAGCAGGAAGGAGGGAAGAATTTCTTCTTGCCTAGCAACAAGCTCAGCCAATGGAAAATGCTGCAGCTCAGCCAACAAGGAGCCATTGCCACTCTGAACACTTACTTTCATCCAATGACCTCTCATTTAGAACAGCCTCTCCCAACTCTCCCTTTTTCTCTATAAAAATAAGCTCCCCTCTTTTGTTCTCTGGACTTGCTTGTGGTTCACCATAGTTTGCATATCCCAAATTGCAATTCTTTTGCTATACCTGAATAAACTCATTTTGCTGGTAAAATAACTGGCTATTTGATTTTAAAGTTGACACTGTCCAAGGAGCACACCAATGATGGAGGAGAGAGAAGTGCTGGAGGCTCCTTCTACTAAGACCCTGATAAGAAAAGAAAATCAGGCCCTGCCCCCTGTAGAACAGTCACAATGTTCAGCATGGTAAATTATATGGATTTCCACTTTTCTTAATCTCTCTTTTTTTCTATTATTTCAACAGTCTCAATGCTATTAAGATCCAAAATTCAGATATTTTAGTCGTTAAACACATTTTTAAAATTACTCAAAGAAACCTCATTGCTTTACTACATAAACTGGGCCTAATATAGCTTTTAGCCACCTTTCTTCATTCCAGGGGCCAATACCTATGTTCTAGAGGTATATTCACCACCACTGGAAGTGTGAAGAGAGCCATCCAGTTACAACCACCTTCACAGAGGGACATGGCACCTCCCGGGGCAAGCTGTCAAGAATCCAACCAGTAGCTGGTGAGAGACATACCCTTCAGGGAAGCACACTGTAGTTGGAAGATGGCAGACACAAAGTGGGCTACAAAGTAACTGTTTGTTTTTGATAAATATAGCTAAATGGGACTATCATGCAATAAAACAAATTTTAAGTCGACGAGTCTCAAGAAATGAAACAAGACTTTGCAAACCCTTAGTCACACGCTACAGGCAAACACAAAGAATAAGAAATGAATTAGGGGTCAGAACTCCAGAACCTCTCTTACCCAGCAAACAAATCACAATTCTTAATTTTCTCTGGCAGAAGATTGATGATCTCATCTGAAACAAGAAGAATTTATGAGCTGCTTCCAAAGAAGATGGAGAGAGGCCGCACTTCAGAATAAGTCTAAATCGACTGAAGGATGAACTTCTGCTCAGTGGGCTGGGCATAAAAAAGGCTATGACAGGAATGGTGAGAGATCCTTTGAAACAATAAAGGCAGACAGAGACATTGACTAGTTACTCCCTATCTCCAAGAGAGAAAGAGACCACAGGCACAGCTACAGTTTCGAATATGAAGTTCAAAGTCCAGAAAAATCAACCAAAAAAAAAGAAGAAAAAGAAAAATTTATGAGTGCCAATTTCAAGACTTTCACAATTCTAACAACATGCAAATTGCCTCAGTGAGAAATTCTAGATTTCAATAACCTGCAGAGTAAGACCACTTGGGATATTTATGCTGAGTTTCCAGTATCCAACCAATATAAGAATCAATTTCATTTCTCTAATTTTATTTTCCTCTAGACTTCAGGGCTTATTAAATCTTGGATATCCCCCTACATAAAATAAGTGACATGAGCCTATGGGTGAGAGTTTTGTACGTGCCAAAGAAAATTCATTTATAAAGGATCAGAAAGCTGGACATAAACAACTCAGGAAAAATAGCACAGAGAATCTAAAAAGGAAGAAAGAGGTGGGTAAGCTTGAGAAGCCAGGAGAGTGTGAATAGAAATGAACAAGAGAAAAGCAAAAGACACTTTGAGCTGTCTCCCTAGTCACATAAGGTATGATGCTGGACAGACTAACTGATATACCCTAAGGTCTGGAAGTGACGGGCTGCTCCACGTTTAGTCAGGTGGGGGCAGTTCACAGAAGATGCTGGGGCAGATGACTGATTATGGAGAATGGTGGGGCTTGCAGGTGTCTGAGACGTCAAGTCTCCAGCCTCCTCACTTAACAGCGGGGGAAATGGAGGCCCAAGTATATTGGTCAAAGGTACATAACAAACACAGTTATCATGATTGCTATTGGAAACAGGGAATCCCAGATTCCCCAGTTTAATGCCCTCATCTTTACTGAACATGCCAGGCTTCAGCATCTGCACCTCATTCTCCTCCTTGTATTATCTGAACTCTCTGCAGCTTGTAGTTTTTGAACTTCATCAACATCCTGAAGCTTTCTCCATCCTTTCTTTGCGTTGTGTCCCTCTATCTAGTGGTTTTCCTTCTAACTTTGACCACTTCTTCGCCTTCATTGAGTCCTCCTCCTGAACCTGTCCCTTAAAATGTGCATGTTTTCTAGGCTCTTATCCTTGATCTTCTCTTCTCTTTTGATACATATGCTAGATATAACCTAATAAATTAAAAAAAATCTATATTTCTTGTCCACAGAGCACAGATGGATTTCTAGGCCACAGTAGTGGGTTTCTAGGTTGTTATGCCTTCTGGCCCACCTCATTTTTTTGCTTCCTAATGTAGTTCCCTTACTCCATTCACAGATTCACATACGTGGAGACAAGTGCCATTCTGTATATAGAACATATAAAATATATAAAAATTTTTCTATTTATTTTCCATACATTATGATGTTTTGATATATTAAAAAAAAAAAAAAAGCTGCTCCTCCTCTCATATTTGGCCTATGCACCCTAGGAGGCAATATTTCTCTGCCTTAATCATCCCAGCACCAGGTGCTGGTCAACTAGAGACCATTCCTATAGCCTAAAGCCACCCCAAACCATTCACACTTGCCAACCATAAACAGTTCACCCTGCCCTGCCTTACCTTTCCTGAGTAAACCCCAATAAAGGCTGTGGCCCATACCTTCCCCTTCTTGCTGTCTTCTGCCTCCTGATCACCCTGGTGGCATTCCCACGTGGCCCTGTGTAGTGTGCCATGCCTCCCGTCTCTAGGATCTATGAGTCTTTGTCTTCCTCAGCCTCTCTGTCTGTCTCCTCCTGTGGCCGCACCTGACTGACAATCTCATAAAAGAACACAAAGTACATTGAATATGTTTGGTGCTTCCTCCAGTCATGTATCAAACCAATAACCCTCATTAGAATAGTTCTCACATTTCAATTTTGTAAGAATAACTTAGGCTCCCTGTTAAAATGTAGATTCTGAATCTCCAACCTTTCCACATCCAGAGATTTTGATGATTCAATAGATTGAGGAGGTGCTGAAGCCAGTATTTTAATATGCGCTTCCAGGAGATTCAGATTTGGAAGGGTTTACAGATTTGAATAGGATGTATATTTTAAGCTGTCACGTAGATTATGAGTGTGTCACAGGTAATGGTTCTGCCTTATGTTTCTTTGCCCCTCCTGGGAAGGGTGCTGTGCACAGTGTAGAGCACACTAAGTGATGCTCTCTCCAAGCAGTGATGCTCACCAAAAGATCTGATGTATCCAGTGAAATATTTCCCATTTGGAATGTAAGATCCTGTGTAGAAATATGTGGAATTGTGTTTAGAAGACATACTAAGGTTGTAGAAGCCTTGGTTCCAGTCTTAGATAACCTGGTGCCTCAGAATATCAGAGGTCCTGTCATCAACCAGTTAGTGTCAGTGGCCTGGAGGTAAGGCTGGGAAATATGTGCAAATGCACAAAAGTGGCGCCTGAGCAACCCTTGTCTTTGCATAGTGCTTACTGTTCGCAAAGGGATTCTGGATCTAGCATCATGCCTAATGCACCTAAGTGGATTCTGCAGTGCTTGGTGAGTTTCAGAGAGCAACATCACACTTATGATATACCCTTTATTACTACAACATCCCAACTACCTAGCTTCTGGTTTTGGCTTCCTAAGAACTATTTATTCATTTGGGCACAAAATTACCCAACGGGTCCATACTTTGCCTTTGCAGTGATTTTACTAAAGCCTTACAAGCAGTGTTCTGTTTATCTGCTCTTTTAAAATTATGCTCAACTCATTTGTTCAGTCTTTATTAAACAAGTAATTTCTGTACTGGCAAAAGGTCAATTTAATTGCACCAATAACTTTGAAAAAGACAGTCCAATCAATACACTTGTATTATATATGTGACCTAAAATTTACCTTGCTATTTTCAGTAGCAAATTGCAAACAATAGCAGTTAACAGCAATTTATTCTCGCTTTTCAGTAACCTCCCTCTCTTCCCAGCCCCACTAAATGAACTCTTATAAAACTGTTCACGAACTGGGGCTTGAAATGAGCCCTCTTGCCACCATCTCATTTAGCCAGTCGTGGAACAACTGCTAAGAAAAAGGAAGAAATGAGTTCAGGTGTATTCCTCACCTTGAGCAATTGATTATTTAACAGCACATTTTCATCAGTTAATTGACCAATCAACTCAAGAGATCCTTTCCTGATGTCCACCTAGTAGGAAGTCCAGCATGTGGTGCCGTGACAGAAATCAAATGGGCAAACATGTAGTCCCTGATCTGAAGGGGTGCCTGGTCTACTTAGGGAAGCCAGATGTAAATAAGTAAAATGTTAAATAGTGAAAGCAATTTTAAATTGCTATTCAAGATGAAAAAAAAAATAGAAGAGATGTTGTAAAGCATCTGATTAGTTGTCAGATTAATAGAACAGAAAATAACTGACCTAGAGAGTAAGGGAGAAGAGTAGTCTCTTTGGCTTTGGTGGTTTCGTAAGGTTTAGAGAAAGGGCGGGGATTTGGATGCTGGATGAAAAGTTGGATTGGGATGGAGAAAACAAAGACAATGTGAGTAAAGGCACAGGAGGTAGAAGAGAAATGACATGTTGTGGGACCATGAGGAAAATGACCTAACAGAACAGTGGTTGTGTATGGATTCTTTGTGAGTGTGATCTGGAAATTAACCTGTGATTAAAACTCCAAATTGAAGAACATGAAAATGCAAGTGATACACATATTTAGAAAAGGTACTAGTAAACAGCTTCAGATAAAGCGAGCTTTCCAAATATGCATGATATTAAAACAAATGGTCAGGAATGGGCCCTAAATTAATATTTTATATAGAGTTTCACATTTGCCAATGGCTGGACTAAGAGGCAGAGTTTGTTGACAAAGAATTTGCAAAGAGCAAAGCTGGGTCTTAACACTGCAGCCTTTGCAGATGAAGCCCACCAACTTCAAGTAATAACAACACACATTTTCAGCTCAGCCGCCCTGGCTCTCCAAAGCAAATGCTGCCCTGAGATAATAAATTCAAAAAGGAGAACTCAAGTGTGAACACTCTGCAAGACTCAGCAATGTGGAAAATCCTTTTGTGCCCTTATAATTTTCTGTTTGTTTTAGTCTCTGCACAGTAAAAACACCCGCTTTGTCACATGCACATAAGCTAGTTTTATGGGCAGGTCAAGTCTTCCATCTGGCTCCCACTTGTAGATATGCGAGATTCTCCGTTAAGATTTCCTCATTTCTCTGTTGAGATGGTTGATTGTGCTAAGGAAATGACAAGAACTCACAGTGTTTCTCTGTGAGCATCAGGCTGAGGGTGGTTGCTTCTTCATTTTCTAGGATAAGAAAGGCACAGAGCTGAGAACCCAATAGCCCTCAGGCCTTCTTGGGTTCAATCTCCTTTCTATCCACTAATGGCCCAACTGGTCTAGCCCTGAAGCTTAAGACAACAGGCTCAAGGAGGGTTCATTGTGGTGGCAACTCACCAAAGAGCCAGAATCAGTGTTTTATATATAGAACTATGACCTTCCCTTTTTGTCATTATTTCCCCAAACATTAACACCAAATATCTAACATTGTTGTCATGGGTACAGGAAAGAGCATGGGTCTTGAAGTTAGACTTGGGTCAGGATCTTCACCTAGGTTTGGAATCTTGGGAAAGTTATTTATTTTCTCTGCAGAGTGGAGATAATCATACATATGGCATAGAATTGAAGGGCAGATTAAATGAGATAAATTATGAAATAACTTTAGCTAGTATTAGAAACCTGAAAATAAATATGTTTTCCCTTTCTGTAATGCCTTTCTCTGTGGAGATTTATTTAAAATGACTTTGTGTGCCTGTGCTCTGAACTTCATCTTAGAACTTTAAGAAGACATGTAATTTTAACGATGACATCACTTAATAGTATGATATGCATACGAAATAATATATAAATATCTTAACAGTTGGCTAGAGTTGCATATGAAATTCTGCAAAAAGTTATGCCCAGTATTTTGCTCATATCTTGGCCAAACCTTGTTTAAATGAATGCATGAGTGATAGTAGATGAATGATTGGGGAATAAATGAGGAGGCTCCCATAGGATATTTGCAGCATATTTCTATTCTCTGGTCACTGGCAAATGCTTTGGCCCTCCACCTTGGCCATGGTGCTCTAGAGACAACAGAAGGGACCAGATGTCTCACCAGCTCAGCCAACTTAACTGTTCTGCCTTTTAAAGGCTATGTCCTGTCCTGCCTCTGCACCATGATGCTTCTACCTAAGCGCGGATAATGAATTTGCCAACACAATCATTCTAATCTTTCAAAGATTTATTTTCCATGCTCCCTGTAGGGTACATACAGGAGACCTCCACAGCACCCTAAAATCACACACACACGTACACCCCTGAACTGCTCTAATCACCATAGGGGACCTGGTGGTAACTCTCATTATTTGTTCTGATTTGGGTTTCTTTACTCAGCAGGAGGTAACACAAGAAAGCACAGATAGACAGACAAAAATGACACAAATATCTCAGAGCAAATGGTTTGGGTTAGTGCTTTGTTGTTACATTTTTTAAAATATAGATACTATTCTGTTGTGGTGCCTTTGATGGTCTGGAGAGGGACTGGCTTACATCATACAAGTGACAGAACAGCACATGCTTTAGATTTAACCATGCATGGTCTTCTCTATTTATTTTGCTTGCATTGAAATTAAAGGCAAGATGTGGTCATAAGAAAGGAGTGCTAACTGAAGTTCTAGGAGCCCTGTGTTCCAGCCCCAGCTCTGCTACTCACAATACGAGCTCAAGCAAGAGCAAATCACATCTCTTGAGGTCTCAGGTTCCCTATCCGATTTATGAGAGTTGACACAATCAGTTGTTTTCTCTTGTTTTGTTTTTTTTTTTGAGGTGATAGGACTCTTGTTTTTAAGGAACTCTAATGCAGAAGTTCTACTTGTAAAGCGTATGGGCAAAGAACAACTCTAGTTTTCTCACTTGTTTTCTCTCCTTCCAATTCCAAACCTGGCTGCCAGGAACATAATTTGAGAGTTACTGGACAGTATGATCTCTAAGATGTTACCTGGCTATATGAGTCTTGGATGTATAAGATAAAAGAAGGAGAAGGGATGTTATTTTCTGAAGCCTAACTTGGCTTCCTCATACTATACAGTCTACCTGCTCTAATTCTGAATCACTTCCCATGTCAGGCAGGCAGTTACTAATTCCTTAGACAAAAAATCCGCTCCATGAATAAAACTGTTGACTGCAGAGACAGGCCTTCCTGGGAGGTATCAAGCTTGTGGTCAATTGCGTTTAGAGGGGATGTAGAAGGGATTTCTGCTCTGGGAATTTGGCTAAATGCTCACACTGAAAACACATTTCTCATAGTGAAGAATAGTCTCAAGTACATTTTTCTATCTCCGAGTATTATGTTCTAGTCAATATGTGAGCAACATTTACTGGATTCCATAAAATGAAAGACAAAATATATTTACTTTCTTCTTACAGAATAATGGTCAGGAATTTTAATCCATATTAATTTTTTACCCTATGATTCTGACTAATACCATAGTGCACAAGTTCTTTCGTTCTCTGGAATCTCACAAAATCGATATTTCCTGTTGATGTTAGGTCATGAACATTCTTCAGTCTAGTGTCTTCCTTCTTTGTCCAGCCCAGACCTTGACTCTTTGATGTCTGGCCAGAGACAAGAGGCCACGTTTGATACAGATGGGCAAGCGGGCTAGACAGACATCTCACAATAGGGATTAAACAGTAAGTCAGCCAGGATGTGGAAGAACTGGGACTCTCAGCTGGTGGGAATATAAATGGTATAGCCTCTCTGGAAAAGAGACTGGTGGTTTCTTAAAAAGTGAAACACATACCTTTCATATGACCCAGTTATTCTATTCCCAGGTATTTTCCCAAGAGAAATGAAAACATAGAAAAACTTATATACAAATATTCATTGCAGATTTATTAGTAATAGCCCCAAACCAGAAACAACTCGAATGTCCAGGTGAATAGAGAAACGGACTGAAGTATATCCTTACAATGGAAAGCTACTCAGCAACAAAACAGAATGAACTGTTGATACATGATGCAATATGGATGAATCTCAAAATAATTAGAGAAGCTAAACAAAAAGAGCACATATTGTTTGATGCCATTTATATAAAAGTCTGGAAAATACAGACTAATTTATAGTGACAGAAAACAGATCAGTGGTTGCCTAGAGATGGGAGTAACGTGGGGAAGAGTAGGCAGGACAGATTACAAAGGGCATGATGAAACTGTAAGGGGTAATAGAGATGTTCATCCTCTTGATTGTGGGGATGGTTTTTGTGGGTGAATGCCTATAAAAAACTTACCAAAATATATATATGCACAGTTTAGTGGATGTCAATTATACCTCAATAAAGCTGGGTTTTATAAAAGATCAGGAAAAGAGCTTAGAAGAAAAAGGGAAGAGACACAGAAATCTCTGCATTGTGTCTATAGGATGGGCCCCATAAAGCTTTTTACTAATTACCACTGAAATAACAATCCAAACCAAACATTCTCACGTTAGAAGAAGGACATTCATAAAATAACATTCCACTGGAGTACATTGCTCTTTTCTCTAAACATCTGGGCTAATACTTGCGCAGTTATTCTCTAGGTTAGAGCCTAGCTCTGCTCTGCTTTGGGGCCTACCCTGGAACTACTCTTTTGCTCCTTTAGAAACTGCTCCCTGCTCCCTGCCTCACTCCTCCTGAGGTCCGAACCAAAGGGCAGTGGCCTGGCTATGGTGGTAGCACAGCTATTCTGCTCCATTTCCTTGCAGAAGGAAGAAGACATACCCACCCAAAGTCATCATTGAGAAAAGGGACAGATGCAGCCTGGCAAAGCACCAGCTGAGCCCAGCCTGCTGCTCAGCTTTGATATCCAGATAATGGAGGCATCTGGGGAGAGGGAGCCGAACTCTGAATGGGAAACACTGTCGTTTGACTTGACACTTAGACAGGGAGGTCCAGGACAGATGTAAACGCTCCCTGCCGCAGCACTATGGGGAAAGGCCACGGGAGGCTGGCACCTTTGATTTGGCTCTCATAGCACCAGAAGAAAAGCCGGAATGCTGTGCTATTTTTAATGTTCAAAGAGCCTAGCAAAAGATTTATGACTACAAATATGTAGTGTGGGAGAGATAAATTGGAGCAGGGCCCTTCCAGCTCCAACAGAGGAGTCAGCCTGCCAGCCTGGTCAATAAAGTATTTAAGCTCTGAGTGCTGTGTGGGTTGTCATAGATTAAAATTTGAAAATCTTTTATGGTGTAACAAGGTCCTTAATTATAACTCTAGGTTTTGGATCATTTGCAGGTTGTGCAAACAGTAAGAGTTATGCCATCGAGAACATCCTTGGATACAATAGCCTTTAAATCCAGTGTCTATGAGAGAAAATACTGAGTTCTCAAGTTCAGAATTATGTCCCAGAATAAAGAAGCCTGATAGATTTCTACCATAAAATCCTTTCCTGTCTCAACTGTACTTGATATCTTTTCCCTCTTACATGGAATTCATAGAATCTAATAAGCTGGCTGAGGTTTCAAGGCGATTTTGCTTTCAACCCTTTTTTTTGTGACTCAATACTGCTAAAACATTCTTACTCTTTCTGAAATTTAAGACACATGATAATTTCACTTGTGGTGGATTTCAGCTGCTGATTAACTTCTTTGGCTGGTGGTTCCTAGATCATTGACCTCTCTTGGAACAAAGGAATCTGAAATCTGTAACTAATATGACTTAATTAGCAAAGCATTTAACTATCATCAACAGATCGTGCTACAGTAGTTTTGACTCTTGAAGAACAGCTGGCATGAATCTACAGCAAAGTTAACCTTATCTTTAGGCTCCATGCTTGGACTGACTTCTAGTTCCAACTGCCAGATGATCAAGTAAATTTAGAACATCACTAATGCAGCATTATAGGCCTCTATAGATGAGTTCATCTGGCATCTATAACTATAAATTACACTATGGTGCTAAGGATATTAGTATTAATGATGAGAGAGCAGGAAAAAATAAAATCGTGGGTGTAATATGCAGAAGGAATTTTTTTCATGGCATATTATGCTCTGTGAGGAGGAAAGAGGAACACGGATCTGAACATGGAATGAGTAAGAATATATGTTAATGGGCTGTGTGAGCCAGAAAGATTGGGTAGCTTGTACAGGACCACATTCCAGCGATAAGCTGAGAAAGTAATGTGGTAAGGAATTGGATTAGTGTACACACATCTGTGGGGATGGCTGGAGGCAGGATGGTAAGCTACGTGACTGGAAAACATCAAAAATAGTGCCGCTGAGGAAATGCAAAGCATCAGTATCGACAGCATACAAGTTCTCAGATCTGGTTTGGGTTCAAGTCATTTTATATATTTTCTAAGATATCCTAAAGCCAAGGAGATTTGATGATTTAGTCTATTGATCATTATCTCAGGTGTGTCTTATATTCCCCATTTATATTGATGGGGGCTTTGTTCATCCTTCTCTAACATCCCTCATTGTGTGTTCAACAAATACATATTGTTAGGTTCCCTCAATACTTCCTGAGAGGTCTGTAGGAATGCTCATAATTGCTTTAATTTCAGAAATATATTTATACATATGCCCACATACTAGACACACACACAGACATCCCCACACAATAAATAAATGACTTTCTGACAATCACCCAGCTTTTGCATAACCAAGCCGGATGGTCACCCAAGTCTCAACTCCCAGCTGAAAGTTATTTTCTAAACACACTGATAATTTTCCCAGTATGAGAACACTCCTTTCAGATTACATTAAAAATAAGATCTTATGGAAGAACTGTATCCAGAGCAGGAATTTGAAAGATAGCTTTACTGTAATCTCCAAATACATACATGGATGAAGATGCAAAGTTACTGCATTCGATTATGCTCATAGTAAGGATCATCTAATCCCGAGATGGTTGAATTTTTAAGTGCAAAATCATATTGTTATCATGCCAAAAATCTTCCCCTTGTTTGAAATATCTTAAGCCCCCTATTACTTACACACTTTTATAACAATTAACTTCTATTGTGAATAAGGACTTTAATGAGCCTCAGGGGAACACAGGACCCACAGATTAGCCTGCTGTTCCCCTTTCTGCCAGTAGGTGTCCAGTACTAATAGCTGTGGCACATCACTGAGGGATGAATTCCATAGAGTGAGTCTTGGAGATGATTCTGGATGTGTCTACTCATTTGATGTCTTGTGGCCTCAGAGGCTAGTTTTACTAACACTGATGACTGTGTTCCATCTCTCTATTTCTCTTCCAGAACGAAGTGCTTCTTAACCCATATGCCAGTCCCTGGATGTGTTTCATAAATCGAGTGGCTCATTTTCTTAAAGCTAAGCAAAATGACCCGTCAGGAACTGTCTCATGTTCTTAGTTCTCAAGAGCTTGGGACTCATGGGAGTCTCTGAATTTTCCCTGAGTGAGCTATCAATATGCAGGAGCCTCTCTCCTCACACTGTCTAGAAAGTCTCTTCCGCATCTGCCTGTAAAACATCCTCCATGCTTTCTCTCCTCAGTCCCTTCTCCTGCTTCACAATAAAAAGGCACAGCAGCCTGTAACAAATGCTTATCAAGACTCAAGGGCTTCTAATTAATTCCTTGTAATGCTATTTCTTATATCAATTAAGTCCTGGGGAACCAGCAACTCCCTGTCAAGGCCAGCTCTTTGCAACTGCAGAGTGAGAGACTTCCATGCAAGAAGCTGTCTTAGGGCTTTGACTGCTCAAAGCTCTGTCTGTCCTCTCCTTGCATGCCATGTGGCCATGATCCTTTGCTTTGGGGCCTCAAATGATCTTGAGTAAAGCAATTCCCTGAGGTCACACAGTCAAGAATGGAATTTTGTTTCCAGATGCTCTTTGTGAGAATGCACTATTATACCCCAGGAACAGTTGGGAGCCAAGGAGGCAATGCCCTAGCTCCTTTCTCTGGATGAGGATATGCTCATTAGATGCAGTACATCCTTGAAAGTCACAGACACTTGGATGTAGGTTTAAGAGACAGGTCAGGAGAGTGGCTAAAGGAAAGCAAAAAAAAAAAAAAAAAAGTGTCAAATTAGAGGGATGGCACTGAACCCAGAACAGTTGTCAGCAGTGGATACCCATAACAGGCTCCTGCGGAGGAGGGCAAGGCATTCCTAAATGAAGGGCACGTCAAAGACTAACTGAACCCACCACCATTTTGCCTAGAATATAGAATCTTTATAAGACTATCCCTTCCTTTTCTTATTTCATTCCTTATCTCCAGTTCTACATGCAGGATAGCATTCTGAGAACTCAATCCCAAGATAAATCCAGATGAACCCCAGAACCTCATAGTTGGAGGTGCTATTGAAAATCTTCTTGCCCAGGACTGGGCTGTATAGGTGCCATCACTGGCAAAGTCCACCTAGTCTTACTTTACCCCTGAGGAAACTTCCATCATGAATGGAAGGCTTATTTTGGAGTTGATAACAACAAAAAGGAACAAGCGTACCTCTCCCACTAGTATCACCCAGCACCACAACTGAGAAAACACAACCACAAACCTTTGGGCTTCTCTAAAATTATATATTTTAAACAGTCACACTCAACTTTCCAGCAAAATGTAGACATGAAGTAAGATATCCACAGTCCCTAAGCAGGGCTGAGATTGCAGTCTCCAAGCTCAACTCAATCATACTGGATGCTAATTCTCTTGTATGATTTGCAAGACATTTATTCAGAACTCACATCTTTGTGGCTGTGTTTCCTGATCTAAGGATTAGGTTACATGGATTTACAATGAGATGGGATCCTTAAAAGTCCAGGGCAGTATTAGCTGTTGAGATGGCACAAAGGCGAACTTTCTATGTGCTTTTTTCTATATACTCCTCCTGTCCCTCTTAAAACAGAGGTTCAGAAACAGTTCCTTCCCTCTGCGTAGTGATACATTCTGTAGAGTACACAAATAGGCGCTGGCTCACATTCAGAGAGAGGAGAATCCTACCATTTTGGTTTCTCTATCTCCAATTAGTGACACATTTTTCTTTTTTAGGAATGAGCCCAGGAAAACTCTATTTCATTTCTTCTGGTGATTTTACAGACCTAAGGCTCTTTGACAAACAAATACAAGTAAATTCAGGAGCACTTGTGGAAATAGAGACAATAATCTCTAGGCTTGCTTTCTGTTTTTCAAAGACTGCCTAGTTCTTCACCTAATCCATTTCCCTTTCCTTCTGCATACACATGCAGATTATATTTCCCAGGATCCCTTGCAACTGAGCCTAGCCAAGTGACTAAGTTCTCATTTGCAAGTAGGACAGAGAGGATTACGAAGCACTAAGGAGTGAGAAGACAAAAATGGAAGAAAAGGTTGATTAGCATATGACTGTGTGGAAGAGACCCCCCCACCTCCTGCACTGCAACCCACCACTGATTTAACCCTAATATTAATTTCCTGGAGAATTTAAAAGCAAGATACAGAAAGATAGTTTGTTAATTAGCAACGAGAGTAGAAGCAGAGACTCAGGAAGCCACAGATTTGCATTAATGGTGCAACTCTAAGTGAGATGGGGTGACCAAGATCCCTCACGGGATTGTGGTTCTAATTCTCCCCTGAGGTAGTCAGGGCTCCTTCTTCATTCACCTGAAGTTCAGGCTAATGGTAGTGATCCCAATTTTCTTACAATAAACCTCCATTAACCTGAGTTAACCTGAGTGAGTCTCTGCTTCCTACAACCAAAGGACCCTCCAATTACTACAAATAAGCCAGCAGCCAACTGCTACTGTGTCTGCTCCACTGCTCGGCCACGGGGCTGCACACCTGGCCCTGGCTGGCTTCCACTGTGTTACCAGTGTTTGCAGTGATTGACAGGTCCTCAAGAGCAGAAATATCAGCCCCAATACTTTGAAAAATTGCCTAGAGTTGTTAGTAGAGTGTTGGGCTCTCTGCTTACACAGAATCATTGTTGTTTTCAGGATTTATGGTTCCCAGGGTTAATTATTGAAATCCCTCTTTTATAGGAAAAAGTGCATGGAGCTGAACTCTATGTACCAAACAACTTTGCTTTCATATGTGCAGATTTGGACACTTACAATGTTATTAAAATAATAATGGCACAAATTAGCTTTGAAAAATATCACTAAACATAAAAGGGAGTTAATAATCTCTGGAATCCTAGTACATTCTGAATTTTAATAAATCTAAGAGTTGGGCTTGGAACCAGACATACCATGTATCAACAAACCTAGTATTTATTTTTAACAACAGATTTTATAAACAAGTGACTTAATCAGGGCCAAATCAGTTACCATCTTTTTTTTGTAAGTAAAGCTTTATCGGAACACATCCACACTCAGTTGTGTATTATTGTCAACGGCTGCTTTATGGAAGACTTGAGTAGTTGTGGCAGAAACTGCCTGGCCCACAAAGCTGAAACTATTTACTCTCTGGTCCTTTACTGAAAACATCTGCCAACTCCTGCATTAGTAGAAATATCATATTAACCATTTTCCCTATCTTCATAATATTCTCCATCACTGTGTCCTCTTTTTTCATTCCTGTTATTTCCACTATGGTCCAGATACTCAGTCCTGCTCCTCTAGCTTATGGTAGTAGCCCTCAATACATCTCCTATCATCCATTCCTCACCTTCCTGCCTGAGCCTTTGCCTGTGGTAATATGGAGAATAATATTACCAATATTACCAATCAGCTAAGCCACTCTCAATAGCATCAATCCAAGCTCAAAATGACATGACCTCTGCTTTTAACTTTGACAAGTCATAAGAAAAAGAAAGAATTCTTCCCAGAGGAAGATTACAAAAGTATAATGGAAGATAGGTTAGTGACATATTGACTAAAGAATTTTCCCCAGAAGCCCAAAGAGAAAGGATGGAGGTGGAGGTGAGGAATGTGGTGCAGAAAACTAATGTTCTTTAAAGCCTAGCCAGACTTTTATTTATTTATCTATTTATTTTTTTGAGGGAGATTAGCCCTGAGCTAACATCTGTGCCCATCTTCCTCTACTTTATATGTGGGACACCTACCACAGCATGCCTTGCCAGGCAGTGCCATGTCCGCACCTGGGATCCGAACCGATGAACCTGGGCTGCCGAAGCGGAATGTGTGAACTTGACTGCTGCGCCACCAGGCCGGGCCCCTATAGTCAGACTTTTCATATCCTTTATTTGGGCATGGGGTGGAGGAAGATTGTAAAAAGCCACTTCTTCAAGGTAGTGGTACCATGCAACAAATGTTTTATTTATCACTTCTAGAGTAACTTCAAAGACCAAAAGGACTAGATGCAGCCTCCTGCAAGGAAAACACTTAATATTATTAGAAGTCCTTTCTTGTTCTAACATTCAGTCAAACACTTCTTCAAGACTATTAACCCAAAGTCTAGTTATGAATACCTGAGGAGAATGAGGACAACACTCAGTCCCCGACCAGCTGGGTGTCCTAAAGGTACAGATGCCACTGGCTGCACAGATATTTCTCCATGGCTGCATTTCCCAAATCTGACTGCTAATTGTAATTGCTCCTAAAGAGAAGCCTTTTCAAGAAAATATGATAGCATTAGCTCAAATGCATGTCAATATAATTAAGTTTCAGTCTGTCTGCCATATCAGAGATAATAGCTGAGTGGATTTTCATTAAATTTGGAAGCTATGTGTCATATGCCAAAATTAATTTGGGGGGTTGGGAGGGGGGTCACTGCAAAAACAAAATTCAGTTATTCTCCAGAGCAGCTGCACTGAGGTAAGGTGGGAGGTCTAGATGTTTCTTGGTCGGAAGAGACAGGACACAAGTATTAAAATGCCATGGCAGAGAAAACAAGCAGTGGCTTCAAATGAGTCTCAGATTGAAATTCTCAGCAGCAGAGCCTCCCAGGGGCACCTGCTGCTTTTCAGTGGGGTTGCTTTTCACATGGGCAACCCTCTGTAGGAGTGCCCTGGTGTGCAGATCAGCAGATATTTATTTAAAGATAATCAATATTGTAGTAACACTACCAAGGCCAGAGAGTCCTCGGTAATTTAAAGAAGATATTCTGTATATCAACACTTAAGTAAACAATCCTATCGTGATTGGTTCCCAGTTTACCACTGAGTTTTCAGTCTGGCAGTTTGTAATCCATTCAGTTTTTGTTAAGGATGTTACAAAGCAGCTGAAGAGTAATTCTCTTTTCTCTGATATATGAAGGACAATGGTCACAAATGTTTTAGGAATAAAGTAGATGAATTGGTCTTTCTTGGTCACTTAGCCAGCAAATGTAATGGAAAAAGCAAAGCTTATAAAGTTAGGAAATCTAGGCTGACTCCTAGCTTGTTACACATCAGCTTTGGTTAACCATTCTCATCTTTGGTAGCATTATCTATAAATTGAGGTGAAAACAACCCATTCTTACCTCAGCCACGGTTATCTGCTAACAGGGAAGAGAAGTCCTTCAGAGCTATCTAAAGAAGAAGGGAGATTTAAACTCCAGGCCAGGAATTAGGGCCTCCTGTGAGACCTGAACCAGGTAGCAGAAGGCCTGTCTTCCCAGGATGCTTCTCTCCGTGTCTCTTTCCCACTTTGCTTCTGCTGACCAGCTTTCTTTGTTTGGGTATGCAAGTGGCACAAAAATAGCCACTCTGCATTTGCAATCCATCCAACTTTTCAGTTAAAGTACTCTATAATAGCAAGTCATTTCTATATCAGGGTCACAAGACAGAAAATCTGATGGCTCAATCCAGCTTACTTTTAAATTAGCTGCTCACTCCTGGCCCAATTAGGATTGGGTGTGGGAGATGGAGTAGAAGGAAGAGGCTGGGGAAGGGACTTCGCATTATGTAGGTAGAGCAGCCAAGACTGGGCAAGATGGATTCCCTAAGGAGGAGTGGGCCCTCGCCTGGTTGGTGAGAGGATGTTAGGAGGCATATATGTATATATGCTGTACCATCACAGGCAGTCCCAGAGGGCAGACTCCTGTGAATCAGTTGGATGCTCAGAGTAGATCCAAACACCAGGGAGACACTCACTTCCACATTGTGTTAGCCAAGAGAATTTTGGCTGAAGGTAAGAAAAAGTCCAAATCGACCTCACATGAAGAATAAGGATTTTTATTGGCTCACAGAATTGGAAGTATGAAGGTAAGGTGGGTTTTGGGAACAGCCTCTATCTAGTGGCACCAGCTCTGTATCCCTGTAATTCTCTGCCCTCATCATGTGTGAGCTTCATCTTCAGGCTAATAACAGAATGACTTATAACCACATATGGCAATATCTAGAAAAAGACAGAAAGTTCTTTTCTTCTAGCTTTCTCCAGAGAGAGAGAGAACACTTTTACCTAAAGCCCCAGAAAACTTTCCCTTCTTTGTGTGATTTCCCTTATTAGAGCAGGTGCTCATTCATGAATCATTGCTTGTGATCAGAAACTCATAGATGCCAGAAATTGATTGACTTATACCTGGATTTCTAGACCACTCCAGGGGCATGAGGGCATAAGAGTGGATGATGAGAAAACATCCACAATCCTCATCCATCTGATTCCTCTTGCAATTATGATACAGAAAAATCCATCTGTTTAGGGAGCCAGCCCTGTGGTTAAAGTTTGATGCTCACCACTTTTACAGCCCAGGTTCAATTCCTGGTCACAGAACCACACTACCTGTCTATCAGTAGACATGCTGTGGTGATGGCTCACATTGAAGAACTAGAATGACTTACAATGAGCATACACAACCATGTAATGGGGTTTTGGGGAGAGGAAAAAAAAGAGAGGAAGATTGGCAACAGATGTTAGCTCAGGGAGAATCTTTTCTTGCAAAAACACATACACACACAACATTATTTTTTGCAAAATCCATTTGTTTAGGAAAGAAGGGAGCTATCTTATAAAACTAATTCTGTCCCATCAATTACATGGCTGGAATTTCTTCAGCATAGAATAATGTCCTTCTACTGTTAAAATACAAGGCTGGCCATTTGCATTTAAAATATGTGTACACAAGGTATGAATGACTAACATAAAATTCAAGAGTTTAGATTTGCTGTTACATAATGAGAAAGAACATGGAAAAAGAATAAAATTCTATATTCTGGAAGAGTCCAATCACCAGTGACTAAGCAGTACACCAACCTTAAATAGTGAAATTACTTAAGCAATCTAGCTCTTGTCTTCAATACTGCTCTGGCTGTGACCAGCTTTACCCTTGTATTTTGGCTCATGTGTCCCTTTCTCCTAATAGTCATTGATGTGCAGTGAACAATGATTCTGACACTTACTTTGGAATCCATTGAAATGAGTCCTCCCCAATAGGCCTGGGAATCTGTTTCCTGTGACATCAAAATGAGGCAACACCTCAATGACAAGTTAAAGGGGTGACATGGGAGAGATCAGGTCCACTGGACCAAGACCTAACAGATATGATGGCCAACCTTACTAATGACACAATCTTCCTGAAGACTGCTCCTGACTATGTGCATTCATGGAAAGATTGGCTAAATTTAGTCTTGACAGGTAGAAAAGTAGCTTGGCCTACTCTGGACCTAAATGCATGATGTTCTGTGAACTAACCACTGAATCACCAGCTACATATCAAAGGGTAAATTTTGAGAAAAGAGCTTCCTGGGAAACTTCTTTTTCTGAAAGTTTTTCAAAATTACCAGAGTCCACACATAATAACTTAATAAAGCATGTAGTTATTCTCCCTTGGGGTCCTATAATAGATGTTATATCTTTGAGATTGTGTCTTTATACATCAGTAAACTGCCAAACACCCAAGTTTTTCCTGGGTCTTTCAGACAAGTCATAAATGTCATCTTCACTATGTTTCTTCATCAATCAATCCTGTCCACATCTGTAGTCCAATGAAGCGGAACCACTGTGGGAGATCTGAAAGGAGGAGAGGCTGCTCTGTGCATGTGATGAGTGCTCAGGCAACGTTCATGGGTAATCAGCACCAAAGGCACAACTTGGGCTCACATCCATGGGCAGAAAGAGCCATCAGCAAAGTCAAGATTCAGCTCCTGTCTGTGCTTCTATTGCAAAGGATAACTATCTGAGAGCATGAGTCCATGCCTGGGAGTGTCATGGGGGGCATCACAACGTGAGATGAAAGCTCATAAACTTAGGAGTCAGACTAAACTTGGACAAGCTTCCAGTGTTTCATTTATATAAAGAAGATAATATTATCCCCCTGATAGTACTATGCGAGGAAAAAAAAATGTCAGAAAATATATTGGAAATTCATCATTCAGCATCTGACACTCAGTAAGCATTCACAAAAAGAGTACTTCTTATTTTGATAAATAATGCCTAAAGCATCCCTCCCTAAAAACCCTGGCCCATGACAATTCATCCATAGTTATGAAATTAAACTAATTTTTATTCACTAAGCAATAAGCAAGAAGAAATAATAAAGGGAACCTTAAGAGGAGGTTGGGGTGGATGATCCTTGTCTTCAAATACTCCATGTCATTTGAAAAAGGGGGTGACATCTGACAATGGCTATGCCCATGTAACCCTGTGAATGAATGTTATGGTAGCTCCTAAAGCTGTTCTTTACCCAAGTTTGCCATCCACAATAATATACACACGCTTCTATAAGGAAGAAGGCTCCAGGGTTGACTTTACAGAAATGGAACAAAGGTGAAGTGGGTGGTGTTTAGGATAGAGCAGGACAACAAAGGTACTTCCTCCTGGAGATGAGTTGAGAAATGAGGCATCCAGAGTAGAAGTATGAGGTGGGATGTGAGAGAAGTAGACATTTTTATATATCAAATACTTTAGTCACTTATCTGAATTTTGGGTCACTTTGGTCACCAGTGACATGAAGTATCTTTAGGGAATTTGTCACCCAGGACCAGCCATCAAACCTTCCTATCCACACAGCCCTCAAATTCAAGCCCAGGGGAGAAATCAGGGTAGAGACATAAGGAAAAATAAGACAGGGGAAAGCATGGATGCTGTCTACAGGTGTGCAGGCTGTGCACTGCATCGTTCTAGGAGGACCATTCTGATCAAAGCATATGTTAACAGTACCTCACTGAGTTGGATCTGGCAGGATGTACAAAACCACAGGCAGAGGTTCTATAATTTGTAAACTGTCAGTGACACTACAATTTACTGTGCTAACATGGTGCCTGCTCAAACACATCTGCACAGCCAGCACCCCAAGTTTCAGGGCTGCTGTCTGACTTTGGACCTCCAGCAAATATTCTCAAGATACAGCCATCATAGTGGACAGCCTCTAGCCCTTCAAGGGAGTTCTGCTCTAACCATGCCCTTATCCCCATGTCATGAAGTCATAGCTATGTATTTGCCTAATGGGACATAGAATGAAATCACAGACTCATCAAGAGAGACCAACTGTAATTATCCAAAGAAGCTGTTTGCCTTTAACCCCAGCAATCTAGGAATGGTCATGAAACACATAGTCCCATTAGCTGAAGCCACTGAAGACCATCATAAGGATGGACTATCTAGATCCTCATCTGATAACGGATGCCACATAAAAAAAAAATATTTAACTTTTTGAGGGACTTAACATTGGGAATGATCAAAAGTTAAAAACTGTGATACAGAAAAATATCATTATACAGGAAAGGGATAATAGTCTACTCTTTCTGAATTGAGATCAAGAATGATTCTTCGAATCTAATCAGTATTTTGTCGTTGTTGTTATAGCTATCACTTAAAAACAACAGGAATCCACCATCAGATAAACACTAATAGTACATCCAAAGGAAATTGAAATTGATTCTGTTCTAGCTTGCGCTAGGATCAACAAATTTCCTTTGTGTAGGATCCCATTGCTTTCACTCATGGCTGGATGGGATACAAAGTAAAATCTAATTCTGCAGGGAAAAAAACATCATCATCTTAGATTTATGCCTCAGTTAGTGGGAGAATAAGTCTGACAGAGCCATTATATGTTATTCTGTATACATAGTTGTTTTCACTGAAGTTACTTCAAGATGTTTTCCTATCAAAGCAATGGAGAATTTTTTTTCAAAAAAAATTAAAAATAGGGAATTGCTGCTATAAAACATATACATCGCAAAGGACTCATATTCTGCATTTTTCTTAAACCACTTACCATAAAACGTTCATTTTTTATGGCCAACTCGGTGCTGATTTCATGATTTGCAGCCAGAAACAACTGATTTCACAGCATCAGTCAGTTATAAATCTTAAGAACCTAAGTTCAGAATCCCAAAGCAGTGCCCAGAGACACAAATGAGATTTCTCTCCACCAAGGTGTGACTTGTGTTTGCAGCTTTGATTAAAAGGAACAAAGTTGAGAAAATGGCAAGCGTGTCCTCCTTTTCCAATATTTAGGAAAACATTTTAAATTTTTTTCCAAATCTAAGACATGATCAGGGTGGAGCTCTGGGAGTGGACCTGCTTAAAGGCTGTCCTCTGGGGACAGTGACATATATTCCAAGACAGAAGGGAGCCCTGCCCTCTGTGGCATCTATCAGGCCATTTGTGGGAGCCAACATTTACTTCATTGTGTGGCTCCCTTTAAAAAGATACTGATACTCTAGAATATGGTCCACATGATAGTGAACAGGCCGGTAAAGAGTGTGGGGATTCTGATGCAAGGGGATGGTTGAGTTAACCTAGGCTATGCACCAGGCAATAGAGTGCAGGGTTAGAAGGTAAGAATGATCCTTCTATTTTAACAGCTCTCACTTAAAAAGGAGGATTAGATTTCATTTGTGGTAGTCAGAAAGGTGTGGAGAAGAGAAAAGAGCTTTACGGTTAAGGATGTGATCAATTGACTGAAGAGGGTCGAATAGTTAAGCAACTCAAAGGTAGGTCACTGGTAGCATTAGTAAAATCAATGTGGTGGACTGAATTGGGCAAGGCCAGATGTGAGTACAAGGTGAGGAGAAAGAAACTATAAGTATACAAATATCATTCTAGACTCTCAGACTGAAGTGGAGAGAGTCTTGTCCCAGGCCAGAGGCCATACACTCCATGAATCACAGAAGGGAGGAGAACAAGGGTGGGTGCAAATGCAGACAATGTGATTGGTATAAATTGAGGGGTTATGAGGTGGGTGGAGTCTCTGTGGCTGCAGGGAGCTGAGATTGTCCTGTCATTTGTATTCTTTATGTTGTGGGCCCTGAGCATTAGGAACGCCAGAACACAAGACAAGAAAAGTTTTACAGCAAGAAGGTTACGTAAGTCAAAAGATGCGAGAAGGTAATGCTGGTACGCTAGCTTGAGGGCTGAGGCAACCGCAAGGCTGTCTTAGAGCACTGGATGCATACAGTAGACTCGGAGCTGGCACCAGTGGATTTCATTTTGCTTAGTTCCTTTGTGTCAACTTTCTTATCCAGTAATGCCAATGACCAGATGAAACATCTATGATTACCCTGCGTCTGTAAAACTATAACATTAGGGAAGCTGGGATAATGTCTCTTTCTAAGATTATCAGTCACATCTGAATTTACAGTGATGGACATTAATTCAAAGCTCTAAATGTTTACAATGGGATCAAATTTTCCAAACCAGATGTGAGTCCAGTCCATTTTGTGGAAAGCAGAGTTGGTACCAGGAGATATCCTGAGTAGTGGATACTTTTTCCTTCCAACAGACAGTTTGAATCATTATTGGTTTACTCCGAGCATTCTGTAACACAGCTGTTCAAGGAGACTGTCCCTGAGACAAGAATGGATGTAAAAAAACAGGTGGCAAGCCATCTTGCCAACAGTTCTCTCCCCTTCTTTCCTCTTGACTTTCTGATGTTTTCCTCCAACCTGTGACTTGACCAAGTGCCCTTCCCCCCAGACAAACAAACAAACAAAAATCCAGCAATAAAGACCACTCAAGGGTCAGCCCCAGCGGCCTGGTAGTTAAGTTCAGCGTGCTCCGCTCCAGGAGACTGAGTTCAGTTCCCAGGCATCGACCTACACCACTCGTTTAGCAGTCATCCTATGCTGGCAGCCCACATACTGGAAAATAGAGGAAGATTGGCAGGGATGTTAGCTCAGGGTGAATCTTCCTCCGGAAAAGGAAAAAAAAAAAAAAAATAGACCAAAGAAATCCTCAATTACCTCTCAAGAAGCACCAACTTTAAATGAACCTGCCTGATCTTTCCAGTGCATTGGACAGACAATAGAATTTACAAACTCAATGGACAGATAGTAAGATGGCCAGGGTGGGCATCTGAAACCTGCAATTTGGAAAAACAGAGATTAGGAATAGCCACATGAGTATGATAAACCATTAGGGTGTTCCTGAATACAGTCACAATCCAAGTCAGCCTAAATAGTCCCCAAAGTATTGAGAGGAGTCTGTCTACATGGAATCAACAAAGAAACATAATCTCATTCTCTTTTTTTCAAGTTTCAACACCTTTTGACTTACCAAACAAGAATAAGGACAACAACAACAAAAAACCCACTGAGAGATATTTTATATATATTTGCATATTCAGAGAAAGTCGTTTGATGAGATTTGAGATTATGGCCATAGAGATCTAGGCATAAAGTCATCACTGCCTGATAGAGGATGTGGCATAGATGGTAAGAGATGGCATACACTATCTCTTGAGCTTTTCTTGCATACCCTTAATCTAGTTAGCTTTCTAGGATTTACCTTGCAGCTAAATAATTTACTCAGTGTGACAGCAGAGTGAAGCAGTAGAAAGAGCTTAGGCCTGGGTTTTGGAAAACCTGAGTTCTAGTTCTATCTCTGCCACTGACTAGCTACACCATTTCACAGGAGTCACTTACTGCATTCCCTCAAGATTTAGGCTCCATCTTAATCTTTAGGGTCTGAGTCTCTAGAAGTAAGATCCAAGTCATGACTTTGTCTTGGAATTTAGAGATAAGATTTGCAAATATAGTAAGATAAGCAACAAATTTAATATTTAAACAATAATAAAAAAGGAAACTATCTTTGATATAAGGCAATACAAGAGACTAATGAATGATAAAGATATACTATGAAATCAGATAGACTAAACTAAGATTTGAGTTTATTGTCAAGGTAAGATTTGCTTTGCATATGAATAGAATTTGGGACACTGCAAGGGAGAGGTGAAATTCATTAAAAAGAAAGGAAAAAAACCCAGGTCAAGATAATAAGATGATGGGGGGATACCTGTGGTTGATTTTCTACCCTGGCTTTTGTCATCAATGCTTTTTTCCTGCCCCCTATCCCACCATACATCATCCAAATGGCAAATGGCTCTAGTGTTTGCATTTAGGCAAAGGGGATTGCCACTGCTTTGCTCTCCATGATCATGAAGTGTCACAGATAGGCTGGGCAGTAATGACAAAGCCTTCCAGGAACTGAACACTGCAGAAGCAAGTCTTCTCAGAAGTACTGGTTTTATTATGTGGCAATTTGGATAGAAAGCAAACCTCCTTCAATTTAAAGATACAACTGGAGGTTATTAAATCTGCACGATTAAATCCCAGAAATTAAAAACTTATAAAAAGCAGTCTAGCAAAAGTATCTGTCTTGCACATATTTTGACCATTAATCTGAATGCTCTTTAGCTGTTCAATACCACTTCACTCTTTACTGCTTTCCTTGATTGCTCAGGAGGTTTATAAGATATCTAGGACAAAGAATCAAACCAGAGTAGCGTAATGTCTGATCCATTTCTCCTGTTCTTTCATAAAATTTTTAATGATTCAGGGGAAGAGATACAGATGGAAGAAAAGAAGCTGAATGCCAGGATTCTAGCCTAGCAGGAATGAGAGGCTTATGAAAGAAGTGATTTACGCTCAGCCTGTATTTTTCTAATGCAGTCACTGAATTGATAGTCATTCTTCATTCAGCCAGTCCTGGGAAACAGTGACCCCACAAGGCTGAGTAGAATTGTAAGTCTCCATGTTGCGGAGAGAATTGTAAGAAATTCCTTTCCAACTTGCGGGCTGGCCTGAACACACCATAACAGCTCCACTATACAACCCTCAATGGCAGAAGAAAACAGATTGGAGCCCTGGGGTAAATAGCTGAAAGTCTGTCAGCTCCTCTTACAGTGATAGGGAAGTGTGCATGGTAAACCAAATGCTCTGATGAGCCATCTAAGACTAAGCCATCTCTAAAGGTAATGAAGCCCTAAACAACGAACAGTCAGTAAGGAAGAAGACTCAATGGAGGGGGAGAGTGAAGAGGAGAAACTACTCTATAATCATTTGTGTTTTACAATAATAATAGGCAATATTTTAGTCTTCCTTCATAAGCATAAAAAGAGAGCATCTTACAATTGATGATCCCTTAAGATTTGATGAAATACAGTATAATTCTATTTTTGAAGCCATCAAGGGTTTTTTTTTTTTAAGCCTGAGGAAGCTCCAGATTTTTCCCTATCAGGAGTTATAGGTACCACTTGAGTTGGAGGGACGGAAGTTCCAAGTAATTTGTCCTGAAACAATACTTGCATAGCAACCTGATAGTTTTAACATAGCTTTTTTATTTGCAGATCTTTGTGGGAAGACTGGTACAGATTGGCATAGCAGAGCCACTAATGTTACTCAGGTTATGCTTTTTGCGGGGAGCTGAGGCATCAAGGGGCCTTTGTATCTTTAAGCACACCTTCTGTGAAGGGGCTGGGAGGAGAGGTAAGAGAGGAAGGCTTGGATCTAGAAATGCTGTCATGCTGGTCTGAAAAACCTCCCATGACAAGGCTCAACCTTACAATTAAGATGGTCATGATATTAAATTGTACTAAAAATGAAGGATGCATTTATTTATGTTACTTTTAATAAAAGGGGCAGAGGTTTTAAAACTGCTTTAAAAAAACACAGGCCTATAGAATACAGTTCAAACTTCCTAGGCAGACATTGAGGGCATTCTAAGATGTACCTCCTACCCAAATAATCAACCTTTCTTTGCTCTCTGTCCTTTCAGGACCCAGAACAACATTCAAACATAACTTTTTGCTAATGCTATTCTCTTTAACAAAGATGTTAATGTCTTCATATTTACATGTATCCAAATCTTATGAAACTTTAAAAGTCCATTTTGCCTGTCACCTTCTCAGTGATAATCCCTTTGATCCTCCAAGATGGCCATAATCTTTGCCACCTTTGAAAATCAACAGAGAAATGACACACCTCTCCAATTCTCCTGTAGTATTTGTTATCTACCTTGTGTGGCAATCACTTATGTACCTGTTATTTCCCCTACTAAGCTGTAATAACCTGAAACAAAGGATATTTTTCTGACTTCTTGCAGGGAAGACATCTCAATTTAGGTCAAAGTTGGTGGAAGTCAGTCACACCTGAGCATTTCTGATGGAATGATGGAGGAGGGTCCTACAGTAGTCTTCTTGAAAAGGGACGTGAAGAGAGATTCCTCAGAGGGGACCTCCTTCTGGGGGAAGAACTTCAGGCAGACCACCTTGTTCCAGTAAGAAAGCCTAGTCTTTGGAAAAAAACAGCAATTCTACACTTGGTGAGCTTTCAGATCCCGTGAACTTGATTCACAGTTGTATGGACTTGGGGGGCTTTTATAAAAACAGAAAGATGTTGTTGCTAACAAAACCCTTAAAGTCCCACTATTTAGATACCCTTATGGAAAAACTGTAACTCTAAAAGACTGGAGAAGCATTCTCCATTCTTCCAACCTCTGACGAGAAAATGTAGAGCTGGGCTTTAGTACACACACGGTGGGCTCCAACAATTAGTGGCAAGAGGCCCAAGAGATGAAGCAAACATGGTAGAAACCAGGAGAAGGTGTGACAGCAGTGCCCAGAACCCTGGGTGACATCCCAGGGCAGAAATAAATGATGGGTGCCATGTGAAAGCTGAAGAATCTTCTATTATTTGTGAGTCTCTGTGGTAGACTTCTTGAAAGTGTCAAAAATATTTAATATGATTCCAGGAGGTTGGGGAGGCAGGAACACGGCAAATTATTTTTCCAGGTGTCAGGCATTGACTGATGTCTTAGTATCTTGAGCTAAAACAAGAGGGCAAAGAATTTATTTAAATAGCCAACCTTCACAAATATTTTTACAAGAAGGGCTGCAGCGTATACCCTCAGCATTACTGCAGTCGAAACAAAGGCAAGACATTAAACAGATGCAATTTTGGAGGCTGCCTTTTTTTATTTGTTGGTCGTTTTTTTTTTTTTCTTTTTTTCTTTTGGTTTCAACTTAATGTACTGTGAGGTAAGGAATAAACATACATCTGTTATATCATAAAAATGTAAACAGATGATATAAAATGCAAAGTAATTAAAAATAAAATTGCATAGAGAAACCTATCTTGATGTGGTTAAATTAAATGGAGAGAAAATGGAGGGGTTTAATGAAAACAGTGCTGATTAAGAAACTAGAGGACTAGAAATCAGAATTAGGATGATGTTTTGTCATAAACAATGTTTGCTATTATGTGTAGATATTTTCTGTTAATAAAACCTTTTTCTAAATCCAGGCATTACAAATACAGAATGAGTGAAGGTGAAGAAAGTACAGATATTGACTCTTCAGTATCATAGATATTACCAAGAACATGGGTGGGTAGGTTGGTGAATAGTTTGACTCAGACTGGCATCTTGGACCTCACATTAGGTGGTACATACTCAAAACAAAAGTAACATAAAATAGAAATTTGATCCTTGCCTACCTAAGTCATAGGGATTCAGTGAGGTTGAATCAAATGATAAAATGTAAATAAAAATTCCTTAAAAATTACTAAATGCCATAGGAATATTTCATATTAAGATATTAATAATATCTAACAATGGTTCAAACACAATAGTGTCTCAATAATTTGGTTGCATTGAATAGATATACCTAAATCCTTTCTCGCTTTGCAGAATCCTGGGGATATAGTGGGATATTGGACAAAGCTCATCACACAGAATTATTGCAAAGATGGCATTGCAGACAATGGATGCTCAAAATTATATTGTAGCAGAAGACACTGTCTCAGGTTGCTTTGTAAGTCAGTCAAGGTTCAATCTGGCTGTGTTTTTATTAGCTCCTGAAAAAGGATTTCACCATCTCTACTATTAATTTACCACCATAGCCAAGTAACCTATGTGCAGTACACTAGGTGATTACATTCCTGGTTGTGGGTCCTTAGCATATGATCCTACATAATATTAAATTGAGGTTTTAATGTGTGTAATCAAGCATTACTAAATGATACAATTAAATAGTTCTCCTACTATTATCCTATACCTCAGATGATTCCAAGCATTAAATAAATTGTAGTACTAATTCAATGACACTAAGTACTCTTAAATATATTTTCACCTTGTCAAATGGAGAGAAAGTTGAATGCATAAGGAAGCCAAAGTGAATACTAATCCCTCAATTGTGAGTCCTTATTATGCGTCAGGCTCTGGGTAAGGGCTTTGCGTACATTATGGCTTTTAAATCTCACAACTTTGTAAGTAAACAGTATTACTAGTTTCATTTTACAGTCCAGAGAACTGAGCCTAATAGAGGGTAAGGAATACGCTCAAAGTCACAGAGCTAATCATATCAGAGTTCAGTTCCAAGCTCTTCTGATTCCGGAGTTCTTGCCCTCAACTACTTTCTTGTACTGCCCTTCTACTCACCTTTTCACACCATGGTTCATAAAGGATGTGGGCTTCTAGGCAACCCCTTTAAAAAAAGGTGGTCTGGTCTTTGTGTTAATCCCCAAACTGCTGTCAATTAATACAGGACTTCCTGAAGGCCCGCCCACCTCCAGGTACTGCGAGAGCTGTCTCACCTTGTTGATTGAGCCCCCTTAGCCTCTTCCCACAAGATGGGGCACAGGGAGAGATCTGCAGCCTTTTTCTTTTCTTCTTTCCTTTTGAAGCTCAAAGCAGTTCACCTTTCTATGGGTAAAGCCAGACTGATGGGTAGGCAGCAGAGAGGGTTTTCCACAGTTGGTGAAAAGAGGGCTATTGCGAAGTAGTCAATGCCTCAACCCCGTCACCCTTTCAACTCCATCCCAAAAGCAGAAAAAAGAAATAACCACTAGCAAATTGGTGTTATTTGTGAATATCTGTAGTTAAAACATTTTCTGCTGAATTCAGTCATTACAGGGAAAATACAAACACTTTGAGAAGATACATTATAATGGGTTGTTAACCCCTTATATGGCCTCATTAATAAATGAGGTCCTTTTGCAATAGTTCTATGAGAAGCATGATGGTTGTGCAGAAGTTTTCAAACTGTGTTCTGAGGAGTGCTGTGCTCTGCAAGGCGCCTCAGGTATGTAGGAAGTCCAGTGAGCTAGCTCTCACCATTTTTCCCCTTTCAACCATAGCAGCTCTGCTTTTATCTGCTGATAGCTTAGGCTCTGTATTTCATCTTGGGAGAAAACAAATAAAAATCAAGAAAAAGTATTTCATCGTTAAAAAAAAATGGGAATCACAACTTTAGTGGGAAGAGTGTGAAATTTGTATTCAGCAAGGTCTAGTATAGTGCCTAAAATAATAAAAGTCATTAGGAGCCCCCTAGAGCAGGTGTGGATTTGGGGAGTAAGGAAGTAACATTTCTTAAAACCTACTAGGGTCAGGCACTGAGCAAGGTCTTCTATTTTTAGTACTTCATTTAATCCTCTGTGAGGCAGGCATTTGCCCCATATTACAGATAACAAAACTGAAGCTCAGGGAGGTTAAATAATTTGCATCGAGTTACAAAGCTAATGAGTGGCAATGCTGGCAGTCAACCTAAGCCATCCCTGGTCCCTAAGACATTGGTGTCTTGAAGATAAGAAACAAGTTACAGGTTTGGAGGCCAACATAAAAGTGGACACCTGAGGGCAATAATCTAAGCTTTCCTTTCTTGGCAATGTGAACAAACCAGCCCTGTTGTGTTTACTTGACAAATCACGTAGAAATTATTTATCTGGGTCATTATCATCATGTAGAGTGACTAAGGAATGTGAACAACCCAAGCTAAGCCCTGAGAAGAAATGTTTCTTCTATGATGTCTGTGAAGGTTTTCATTCTTCTTCTTGTCATTATTATCTTCCTTATTATTTAAGCTGCTTTGCCTGCCACAAAAAGTGTGTTCAGAATAGCAATGAAGAGGACAGCTTTAATTTGACTTTGGAAAGGGAAAACTCCACAGTTATTTAAAAAATGATCTCTACATACTAATGAGGAGATATGTCCAGAATATACTGTTTAAAAAATTCTACAACAAAATATGTGGTTAGGATCTTATTAAAAAAATTATTTATATCTGTTTATTTTTACATAAGAAAAATTCTGCCAAAAACCACACCAAGTAGTTAACAGCAGTTATCTCTGAAGATAAGATTACTGGGGATATTCATTTTATGGATTGCATTTATAGTATGTATATTAATATCTCTTATAATCAGAAAAAGAATAAAGTCATAAATATTAAATGTCTATGCCAACATTCTAATTTTCAGTGTTTTTCTTTATAATGTACAGCTTTACCCAGACTGTTAGTTTTGGAAACTAATTGATTAATATAATTTTAAGGTATACCAGAACATTAGAACATTTCCCTTTGTGCAATCATGGATGTGAACTATTTTGATGGCATACTACAGGGAATTTGACAATCACATTGCATTTTTATTGTTGGGTAGGCTCTAAGAAAAAAGTTCATATGAAAATGAGATCTGAACATTGCCTCTACAGAGGATTCCAAAAAATTGTGGGCAGAATAAAAATACCCCAAAAAGCTAGTTTTCACTAAAGAGATACTGTTTCTGAATGAGATTTTCATTCATCATAAAGATGTTGTTGGTGTTTCATGATGATATCTCATGATGTTTGTCATTTACTTTAAAATTCCTTTTAGCAAAGATAGTGAGATTTTAAGCGCGATTCAAGGAGGAGTCTGTTGCCTTAATCAGGAATCCAACTACCCAGGGTTGGTCACACACACTCCCAACAGAAAGTCACACACCAGAGGTGGCCATTGTAGGTGCTTCTTCTGGCCACATTTAGCCAACATCAGGCCTTTACATAATAAATATTAGAAATGAGTTTTCACTGGGGAAATTGCTGGTCTGTTAATTAACGAAACGGATGATTCATTGGTGAAAATGTTGGTGTTCAACATGGTGAATTGGCTAATATGTTTTACTGATGCTGCCCACAATTACAGGAGCAACGGAGCATACAGCTAGGCCTGAGGCCTGGATTCTTAGGAATGGCACCTGAGGTTTGAATCTTAAATGCTTCTGTGACCAGAGGTTGAGATGTAGAATTTCTGCTTGTCTGATGACTTCTATAAGTTAATAACCCTGCCTCTTGAAGATTGTCATGCTTACCTCAAGTGAACCTTTCCCGCACAGTATTGTTTAGAGCACCCACTAGGAAATGGCACTCGTCAATATATTTGTTCTGAGAATAGCTTTCATTATGAGTTTAGCAGTATTGCGGAGAGTAGCTGAAGCTCTCCCCCTCAAACATTTTTGTAGCAACTGTCCATCTATCTATCTGCCTGTCTATCTATCTATCCAACTATCCATCCACCCTCCATCCATCCATCCATCCATCCATCCACCCATCCATCAATCTATGAAACTTAACAGTTGTGCATGACCAAATGGGACTTACTAGGTTAATTTTCAATACTCCCATTTCCAAAAAAAAAATAAATAAATAAAGCAGATTAGAATAAAGGTAATAATGATTTGGCAGAGAAAAGAATGGATTGGCTGTGTGTGTTTGTAGAGGTGTAATGCTTCTTCAACTAAAGCTAATTCAGAAGCTGTGGCAGATTACCCCTGCACATGGATGGACCTTGCTTTAAGAAATAGACATTTTCTGGAAACACATCTGACTTCTTTCTCAGCTACAGCTACTCCAGATTCACAAATCACTGGATGATTTCAGTTCTATTTTATTTGATCTCTCTCTATGTGCTATTGCACACAATTTCTTTTTTCCTATGACTCCACCTTTCTTGTTCTCCTCTCAGCTGCTGACTGTTCTTTCTCAGTTTCCTTCTTGGGCTCCTTTCTTATTTGGCCCCTAAATTCTGCTGCTTCACAGAGTTCTATTCTCCGCTCTTTTCCTTTCTTTCGTTGGGGAGTATCATCAATCCAGTGGCCCAAAGAACCTTATTTATATATGGTGTGTTATTGAGTCCCAGATCTATAACTACATCCCTAAACCCTCTCCTATGTTCCAAACACCTACATAAAACTATTCATTCTGCCAGTGCACACTCAAACTCAACTTGTTCTAGACTGCAATTAGCATCTCTTCCTAGCTTCTTCACCTCCCACATTAAGTGGCAAGGCATGTCGATTGTATACCTTAATTATTCCTCATACACCTCCTGGCCTCCTCATCCCTAATGCCAAAGCCCCAGTTCAGGGACTCACCATCTCTTCACTGGATTATTACAAAGTACCCTACCCCACCCTACTCTGCCTCCATTTAACCTTTGTCTACTCCATTCTCCACGTGGTCTCAGTTGGATCCTTAAAGCATATGAAATCCGGTCTCCCTATTGCCTTCAGCATAAATTCCAAACTTCTTAGCAAGGAGGCCAAGGGCCCTGCTTGTCTGGAAATAGCTATCCTTATTTGCATTTCCCTCCATCTGGAATCCCTCCCCCATTCCACCTCCTTCCCTTCCTACAGACATAGTGTAAAAAAAATCTCTAATAAATCTTTGCTCAATAAAAGAATGAATGATGTAGACCTATTTCAGTAAATTAAGAATACATATATATACAAAAATATTCCCCATTGATTTTCCATAACTATTTTAGAAACAGTCCTGTGTAAAAGAAAAAAAAGGAAAAAAATCCTTCACTTAATAAGTGATGAAACTGAGCCTCAGAAACATTAAGTACCTTAGCAAAGTCTCCTAGTAGATATGGACACGATGGAGCAAGAATCAGATCTTCAAATTCCCAGTCTAGGACACAGGAGCCTTCAGATGCTGACAGTGCCTCTTCTGATTGTTTATCAATTGTTACTAGGAAAACATGGAGGAAGACCCAAGCTTTGCTCAGGTTAGCTTCTGTATCAGATGGCAAAGAAAGAATAAACTCTGAGTTTAGAAATAATCTATCAGGGGGCAGGCCTGGTGGTGGAGCAGTTAAGCGTGCATGTTCCACTTTGGCAGGCCGGGGTCCACCAGTTCGGATCCTGGGTGCGGACATGGCAGCACTTGGCAAGCCATGCTGTGGTAGGTGTCCCACATATAAAGTAGAGGAAGATGGGCATAGATGTTAGCTCAGGGCCAGTCTTCCTCAGCAAAAAGAGGAGGATTGACAGATGTTAGCTCAGGACTAATCTTCCTCAAAAAAAAGAAAAGCAAATAAATAAATAAACTATCATGACCAAGTAAAGCCTTTATTGATTAATAAAAAACAATTTGACCCATCAATTCTAATGTCTTCAGAGGAAAATCCTATCAAGTAAATGTGATAGACTTTTGAGAGCATTTAAATCACGATCTCAGTATGGGAGACATAGAGGAGGGAGGGACGACCAAAACCAGAATGAGTACAAGATACAGGTCATACAGAGGATAAAACATGGACTTAAAAGGTGCTTGCTTCTCCCTGCCCCTCACATATATAGATTCCTCTTCTTTCTCTTCACGATGCAAAACTGCAGGTTTTTGTTGCCTCTGCAAGGAAGCTTATCAAATACTTGAATTTCAAAACTGATCATGTTTTATTAAAAAATATTGAATGTGATATGATAGTATTTTACAAACACAAGGATCCTCCCTATATGTTCAATAGTAACATATTTTATTTACCCCATACTAATGCACAGGCTTGAAACTGTTCTAAATCCCAGTTTGTGGTTCTCTCTCCAATAAGGCTATGCAGGAAATCAAAGCTTCCTTGGAGTCCATACAATAATGAGTTTAGATCAGGGTTGAGAACACAATACATTTCTAAGAATATACATTCTATTATGAGGAATCCATGTTTTCATCCGTAATGACATGGTTGGAGATCTTCAGATCCTTACTCTCTCTATTCTGTAATGCTGTGAGCACAAATATAACAGATTTCAGTATTATTAAGAAGAGTATGCTGTTAATTATGGGAAAAGGCAATGTGAGTCAGATTATTATGGTAATGGTGAAAAGGAAACACAAAATGGATTACTATGACAAGAAAGGTGAACAAAATATACTTCATTGTAATGTGAAAGGCTATATCTAAAGTCACTTGATGATCTACATAAAGTACTTTATAAATATGTGTTTTAAATGCATTGTCTTGAATCAATTATGAAAACTCCTAGCGCCTGCTATTATTCATATTCAAGATGTCGGAACACTGGATTTTTAAGCAAGCATTTCTCCTTTCTTAGAAGGTTACAAAGGAAAAAGCTTTAGTGGTAAGGAAATACTGCTGACACAAGAAATTATTTTCCCTTTTGAAACAATCAGGGCCACCTTCTGTTTGAGGAGTGCCTTAAGAAATCCAGAAGGATCTCAATAGTGAAGGTTTATCTTTCTGGGAAACTGCAAGAGTGACAATAAATTACCACAAAAAAACAAAGAAAATCATGAGCATCCAGCATCGACCAGAGGGATATATAGTGTTAAACATGTGTGGTCATCTGCTGATTAAAATGTATTTCTGTCAAGTAGAGAATTATGTTCCAGTTTTTGTGGAAATTTTTCTACCATGAATTATCCAACTTCTTCACCTTCTGGAATAAAGCTCATTGAATCTAAACAAACCTTCATCTGCTTGGCACCAATTACTGTGCTCTTTAGCGTGCAGGGGCGATAGTCGGAGGTACTGAGATAGCTAAATATCTACTGCTATTTTTATTCCCCGGGTCTGCTGGTTTTCAGAGTTTGTTAATTTGCTTTACAGTTTTGGTTTGTTTGTTTTCTTTTTCATTATTCAGGTATTCGGAATCACTTTTCCCTTTGGTGAGGACACGTTCCTTCAAAGAAATCTCAACGCGTTACATTGGGTTATTTCTAATCCGATAGTTGTCCAAGATGTCAGAAAGACAAGAGTATCAGAATTGGGTGTGAGAAGGTCTAAGGAGAGAGGTTTTAAAAACTCTTTAAAGACCAGTATAATCAGCTTAGGGCTTGTAGGCAGCTTTTTTTTTTTTTAAAGATTTTTTTTAAGATTTTAATTTTTCCTTTTTCTCCCCAAAGCCCCCCGGTACATAGTTGTGTATTCTTCGTTGTGGGTTCTTCTAGTTGTGGCATGTGGGACGCTGCCTCAGCGTGGTCTGATGAGCAGTGCCATGTCCGCGCCCAGGATTCGAACTGACGAAACACTGGGCCGCCTGCAGCGGAGCGCGCGAACTTAGCCACTCGGCCACGGGGCCAGCCCCTGTAGGCAGCTTTTTTATATGGTCACTTGGAAGCCAAGTTCTTTGCTCCAGAGTTTATGGCTGGGTTAATTAGTTGGGCTTTGCTCTATTTTAATTAACACACTATTTTTCATATGGGCATTTCAAAGTGCCTTATAACATTTTCTTAATGGAAATATTACTGATTTGTAGGAAGGAGATGAAGGGAAGTCAATATTACTGACTATCAAGTTTGCCATGAATGCAAATGAACTATGGGATTCAACTCATTTGTCTACCTATCAGATGACCAATCATTCCAAATGTCAGCCACTCCAGAAAGCCTTCTGTGTCCCCGAGGCTGGAGTGGGAGCCCCTCCTGTGTCTTCCCACAACACCTTCTTCTATTCTGTATTGTTGCCAGTACTGCATTTTACTATAATTGTTTGTTTTTCTGTGTGTCTCCCTTTTCAGACTGTGAGTTCCTAGAGACCAGGATTGATGGTTCAATGTCTTGGATTCTATCTCAGGGTAGGTGCTGAGTTACGTCTAGTTGATTAATTAATCCATCAATTGATCAAAGGCATGTAGAGGATTAAAGATAGGGAGAAGGCAGCAACAGAGAGCAGATCAAGTAGAAAAAGAGGAAGGAAAGAAGGCTATTATAGTAATATGCATAGCTTGCTGATAATGAAGAGTAAACATAAACAATGTTATGCAGAATCAGTTGAAGTTAGTAGGAAAAATAAAGTGCAAAAAAGCAGTAAAGGGATAAGAACATTTTCTTTGCTTAGTTGAGGTGGTGAAGGGAGTAGGTAATGGGGATAAATTAGGCCCATTAAAATGTAGAGAGGGCAGGAGATTAATGCTCTTTTCAAAAAGGTGGCAGTCCGGGGCTCATTCTTTAATTAGTGTTTAACAGAGAAAAGAAAATTGGGCAATTAGAAAAATAACGACAACTTGGCAAAAACATCTCCTGAAAAAAAGCTCCAGAAGAGAATGAATATACATTAACCACAAGATTAGTCCTGCAGGTTGGGATATTAGGGAACTTGGAATGTTTGCTGAACACTTTTCTAGGATTTAAAAAAAAATCTTGTGGATCTGGTAAAACATGCCCAAATATTCTTAAATGAAAAGGCTGAATACACCCATGTTTGGGACAGAAATACTTCCTTTTTTTTTTCTCTGAGACTATAATCTTTGTTATTTTCTCAGGTATCATGGCTGTCCTCCAAGAGGACACTGGGAAAGGTACACAGAGAAAAGCCAAGATTGGGAAGACACTCACTCCAATATGTCCATGCATGGGTATACACACAACATGTGCATACACATGCACACCATTCTCATATAAAGTTGAATTAGATATGATGATTTTTCAAGAAATGTAGATATCAGTGCAGCAAGGTATAATGATAATGGGGAGGGACACAGATTTAGGGATTAAATAGCTTGCATTCACATTCTAGCTTCTCTCCTCTGAGCCTCATAAACTTGAGTTAGTCGTTATATACCAGTTTGGAGTCTCTGTTTCTCATGAGTAGAAAGAGAATAACAGAGCCAGTTGTAAGAGTGTTGTGAGATATTGTAAATAAAATACCTGGTACATGGTCTGGCAGATGACTAAAGAAATGTAGCTTCTTTTTCTTTCTCAAAGGTCAAAATGAGAAAGTGGTTCTGATTAAATTTTATTCTGGAGCATTTTTACCCCCCAAAACAGGGGTAGCCAGGGATAGCAAATTGACTGTCACATTGCTTAAAACATTCAAACTGTCTTCAGGGCAGGAGCTTAGTTTTCTGGATATATCTAAGGGAAGTCAGAAATGCTAAGGCTGAGTTGAATTAGTGCCTGGGAGAGAGGTCTGGTGAGCTGCTGGTGGAACCTCTTACCATGTGCTCACAGTAAGAGGGAAGAGGACCTGTTCAGATCTCACCTATTCCCTGGTCCCACTTTGGTTATGCTTCTAAGGTGGTCAAGAGTCAACAGCCCTGTCTCCTTCTTTTGATGCATCTGTCTGGTGGAACCATATCTAACTATATTCAACCTCCATTTATTATCCTGACTAGCATATTGTCCCAGGAAGGGCCAATGAGAAACAAATTTCAAACCTGAGATTCCAGAGACCAACCATGACACCTAAGATTGGCCAGTGGGGTGGTCCATGCTGTATCCCATTCTTCAGCTGTTTTCCTTTGCTTTTCTCCTTGGAAATGACCTGCCCATTCCCTTACTCCACTCTCACTTCCCAGGTACAGCTACTGCTGATATAGCAATCTGGGAAACTGTTTATGACCACAGGTCTATTAACAGGTTACTGCACCCAGGAATATTTGCATTACTTGAAATGTCTGCAATAAAGATGACCTTAGAAATGACAGTTAAATTGTCTTATTAACAAGGATGTTTCATGGTGCAGACAATCACGAAGCTCCTCAAATTCTCTTAGTCCTAACTCATTGAATTCAAGGATCATCTCTCCAAGTTGCTAGCCACATGGCCAGATTAGACAGTTGAAAAAACAGAGCAGTGATGCCTTGATTTCTCCACATTAAAGAGTTTAGCACTGTTCTTGTGAACTATGTAGTTCTAAAGGAGAGATTCACTCAGTGAAGGGAAAAAAAATAACTGATGTTGGGCATATGAGAAATAAATCAGTAAACATAATAATGACAATGACATCATGGGCAATAAGCCTCATGGATATAGTCAACATAAATCCTCTCCCAAGCACTTTGCGATAGGATCATAAAATTAGTGAATTCAGCAACAAAAGATGTTTCATATTTCAACTTCAGGAGAGAATATACTGTTCAGTCTTGTGGTATTTCACTTGCAAATTTGTTTCTAATTTGATTGGTTACAAAGTCTTACACATTGAAAATTGAAAAATGCAATATTAAAAAATTAGATTAAGTGGTAATCTCACAAAGTGAAGACAGATGAGCACTATAGCTTGTTAAGAATAGGTTAGATCTACCCAACAAAGACATATTCTTTAGATAATAATGTGTTATATTTTATCAGATCTCAGCTTTCACTTATTTAACTAATTTAGCCACATTAATACTAATTTCTTTCACCTCCTCATGGATGTTATTGTCCAGAATTTAATCAATTTGAAAGCAATCCTTTTCTGAATTTCCCATGTTCCTATAAATCCTCAAGCAAGGGTATGAGCAGAACACGGCCATGATGTAACTGGCGAGCTCACTTCCTGAGGTGTCGTAAATGCTCTGGTATCATGCTTGAATTTTAACAACGGTGATTCTATCATGGGCTTACCACTAGCAACACTTTCATTAGCTTGTTGTTTTTACATAGCTTTATCGATGTGCGTGAGGGGTGATAAGAGAACAGAACAATTATTATTCAAAATCCCAAACTGTGTAGAATAAAATATCACCCTTCTCTAAACGTTTTGTCGTAAGGTAAAAGCTGCTAGCATTTCAGAGTGACTATTGCCACAGTCATAATTGTTCACCAGATGGGATGCATATAGGGGTGAGATGGCCATGAGCCCATTCACATTTCAGGTCAGGAATTTATTTTCTGTCAGATCCTACATCAAATAATTTAGTTAGTAGCCACCAGAATAAGAGGCATTGGCTCTGCCTAACTAACCAAAATGCTGGCACATCCCTAGTCTACAAAAAGCTAGCTTCTGATTCAATTACTGAGACTCTCTATGATAAGATAATTGCATGTCAGAGTGAGAGACTAGAGGTGGGATAGACTGAATCCAGAAGGGCTGATGGACACATCAAGGGTCAGGCAGGTACTTAGTGATGGCTCAATAGCATACATCTACTGAGAGGACAAAGTTTGGGCAGTAAATGATGGATTTTCTGAGGGGTAGCCAGTTGTGGTGGGGAGAGCAGAGGCTTTGGAGACAAGCAGACTCAGTAGAATTCTGGCTACATCACCACTAGTATTGTAACTTGGAAGAAATTACTATATGTTCCCATCATCAGTTCTTGTTTTCTAGGATGAGAATCATAATATCTACCTTACACTGAGACTGTGAGCATTCTAGGTAATGCACGCTAATTTCTTGGTACATAAGTAATGACTGCAACAAATTATTAAGAGAGGAGAGAAAGAAGCAATACATTATGATCCAAGCAGATAATCTGTTCATTTAATCATTTAAACGTGAAGTCTACAAACTAAGATACTCTAGAGGTGGGGCAATTTGCTAGGATTTGGGTATCCAGTAGTGAACACGTCGGCTTGAGCCCTGCCTTCATGCATTCTATAATCTGAGTAGTCATTGAGCAAGAGACACACAAGAAAATAATTAATTACAGGTTGTGCTAAGGGCACAATCAAAACTTCAGAGAAAAAATAACAATGTGTACCCTGGAATTAATACATTCACAGAGACCTGAAAGATGAGTAGGCATTAATTCTAAGAGCTTAGAAGGAAGAGGTCTTCAGAAATGGGAAATAGTGTGTGCAAAGGATATACAGCAAGAAAGGTGTCAATGGGTGCAAGAATTGAAAACAGTTAGGGAGTAAGAGTGAGAATGACCTGGGAGAATTAGTCACAAGCAAGAATGTGTACAGCATTCAAGATCCTATTAAAGAACTGTTAAATACATTGGGAAGCTACTGGAGTGGTTTTGAGTAGAGAAGCCATCTGATCCAATTTACTGGTTTAAATGATCTTTCCAGAAGATGGAGAATGTATTGGTGCAGATGGCAAAAAAGAAAACAGGGAGAGATTATTGCAGTAGTTCAGGGAGAAATAATGGTGACTCTGCCTGAAGTGGTGGCAGGTGGCTTCTGAGAAATTCAGGAAGGAGTGATCATCAGCTGGGTGAAACTTTTCAATAGGAAACTGAAAGTCAGGGAATAGAAAAGGAAATCAAAGTGAGGGACAGTGGGCATTGAGGTTGTTGGAAAATTGGCAGTAGTGCCACAGCTGAGTTAGGGTGGATAAGAGCAAAGTGGGGTTCCATTTTCTACTAATTTCCGTATCCATGGTAGTATGAAGAGATCAAAATAGGGACTTAATTGGGAAGTGCAAGTTCCTGTGATTGGATATAAGGTAGGGCATAGACTTTGGAAGGTACTAGAGTAGGGCACAAGTTCAGAGGAAATAGTATGGCTTATCCTATGCTGAACTGTTTGAAACAATGGCTTAGAATTCATTTCATATCCTCTAACTAGGAATAGGATTAGTCTCAGACACTAGGAAGAGCTGAATGAGCTGGTGAAAGCTCTGAGACCCAACTTCAGGAAAACGGAGGACCCAGCTAACCCAAGGCAGACACAAAGGCACATAATTATTCTTTATTAATTTAATCTGGGTGTACATTTTTAACACTCCCCCAGTTAGGAAAATTTATAACTACACGCATTTTCTAAAAAGAATGAAGAACCAGGTAAAATATAAAGAAAGACACTCACAAAAGATGTAATATCAGCACCCCGCCACACACAAAAATAACTTATTAATATTCAATATAATGGCATTTTTAATTCATTGTTTTATAATGATGTCAATACAATTTCTCAGGACTGTAGAGAGCTCTGGGTATTAAAATGTCTGGATCTTGTCTTCTACACAGTTTCAAGGTGGCTTATTTCTAACACAATGCTCCTTCTAAGAAGCAAGCAAAATAATGAGAAATATCTTTCATGTCGTTCCACTGATATCGAGGGAAAAGAAAAACACTTACGTTTCTTTCTTTGTTTGTTGTCAAAAGCAAAGAACTTCTTGTGTGTTTGCATTTTTTATTTTCTACATCATATTATGATTGAAAGATGAGATGTTTTCGTTTTCCACTATTGGTTTAGATGGGTTATTACACTTGATTATCTCTAGAAGTCCCTGATGGCCAATCAGAAGGACTAACCCTGTAAATTTGACTTGAGTTATTAGAATAAATAAATAGAATCTTCAATTTTACCTTTCAAATTTGTTAGATCAAGATCCACAAACCAAAATCTCACATGAATATATTTTGTGGTGTTAGATGTTTTTTTCCTAAGGCATGAAAGTCAAATTTACAATGCTAACATTTCTCTAAGAAAGTTCTAAGTGGTACACTTTTCTTCAAATAGGCAGAGGATTTGTGTTTCTGCAAATAAACTTATAGTCCTATTGGAAGGAAGAAAAGAAGCAGACATACTGAATTCAATATATGACTCTAAAACTGGGAGAACATTCACACATTAGAAAGCTATTGTCAAGAACAGTGAACTGTTCCTTTACATAATTAAATTCAACAAACATTTACTAAGAGTCTGCAAGTAAGTCTCTAGTTATCACAAGGAAAACAAACTGATAAAGGCTCTGTTCTCAAGGAACTTAAAACATAAAAAGCAAAATAAATAAGTAAATAAATAAAATATAAAAAGCAAGATAAAGCATAGGTTTTCTTCATTAAAGACATTAGTAGGTACCAGAAAAGAGAAATAGGTTTGAATCTATATTTGATTAGCAATATAGCTCACTCTTCAAAGCATGAATCTGAAGTTAAATAACATGTATACACACACACACATGCCCCAAGCACATCTATATATATGAAAACTGATGCGTCAGTTACAAGTATATATTATTATTAATCTACATAACTAATATTAATAAAAAGTGTGCAAATATATATTAATGCATGGGTTTTTTCTCAAATAAACAAAAAGTTACCTGTCATCTCAAAAATATAAATAAAGCCTCAACTCATGAGTTTCCTAATCTTTTTTTTTGACCACCTGCAGATATTTGCCTGGCTCTGGTTTCAAGCTATAACATAAACATATACAGTCACGCCGGCGCACGCCCACCCACCATCACCTCCCCCAACAGCACAATCTGCATACATTAATGTGAAAAAGAAACCTGTCATATAAAATAGGATTTTTAAATCAAGTTATGCTAAACTTGTCTCCACTTAGAAATACTTTAAAGCATTGCTAAACTTAGCATATTTGCTATAAAAACAAAATCAGAAGTTAATTTCTCGCTATACAAAAATAGTGATATTCCACATTGACCATCCATGGTACCAGTACTCCCTGGGCACGATGATGTAAGGCCTTGTAACCTGAAGCATCGGCATGTGTGGGGAGTATCTGTTGATGTGTGCCACCTTTAATAATTTAGTATGTTGACTTATACTTTCCACACGAGTAGTCTTGTCTTAACAGCAGTAAATACAGCTACAAAGCAGGAAGGAATGGCAATTGGCTGAGGGCACTAATTACACTGCCTTGACTTGAATTAAAATTGCTAAACAGCAAATGAGATTACCAGCCTAAAGATAACCTTAATTTAAATGTGAGTCTGCATTTATCTCATCTACAATGTAATTTTCCAGAGGTGTAGAAAAATACAATTTTAATGGAAATCCATTGTTTAAAAATATAATTAAAGTCCCTGGCCCCTCCCTCTGCCCCTCTCTTTGATTTTGTTCTACAGGCAAGATGTGCAAACTGATTTAGAGGTCAGAACGAAAACATTCAGATCGTGTCCTCATGGCCAGACATTACTTTGAGTACCATCTTCATTTTTAATGATTAAGAGCTGGCTATGGGACAAGAAAATGCCAAACAGGAGAGGGGGGTGGAGGAGGAAAGGGAAAATGACCTTTTCCAATTCCTGGAGCTATAAGGAACTTTACAAATGATAAGAACTCACTCCACCATCTGATTAATGAGGAAGCCCAAGGCCCAGAAAAGCCAAGTGATTTTTCCAAGAACACAGAGCAAGAAGGCAGCAATATCTAATGGGGAAGATGTTGGCCTGGATTTTGGAATGAGAAAATCTGTTTGAATCCTGTTTTATTTACCAGTACCGTGACAGGCCATTTATCATCTTTGAGGCTCAATTTTTGCATTTGTAAAATGCAGATGGAATGAATTCCGACCTCATAGGTCAGTGAAAATACATACATGCCTGATCTATACACGTGCTCAATAAAAGATGAGTTTTTTTGTCAGGGACTTCCCAAGACCAGAACCCAAATGCCCAGATTCCCAAGCAAAGTTTGCTTCTATTACACTACTTTCCCTTTCACCAACCCTGAGATTATAACCACACTTTCATAAATCACATCAGATACTTGGTGTATTATGAGTGGAAGGAAGTCAACAAATAAGAAATACTTATGAATTAATATTTCTTATTGGTTGATAAGAATCAAAACTCTATTTGATAATTACCAATGCACTATTAGCACTTAAAATACCAGGACTTATAAGATAAAGGTCAAAGGGATTTATCTGTTTGTTTTATGAGTACTAAAGCAGCCACAAACAAAAAAAAAGCTCAAGACTGATCACTGAGAACTGAGGAACAGACAGTAACTTCAAGAAGAAGTTCTTCCTCATCAGTGACTTATACTCCTATATACACTTTACACACTTACAACACTCACACACACGGTACTGCATCATACTCCCTCCTGTACACACATCCACAGTAGTTTAATCCTTCTCACCATGTGGGACTGAGGAGATGCACGGCTGAACTCCCAAGGGTACTTGAAACTTACATTTCTGAGCATAACAAATAAGAAGTGGACTCTTAGAAAAGTTCTATACATGAGCCAATTTAAAAATTTTTTTCTACTCATCATTAATGAAACAGAAGAGAAATAACAAAGGGCAGACAGAAAAACACAAAGGGAGAAAACCAGGATGGAGTTAAGCCATGATGATCATTCAGCAATAGGGTCCCCTTTACAGATGAAAATAAGGTGGGCTTGATTAACACAAAACTTGTGCTAGAGTGGAAACCACCGTGAATTAGAAGGAAGGAGTCATAGTTCCTAACTTCAGTCTTACCAGTATTTAGTTGTATGACTTTTGGTAGATATTTAACATTTCTCACACTTATCTATAAAATAAGGAAATTTCCTCATCCATGTGAAAATGAGATAGATCAGATTACCTTCAAAGTTCCTTTTAAAACTCCATGATTCCATGAATATTTACAATTGCAGGCAACAGAGATAAATTCCTTCTGAAGATGAGAAATCCTGTGTTTTTGATGTATAAATTTAGAGACGATTCACTAACCAGGTTGAATTATGTTAGAGCCTTCCAATGAGTCCTCTGAATAGTTCTACTTTCTAGAAGGGGTCTTGACTGGCCAATTAATCATGTTTTCCTTTTGCCTCGACGTTATGCTTAGCTCTGGAGAAGTAAAAGATGTCCATGTTTGGCTATATTTAACCACACTCTAAACTCTGAGTTGTTCTCCAAAATAAAAAAAACAAACAAAACTAGTTATTATTTGTGGTTGAAATACCCTAATCAGAGTGTCATCTAGTCACCATATTGTACATCTGAATGGCGAAATATACAGGTAGTTACTCTTCCTCCCCCAGAGGGATGCATTAACAAGGCATTTCTAGTTCTAAAAAAATATTTTTGTTTCTTTTCATATTTCCAAGTTTCTTCAAATAGTTCTTGGTGTTCCATTCTCAACTCTAAGATGAATCAAGAGAACATGTCTGAAGCCAAGAATATACTAGTATTACTTGTTTTCCTATTTGAAACCAATGAGGAGTGAAGGAAAAGGTAAAGGAGGGTTGAAGAAGGGCAATCGAATAGGAAGATGTGTGACTCACTTCCTCATCCAAATTGAACTAAGTCCCTTAATAGGACTTGCAGGGACCATATCTCACCCGTCCTTAGCACCATTTCTGGCACATAGTAAGTACTGAAAAATGCTTTTAGGGGAAATGAGAGCTACTAAATCCAGAAATTCAGCCAATAAGGCAGAGAGGACCTAATTGGTGCTAGGATTTGTTGGAATATTGATATGAAATGTCAGTAAAATCTTATCAGGCTTTATTTTTTTCTAAACTAGTTGCATATCTCCTACCTTTCACTTTTATGGCTTGGTCTAGCCTTTAGGAATATTGGCAATCTGCATATTTCCTCAGACAATGAAAGTACAATAGTGCTCATCTCCTGGCATAGTAGTACAGGAAAACACTCTGATTTCACATTTTGAATAGTGTAAATTATGAGTACAGAGAAGAATGTTTCACTAGAAGAAGTTTTGAGGCCACTGTGAGTTTAAAAGCCCAGCTGTCAATACACCAAAACAGTTGTAGCCTATATTTAATGGATTGGAACAACTTGTATTTTAGGTCATGGAAATCAGCCATCTCTCTGTCTCCTCCCTGGTCAGTTCATATATGAAAGACCAATGGCATCAATTGAACAACGAGATTTCTCAGAGATGCACATCACCATGCAAAAGGAATTCTTATAATTTAGAAATTAAGGGACCATATGAGACACCAGACGAAGAGACTTCACAAAACACTCAGATACAGTGCTTCTCATGAGACTGTTTTAGGCCAGAATCTGTAGTAGCCTGGATAGTATCTTTCATCACTGACCCCACCAATTAAATTAAGGAGTCACATGGAAATTGAATCTCTGTGGCCAGACCTTAAAAGCATTGGTAGTACGATTTTCCCCAGGGATTTCGCCATTCGTGATTCTTCTGACTTCAAAGCCTTGGCTAAGTTTATGCTTTTCATGAAGCTGTGTTCCCATTACAAAATCTTCTGATTAATTAAAGATTAATTAAAACAAGAAAAAAAAAACTTCTGATTTAGTACTTGTTAGTACAAATGCCCCTAACTATTTGACATTACACTTCTATCCAGAAAATTTACCCATGAGTGGAGCTTTTTGTAATGGTTGACGCCCATGTCCAGTCATCTCCAGTTTGGTATTGTGTTGCAGAACTACACCACATGGTCCCAGGCATGGGCCGGGGTGTCTGTAGAGCTAGGTTTGCATGATATTTGCTAACTTATTTTCCTTCACTGCATGCTAGTTTGCTCCTCTATGAAAGGAAAAGGAATGGATGATATGCTGCTGAAGGTCTTGGGACTCTAACATGCTACTGCCCCTTGGAAGGCAAGCCTTGATTATGGCTGCCAAAATCTGAGGGTCCTGTGGTGGGTGGAAGGGTAGGATACAAGATTGTATAAGCATCAAGAAGGAATCAAAGATTTAATTCAGATTTCTCTTGTGGCTAGCTCAGCTAGAGTTCGTAAGTGGAAGCTAACAAGGCAACTGATTCTAACTGATCAGAGCAGAGAAATGGCACTCAGTGTTGGTAGAAATATCTGACCAGGCCCAACAGTGTTGTAAACTGAGACAGTGTAATAAAATGTGACCAACACTACAGGACACATTAGGTCATAAAGAGTTTTTTCTAGTTAGTACCTGCAGTAGGCAGAATAATTGCCCTCCCTCTCCCAAAGACAGTCACATCCTAAGTTCTGGGACCTGTGAATATGTTACTTTGCATGGCAAAGATGATTTACAGATTTGATTAAAGATCTTGAGATTATCCAGGTAGGCCTAATCTAAATCACATGAGTCCTTAAAAGCATAGAGTCTTTTCCAGTTGCAGAGAACAAGAGATCTCACAGTATGAGAATGACTTGGCCCACTGTTGCTGCCTTTGAAGATGGAGAAAGGGGCCATGAGCCAAGGAGTGTGGGTGGTCCCATGAAGCTGGAACAGGCAAGGAAATGGATTCTCCCCTAGAGACTCCAGAAGGAACAGAGCCCTTTATTTTAGTCCAGTAAGACCCACTTTGTACTTCTGACCTCAGAAATATAAGACAATGAATATATGTTGTTTTAAGTCACTAAGTTTGTGGTAATTTGTTACAGAAGCAATAGGAAATTAATACAGTGCCCCTGGTTGAAAGTGTCCAGGGACACATAATACACTGTTAGGCACTGAGCAAAGGTGTTTTTTAACTCACAAAACTTCTTATTTTGCAACTTTTCTTCCTTGCAAGGATCTTCATGTCAACATATTCTACTTTTCAAAATTCATTCTCAGGAAAGGACCTAAAACGTTCCCACTAGACTATAAATATATAAATGACTGATGCCAGCTTCAAATATGCAATTTGTATTTTATTATGGATCAAAGCCTTGAAATAAGAGATGAACTTTCCAAATTTGCTCTTCAAAGGGCAGTCAATGACAGAGGAAGAATGGGGTGTAGGTTGGGGATCTTCTCAGGATTTTCAGAGCATTCCACATGGGCAGGTGCAAACTCTCTCGTTCCTCAAGCCTACATTTGGACATCCTATAAACTTCTGTTGTTTTGTCGTCTTGAGAGCATCCTCTGTCCAACCTGTGGTCTTAATCATATACTATTCATTGCCAATGAAAATATAGGAAGAAAAAAATGCATATTGATAGTAGGGTGGGGGGTAAAAGGAATAAAAATAAAGGGAAAGAAAAGGCTTTTTTTTTAGTGTTTCAACTTCTCAAAGATGTAGGAATTCAAGGTTTTAAAAATTGAGAGGCATCTGTGATAACTATAAGCATCATTTTCCCTAAGGTTCCTTACCATCTGCCTCTTTCTCTTTGTTCTTCCTTGATGGGTGCGGTCTTTCCCTTCTGCTTTTCTGCCCTATGCTCTGCCCTTTGCCTTGAAAAGTTCATTGGTAGCCAGAGGCCTTATTTTATTCCATTACTGTACTTGAATCCTTGGGCTGGACCATATAACACTGAGAAATAGAAAAATGTTTTCTGTCAGACAAAAGAGAAAAGCCCTATTTAGAAAAGTCCTCCGTTTCCACATGAAGTATAGATGTGCAACGTGCATAATTGATTTATAAACCAAACCAGAAGTGGGTGACAGCAGTTTGTTGTGTGGTGTGAATAAAACTTAACAGATTACTATTTATTCGACTATCTCCTACTGTGTACTATTTTTCATTGCCATATCTTTCTTCACCTCCCTCCTCTTACATTATAAATTAGCACCATTTCCTGGCACTGTTCAGACACAACAGATGTAATGTTATCAACATTCTGATAAGGCTGAAGTCACCATGAGCTCCAGGCACACTGTTTGCTGCCAGTGATCTGATGTTTTTATCATAAGTTTCTCTCTTTCTCTAATGTATTGGACCATATTACATACATATATGACATAGAAATATGCAGACTACAATATCAATTGCTGAATGGGCCATGAACCAAAATTAGCAAATGGAAACATCTGCTCACCTTCAAAACTCATGATTGAATAAAGAATTTTCAAAAGCATCTGGAGCAAGCACCAGAATTCACTACAGTTTCTAATACCTTATCCAGATAAAGTTCTAGATGTATCAACCACCTTCAGATCAGTACTAGAGCAATACTCCACCAAGAATCATTGCTTTCCAGATTTCTGGTGACATTTTGTAAAACTCACACTGAGTCATGCTGAGTCTCATTTTGCTGAAAGAATGGCTAATAAAATTGCAGGAGGCATGGGGAGGAAAGAAGTACAGATGTGTGGAGAGACAAGAGACAAAACACACACACACACACACACACACACAAAGGATTTAACCTAATTTACAAGTACTACAAAGAAGTAGGCCCAGCATCAAAGAAATATGAACTGTTTAAATATCCCCTTCTATATCCCCTCCCCCAACCACAGGAATAGGCAAAATACCTTTTACAAGTGGCAGAAAATGAATAATTTTCAGGCTGAAATACAAAAGAACATCCTTAATGCATCCAGACATGTTACTATACCCTAACAATAAATATGTTTATGCCCCGCCCTCACCCCTATGACATTCTACTCAACTCACCAATCACCAGAACCCATGTAGAAAGACGCACTGGACACTGCATCTACTGCACTGGGGAGGGATATGCAGACACATATGGTATAGTCCATGATGTCAAGGCCTCTGTCTGAGAAGAAAGTGCATAGGCTATTAAAGGTCCAAACAAGAAATGAAATGGTAATGCAGTCCTTCCATATATGAACTGCTGCAACACAGCATACGACGTATTTTTTAAAGGAGGGCTATGGGCAAAAAGTAAAAATGTTGAGGGGCCGGCCCCGTAGCCGAGTGGTTAAGCTCACGCGCTCCGCTTCGGTGGGCCAGGGTTTCGCTGGTTAGGATCCTGGGCGTGGACATGGCACCGCTCATCAGGGCATGTTGAGGAGGCATCCCACATGCCACAACTAGAAGGACCCACAACTAAAATATACAACTATATGCTGGGGGGATTCAGGGAGAAAAAAGAAAAAAAAAAAATTGGCAATGGTTGTTAGCTCAGGTGCCAATCTTTAAAAAAAAAAAAAAAAGTAAAAATGTTGAGTCAAGATGTTCATAGCAGTAGTTGACAACCTTTTAAAAAGTGCAATGTGAAGGTTCTAACATCTTTCTTTCCAGAGTAAAGAGCATACTGGTGACTATCCAACTTATATAGAGATGGAGGAGGCAGGCTAGGGACAGAAGTGGCAGGATTGGCCTCAGTCTGGCTTTTGCCATCCACAAAGGCTGGAGGGGGAGCATTGGCTGGCGGTTGATCTACACGACAGTTGGCTCATAACAGCTCCTATAAATGGGTTCAATATCAAGTCACGCACTATCTTTCACTTATGTAGTTTATGCGGCCGGCAGCTGATGCCGAAGATGAACCAACAGAAGTCATAATAGTGGTGGTATAAATAAGCCTGTGGCAATTTGATGAGGGGGAAGGAACCTCAGAGCTTCTGGAGATCTGCACTGACCCGATGCTTTGCAGCCAATGGCAAGGCAACTCTCCAGTCGTCAGTAATAGCATGTGTCAAGTGAAGATGTTGGGCAACTATTCTCCAAACCTTCTGATAAAGGATACTTTAATATGCCACTCTTCAACAAAAAAGATTCAGTGGACGAACAGGATGGAGAAACACTACTACCACATTTGTTGTCCCCCTCCCTTCCCACTTGGAGATTCACAATGCGATTAGCATTCTCAAGACTCTGAAAGATTCTTTGGAAAACCTTATCTAACCCCGGAATTTCACAATCTTTTTTGATCATCAAACTCCCATAACATTACTAGCTGTGATAGTTTCTGAAATCTCTCTCAATGATCCCCACTTCCTGATTTTCATGAATTTGTGTAATCTCTTGCCTTGAGGGTGGGCCAGATCTAATGATTAGCTTGTAATGAATAGAATATAGCAATGGTGACAGAGTATCACTTCCAAGATTAGGTTATAAATTGCCATGACTTTCATCTCCTTAGCACTCCCTCTCTTGCCTCCTGACTTGCTCAATCTGATGAAGCCATGTATCATTTTGTGAGCTGACCCATGGAGCAGCCCATTTGACAAGGAACTTAGGGTAGCCTCTGGCCAACAGCCAGCAAGGAACTAAATCCTGCCAACAGCCACATAAATGAACTTGAAAGTAGGTCCTCCCCCAGTCAAGTCTTAAGTTGACTTTAGCCTTGGCTGACACCTTGATTGCAGCTTTGAGACACCTTGAGCTATTGGATCCAGCTAAGCTATACCAGGATTCCTGACTCACAGAAACTTTGAGACAATAAACATTGTTGCTTTAAACCACTAAATTTTGGGGTAATTTGTCGTGCAACAGTTAGGAACGCTAATACAATAACCTATAGCACTACTTTAGGGAAACTCACTTTGGAAAGTGCTGACGGGATTTTTAAGAGTATTTTTCCCCCCTGATTTTTCTCCCCCAATCCCTCCAGTACATAGTTGTATATTTTTAGTTGTGGGTCCTCCTAGTTGTGGCACATAAGATTATTTCTTACATCTCTCTTAAATATATGAGATACAGCAAATCATTGGGAAAAAAGATTTTCCTAATTGCAATAGAGAAAAAAATTACATGAGCTTTTAAATTATATGTACTCAATTGTCACTAAATTAAAAGGACTGAGCTGATATTTGCCTTTTCACTGTCAATGAGAAAGGATCTACAAAACAAAAGTAAAGTAAGGCAAAGACAAGCACAGACTTTTCAAGCACTTTATATGCCCCAAGACATGAGGGTGCTCATTGCAAACTGAAATCTAGCCATTGTGGCAGGTCCTTAACACTCCTCTTTCGTCCATACGTTTTCAGACTAGTTTAAGTCTTGATAAAAACTCATGGTATTGAAATTATATTTCATTAAGACTGCTCTTCCTTCTACTCGGCCCCTGCAAGCCTTGCAAATCATCAAAACCGCTCTGCCACTAGGAAACGATGATTCCATATTTTATGGACTTACCAGTGTGAAAAATACTAGAATGCCTTCAAAGCACTGAGCATTATGACAGCACATAACACAGGCTTAAAGTTAGTGTTAACATCATTATCCCCTTATGGTACTTCATGAATATATAAATGCATAAAACAAAAATAAATATGCATCTGTCAATGACATGCTAAAATTATTGAGACTAATTTCCTAATAAATATACAGACTGTAGAAATGCTGATAAGCATTGTCTCCTTCAAGGAAATCACACTGAAGGACTCTATACTTCTCTCGTGAAACTGTCACCACTCAGTGTTTTTGGCATAATTTCATTTTGGATTTTTTTTTTTTTTGAGGAAGATTAGCCCTGAGCTAATATCTGCCACCAATCCTCATCTTTTTCCTGAGGAAGACTGGCCTTGAGCTAACATCTGTGCCCATCTTGCTCTAATTTATATGTGGGACGCCTGCCACAGCATGGCTTGACAAGTGGGGCATAGGTCCACACCCGGAATCCAAACTGGCGAACCCCAGGCCACTGAAGTGAAAAGTGCAAACAACCACTGCACCACTGAGCTGACTACTGGATTACTTTTTAAAAATAACCTTTTTTGAATATTATTATTATTATGAAAATCTCAAATGGTAAAATGCAATTTTCTTATCTGTCTCATTCAACATAGTTTGCTTTGAATGACTTTTGGTTGTCTGAAAAAACAAGGCACAAGCTCACATATTGATGATTTGTGATGATTTAAGATCTCCCCAAAGATATCCCATGCAACACTTACACAAACAGATATACACACATAGCACACCCTTCCATTGGTTATTTTTTATTTATTTATTTAATTTTTGAGGAAGATCAGCCCTGAGCTAACATCTGCTGCCAATCCTCCTCTTTTTGCTAAGGAATACTGGCCCTGAGCTAACATCTGTGCCCATCTTCCTCTACTTTATATGTGGGATGCCTACCACAGCATGGCGTGCCAAGTGGTGCCATGTCCGCACCCAGGATCTGAACCGGCAAACCCCGGGCCGTCAAAGCAGAACATGCAAACTTAACCATTGTGCCACCGGGCCAGCCCCCCATTGCTTATTTTTTAATTGCGAGGTTAATCTAAAACAACATGAAATTGAGTTGTATTGATGTTTAAAAGTTAAGCAAAGTAAAAAATTAAATAACAATCAAACCTTATAAATATCAGGTGATTTACTCATGTAAATGCAAGGGAATTACAGCCATAAATTATTTTGCATTGAATGATAACATACAATGCGTTTTGGCAGATTAAATATTACCAACAGCATCAGGCTGCAGTGAGCAAGTGAAGAATGTTTATTGCATTAAATTAAACTTGTCTGAAGCAGCATTGAACAGAAGGTAGGCTTTCAAATTTACCTTCCCTCAAAGCACAGATAAGGACCGTTAAAAGAAAATGTCATCCATAGAAATCTGAATTTATCAAAGAGGAAAATTAGGGAAGTTTCTTTTTTTTTACACAGTGTTTTTCTGGTTTTGGTTTGCTTGCTTTTCATTTGGCAAAAACAACTATGACTAGGAAAAAAAAAATGATGGATGATAGCTCTGCTTTAGTAAAAGAACACCAGGCATGGAGTCAGAAAAGACTGAATTCTGCCACTTATTTGCTTCTTTTTATTGGCCCTCAGTTTCCATATCTGTAAAATGAGAAAGTTCCGGTAGTTCTAATCAAGATCAATATCACTCCTTACTGACATGTGGAAAAGTGTAAGTGTGTGAGGGGGAGAAGGAGTTGGCATTTTTGGATGAACAGTGTCTGGGCATATCTACTGGCACTTAGTGGCGGGAAACAGGCAGGTCCTTCACCTACCCAATGCCTGGAATACCATTTAGGTTGTACTCTACGTAAAATTGCCCCCTGGAGTTAGGAGAGGCACTAGAAGTGAAGCCAGGAAAGATAAACAGTTTGCAATGTGATAACAGACCCACACAAAAAATTGTCCCAACAAAGTGCCAATGTCCCCTCTTTGAAAAATATGATTTTCTAAGGCACCCTCCAATCTCACATTCAGTGATTCTAAGACATAATGCCTTTGGGGCAAAGCTTTGCCCTTGTTAATCCTAGGAGTGGTGATACATAGATCCTTTCCTCATTTCCCCTAACATACCAAAGCCCTTCCCATCTTAGGGCTTTTTCACTTGCTGCTTCTTTTACCTGGAACCCACTGCTCCCACCTTCAAGGAGCTGACTTCCTCTCACCATAAAAGTCCGGCTCAAATGTACCTCCCCAGAGGCCCTGCTCACTGACCCAACTCTTGCCCAATGCCATTTTCTATCTAATCCTCATTTTTTATCCCACCGCCCTCTTTTACTTTCTTCATTGAACTTACGGTTATCTATTTCCTACGTATGTGTTTATAAGTTTTTTCAGCCCTTTCTCATGAGAGTGACCACACTATGCGAGCAGGATTCTTGTCTATATTTTTCAGCTCTGTAAGCACAATCCCTAATGCAGTGGCAAACACACGTAGCTGCTCAATAAATATCTGCGGAAGGAAGGAATGAATGAGTGAGTGAGTGAGTGAATTCCAGCAAGAACTTTTAGTACATAAATTTCCATATTTTGATCCATTAATTTTCCCACATGAAAGGTATTGGGCTAGGCACTGAGAATATAATAGAAGAAACTAACGTGTATCTTGACCAAGCAGATCTTACATTATAGGAATAGACAGACATTATCAACCAAATACTCAAAGTAATAAATACAAAATTTAACTCTGAAAAGTGCTGTCAGGTGCTATTGGAGATGATAATAGGGACATTTGAACTAGATGGAGTGATTGGGGACTGCTTGAGACAAGATCCAAAGAGCATGCCAGCACAGGGAACAGCATGCGCAAAGGCCATACAGCCTGAAAGAGTGGGTTGAGACCTGGAAAAAAGCCAGTAGCTGTTGCAGAGAGGGCAAGGGAAAGTTAGAGATGAAGTCAGGCTTGAGAACTAGAGAGGAAGTGGACCATACAGGACTTTCAAAGTTATGTCAAGGGGTTTTGTCTTGAACCTAAGGGTGATGAGAAGCCATTGACAAATTTTAAGCAGTAAGGATGAATGGAGGGGAAGTGTGTGTGTGTGATGTAATCAGATTCATATTAGGAAAGAGGCCATCATGGTTGTTAATAGAGTAGTTGGGAGGCTATTACAGTGATCCAGGTTATATGTGATACAACTTGCATTTGGCTGGTGCTGATATAGATGGAGAGAACTAAAACAATTTAAGAGGCTTTTAGGGAATAAGATCCAGGGACTGGGTAGTGGAAAGAATATAGAAGGTAAGGGAGAAAAGAGAGAAAGATAAACACAAGTTGCCATTCTTTGAGAGAGAAAGAGAGTGAGCACACTGTAGACTAGGGGTGAATGTGGCAACATATATGCACTGGGTTTGGCTATGTTGAGTTTGGGGTGCCTTTGAGTCATTGAAGATCAGCATCAAGAAGACTTTTGTATAGAAGTTCAGAAGAGCAACCTCAGAGGAATATGTTTGCGAGTCATTTGCACAGAGCTGGCAATTAAACGGCAAGGAAGGGATGGCCTAGGATTGTATAAATGAGCTCAGTTATGGCAGAAATGGCCCAGAGCCCAGGAAGAACAGCCCAAGGAAGGAAGCCCCAGAGGAAAGGGTCCCAAACAATGAGGGAGCAGCATTTGTCCCTATGAATATTTGGGGTATCACATAACAAGGGTATGGACAGGTGGGCAGATCATCAAGATATGCTCAGTTTACAATTTTGTTAACAACTTCTCCCTTCAAGATTCATGCCCCACCCTCCAAAAAAAATCACATGAGGTAATCTGGGTGGGAAAAGTCATGTATATGTGGGAATCAGAGAAAGGCTGAGATGACTAAATTCCGTATATATTTGGTAAGGTATTAAGAATTCCACATTCTTGGGCCGGCATGATGGCACAGAGCTTAAGTTCACGTGCTCCACTTCAGTGGCCTGGGGTTTGCAGATTCGGATCCCGGGCCCAGACTGAGCACCACTCATCTGTCATCCCCACATGAAACAGAGGAATATTGGCACAGATGTTAGCTCAGCGAGAATCATCCTCAAGCAAAAAGAAGAAGATTGGCAACACATGTTAGCTCAGAGCCAATCTTCCTCAGGAAAAAAAAAGGAATTCTACATTCTTTATTTCTTTATTCTCTGAAACCATATTTGGCATTAGCACTGACAAAAAGACTTTATATTTGCATAGTGTATGTGCCAGTTAGCAATCTATCACCTTTTAGCTCCAAAGTCCACCCTTCATTACTTGTCCTGCAATAATGGACCAGAACCTGTAACATTTCTCCTTGGCAACAGGCACGATGTTAAGTTATGTCAGCAGAGGGTGCTGGAGAGGCATTGCAGAAGGAAGGGTCTTTTCTTCCTGGTTCTGGTGTACTTCCGTTTCTATTCTTCTTGCTCCTTCCTACTGCAGGGCCACCCGCAGTGTCTGGTGGGGGCATTCAGTGGTGCGAACATTCTCTTGATGAGCTCTGCGCTGGCCTCACTGCAGCCTTCCTCATGTAGATGCCACCGGCTGGCTGGTGGCTACCAGCACCCCAACTCTTTCTATGTTCCCACCCACCAGCATCCACCTGCCTGTACCCTGGAAGGGTATTTTCTGCCCAGTGACTCGGGACCACCTCTGCTCCAGGACAACCCATAAAATTCTCTGCCATCCAGTGGGAGCAACCACAGCTTCTCCAATAAAGTCTGATCCCGAGCTTTGAGGAGAAGGCCCCTCCTGCTGAGTTTGTTCCTTCCTTGCATGCTCTTTCTCACCCCTAAAGTCTTCTTTAGAGTTCTCTTTATGCCTTTGTAGTTACTGTCCTCTAATAGATAATAATTCATTATATTAAACTTTCCTTATTAAAATGAATTATATTTTAGTCTCCTAACTGGACTCTGACTAGTACAGGCACACTTTCAATTTTTTAAAAATATATTTAATAAATCATATAATCTTTACAATATTCTTGTGAAATGGGTATCTGCCTCTTCGACATGAAACTTTTTGGGCCAGTTTTTTAATTAACTCAATAAATATTTACTGAGTACTGAATATGGGCCTGATGCATTGCTGTGCACTGAAAGCAAAGTGGGTGAAGTCAAGCCAGAATCCAGGAATGCAAGCATAGAGTGCTTTCCACTACACATTTAAGGGCTAGTAAGCATGTTGGTGGCACACTAGTTTTTGAAGAACTTTAGGGCATTTTTTTCTCAAATTTTCATACACACACAATACCTATTTAAGTACAGATTCTGATTCAGTGGTCGTTGTGGGTTAAATTGTGTCCCCTCCCCCTCCCCCCATTCATATTGTTGAAGCATTAATTCCTAATACCTCAGAGTGTGACCTTATCTGGGAATGGGGTCATTTTCAATGTAATTAGCTATGTTACAATGAAGTCATACTTGAGTCGGGCGGACCCCTAATCCAGTATGACTGGTGTCCTTATAAAAAGAACACCATGGGAAAAGACACACGCACACAAGGGGGAGTGCATGTGAACATGAAGGCATACAGGTGATGCATCTACAAGCCAAGGGATCCCAAAGATTGCCAGCAAAGCGTCAGAAGCTAGAAGGGAGGCATGGAACAGATTCTCCCTCACAGACAACAGAAGACAACAACTCTGCCAACATCTTCATCTCAAACTTCCAGCCTCTAGAACTGTGAGATAATAATCCAGTTTGTGGTTCTTTATTAAGGCGGCCCTACTGATATAGGGGGTCTGCGGTGCAGCCTGAGGTTCAAATTTCGAACAACCTGCCAAGTGATGCTGATGCTGTTGGTCTTTGGATCGTACTTTGAGTAGCATGGAGCCAGTGTGTAAGAAATGCCACTACACCTGCTACCCCCTCCTCTTTCTAGGGAATACTATGCTTTCTATAGGACCAGCTAAAAGGACTAACCCCATAGTTGGGCCAGGGACCCAGAACCTGTGTGAGCTGACTTAAAACAGTGAAAGAATTTTCTAGTTAGCAGTGGAGGAAAAAATTAGATTGCTGTTAAAAGTAAGGGTAAGGCCCAAGGCAGTTCACCTACAAGTGTAAATTAAGAGGAATAAGCAGAGGAAGTCAGTGAGTAGCCAGGCTGAAAAAACCCACACATGCAGATGTAGCCAAGTCACTTCAGTGCAAAAGGTGAGAGACCCACAAACTCCAACTGCAGGGTCCCTTGAGTAGCCTTAAACATGGACACATCTTTGTGAAGTCTCATCCCACTGCCTTTAACTTCTGTGCTTTCTCCGTTGCTGTGTTACATGTGCGATCATGATGCCTCCTCTTTCCCGTCCCTCATTATTTATGAACAAAGTGTTCTATTAGAAGACTCAAAACAATTCAGCACAATTGAACAAATATGCCTCCTGCCACTGATCCCCTCTAACAGAGATGCTAAATTGTCTCCTACTAGCCACGCTTTCTTTTTTCCTTTTGCGAATTTTACCAGGGCATACGGGCTCCTAGCTGGAGATTATGTTTCCCAGCTTCCTCTGCAGCAGCTGGGTGTGGCTGTACAACAAAATTTGGGGCAACGGATTATGAGTTGAGGTGATATGGGGAATTTCAGAGCTGTGTCCTTACAGACAGAATTTGCCCTGAATTTCCTTTCCCCCATTCCCAAAACCGGGGAACAGCAACAAGAGCAGCAGGTGGATTCACAACAGAAGCCACACGGAGGACAGTGTATCAGAACTGCTAGCCTGTGTCCCTGTGGCACAGAGGTCTCCCTACCCTAGATCACTTGCTTAGCTTTGTGTTGTCATATAATTTGGGGTTTCTTTGTTACAGCATCTTAACACGTATCCTAACTAATACACTCTGCAAAAGGCTTTCCACTCATGCTTGACTTTTAGAGGAAGCAGCTCTCCAATTCTACGCCATGGCCTGCCAGCTCCATTCTGCTTTATTTGAGGTTCATGGGGTTTGGCAGTGATCAAGTGTCTGTGTCCATGTCTCTGCCAGAACATCAGCAGCCTCATTTCTGGCCAGGGCGGTAGGGCAACTTCCAGTAACTGCATGAGATTTAAGGATCTGATTTCCCATCAAGCACTATAGCGCCTGAATTGAGATGGGCCCTCATCCTCATTTAGGGCCAATATCATTCTATCCATGTATTGCCACAGGCTGAATACTAACGCAGAGATAAGTCCTGGACAAAGACAACCACTGTTGTTGCATGATGGAGAATTTCAAATAATAATAATTTTAAAAATCTCACTTTTAAGAACAAGCATAGGCACAGTCAACTCTTCTGGTAATCAATAACTTACATTGAGAGCAATCTCAAAGAATTCACAGAACTCAGCTAGAGCACCTAGTTTTATTAAACATTTTTCTCTGTTTGGGTAGACACTTTAGGCCTATTTCATAGACAGAGAAACTGACAGATGAAAAGGTTAATCCTTTCATTGTAGAGAGCAGTGAAATACAGAAGCCGCCTCAGTATAACACTCTGTCCACTCAACAGACAATTCTTCATCATACATTCATTGTCTATTCATTTCATTTATTCTTACAGTTTAATCGAATATTCAACAAATACATACTAGGCTTGCCTGTTAATGAATGTAAAATGGGCAAAGAACAAGCACAGGGCTTCAGCTCCTAGCTGAATTATTTATCATTTACTTATTCTTTCATCTGACAAGCATTTACTAAACACTTACTATTCATGGCCCAGTACTCCCAGGACAGGTATTGAACAAAGGGCTTACAGCCTCGTTGTTGTGAAACACTAAGAGTAGGTTATAATGGGGCATGGTTAACCTCATTAGACTAGACTCAATCTTATTTCAATTTACCAGCGTATATTGAGTGCAGTGGGTACACTGCCAATGACCAAGCTCCATCTACACATTAGTTCTGCTCTCATTGCAGAAAAACTAAACAAGATGGTAGGAAGATGGTGAGGAAGAAGAGATTCTGGTAAAGAGAGAAATATGAGGCCTTCTCACAAAAAACTCAAAGTGCCCAGCCTCCTGATGACAGGCTAGTTATATTGTCATCCTGATGTAGGAAAGACAAACTCTTCACACACATACACACACACACAGAGGCAGAACTAAGAAGAGTTGGAAATATATCATAAAAAGAAAAATGGAAATAATTCAGCTATTCAGTCTGGAAAACGTAAATCCAGGAGGTAAAGGGGAACTGTTATTGTTAAATGAACTGGCCTTAAGTGAGAAAGCGAAGCAATTACTTACTGAGTTCTTGCTACCTCTAGGCACGGTGCCAGGGGCCTTGACATGTTTCCTGTTTCCTCATTTAGTCCTTGCTGTCCCCATGCCAGATAGTTGTTGTTAACTCTGATTTACAGATGAAGAGGCCAGGGTTTGGACAGAGCGAGAAGGTCACCTAAAGTCATAAAAGTGGCAAGTGGCAAAGCCAGGGCTATAAATGATATCTATCTGTCACCCAAATCCACGTACTTTGTACAGTACTACAGCAGCCTATATGAGACCACGCAAGAGAAGAAATAGCTCCCCACCAAGCTGACGGGAAGCTAGTGAGAGGAATCAAGGGGCTGTGCTTGAGCTGGGCAGGGACCCTGTGAGTAACAGGAAGAAGGTATTGGAGAGTCAGGAAGTATTTTCAGGCTGGCACCTTCCATCCACAGAATACAGGCCCACAGAAATAGATTCTTGTGCCCATGGTTACAGTAGGGGCAGTCACAGACTAGAACCCAACATCTTCAGGGCCCTGCAACCAGTGAATGTGAGAATACAAATACCATATTTAAAGATATTTAGATGTTATAAATCAAGCAAACTGTTAAATAAAATATATTCCATCTCCTTTCTTAACAACTCCTGTCATAACAATTCCTCTCACACAGCTGTGAAGGCCAGGTTCTAATTTAGATTTCTCCCACCTCTTAAAGTGCCATACTTGGCAGCACCTGCAGAGTTAGCCTGTGACCTTGATCCTCACCCACTTCCCCAAGGCCTGCTCCCTTTCTCTTCCTACCCCTTGCTCCAGAGCACAGCCCATTACAATGGGCTTTGTTCTCAGGATCATTGGCCCCCAGCTCCAACGTCCAAGCTCCATCCATATACCCTTCTCTTCAAGTGACTGCCTTTTGGGCAGCCCTGGAAGGACAGAGCACTGCTGCTTGTCTCCCCCCAGGCAAGAGGCCCCATGAACCCCAGAAGCAAGCTCGGAGCCATTTGGGCAGTCAATTCAAAGGTCTTGGTACCTCAAGTGTGATGTAAGATGGGGAGCACAGGCCAGAGCAAGGGCCTCCCATGACTGAGGGCAGGGGCCCCTCATGCCTGAGTCTAAGGTCCATCGTGGGGAGTCCTATACTTCTATCTGCAAAGAGAAGAGAAAATTTGGTTTATGGGGATCAACTGGATTGGAAATGTTCTAGTTTATCAATTCTCATCCCAACTATATATTCAAACCACCTAAGGAGGTATAAAAAATATATATACCTGGCCCTACATAGAGAATCTGCTTTAACTGGTATGAAGAGGGACCTGGGCATTGGGAATTTACAAAGCTCCCCAAAGGATTTTAATGTGCAACCAAGGCTGTGAAGCACTATTAAGTAGATTAAAAAATGTGTTCTACAGACTGGAAACAACTCACCCCATCTCCACCATGTGTGCATCTGCCAAACTTTGATGGTTACTAAGGGGTCAGAAAGGGAGGAAGATGATCAGGAGGAGGAGAGGAGGCCCCGAACAGAGGCAAGACACTGAGGCAAGCTGTGCCCATTCATCTGATGCCAGAGTATTTCTTCAACAGTAAAGTTATGTGATTTCTTTGGGCAGGTCAGGAACTGATGTAGTTTATTTAGTTTTCATGGGTGTTTTCTTTCTTTCAAACTGACCCCATGTACCTGCACCTCAACACTTATCACCTGTTTCAAACAATCGACTTTGATTAAAGTCTTGTTCTTACGTATCGCCAAAGACTCTTCTGGTTCATGTCACAGCCTTGACCTTCCTTTCTTGACAGCTGAAAGGCTACAGTGGGAAAAGAAGGGAGAACAGAAGACAGACACCTCCATTCCTTTCCTCCCATATAGTACCAAGCCATACTCCTCCTGTTATACACTGAATGTTTGTGTTCCCCAAAATTCATATGTTGAAACCTAATCCCCAATATGCTGGTATTTTGACATGGGGTGCTTGGAAGGTGGTTAGGTCCTGAGAGTGAAGCCCTCATGAATGGGATTAATACTCTTATAAAAGAGGCCCCAGAGTCATCCGTTGCCCCTTTCTACCTTGTGAGAACACAGCAAAAAAAAGGCTGTCTATGAAACAGGAAGTGGGCTCTCACCAGACACTGAATCTTCTGGTACCTTGATCTTGGACTTTCCAGCCTTCAGAACTATGAGTAATAAATTTCTGTTGTTTATAAGCCACCTAGACTATGGTATTCTGTTATAGCAGCCTGAATGGATTAAGAAACCTCCGCTGGTTGCACCTCTTTGCTGTCCATCCAGGAGTTGGAATAAACAGAAACACATCCATTCCTTGTTTCTCCTGTAAAGCACTGATTTTGTGTTATCAGGGGTATACTGGGTATTTACTAAGAATAAAAAGTAGGAGAAAGTGTTTTGGCAACATGAACACTTAAATGCACACTGATTAAATGTTTTCCTCACAAACAACAGCCACAGACCCCCTAGTTTATCTCTATCAGGGTTACCAAAGCACAGCTTTCCTAAGATGCTACTGCAAATTTCAGTTACAATTACTATTAGCTATCTCCTTTTTGGGTATTTTTTTCTCTAATAGCTGGATGTAAAATTCAAGCTGTATACATAAATGAAATCATATGACAAATTTCATGCATTACAACTCATTCCTAGTTACCACTCAAGACAAATTCTAAATATGGTCTGAGAAAGATATCTGTCTTCAGTTTTCCTCTTGGTTTTTGGTCTAGACAGATATTTTTGCTGAAGCAAACTTTGTTTAGAACAATGACTTCAAACATGGAGACATATACCCCTCTGGTCCATAGTCAACGATGATTTTAAGGAAATGAATTTTATATTCTCGTCATCCATATATACCCTTTCTCAAAAGTGATTAGCCTAAAAATGTATAATATATCTCTTCACAATAGTTCTTTTTCCATGCTACAAAGAACGGCATACCTTTGAGCCAACCTAAATATCATTACTGCTTTGGCCTGAGAATAGAAATACCTCCAGGCACCAAAGGTATAAATCTAAATATTGTTTTCCAGGAAGTCTCCAAAACTTCCATTAATAATTAATCAGGATGCATTCCTTTCTTTTTCTGTCTCCTACAGGTCTCCTTGAAGCATGTAGCTTGGCATCACAAAAGAGTATTTTGTCTCCTACTTGAAAGACCAAAATCATTAGAGTGATATATATACATATCTTTTAAATGTAATGAATGTTCGTAGGACTACTATATGTATTCATATATTTTAATAACATTGGATGAAATCTATGGTTTAAAAAATCTACATGATTCCTTTCAGATTTGGTAGATTATATTTAAAAATGTAATTAAAAATCTATTGATCAAATAATAACATTAAATGTTTATTCCAATTACAATAATTCCTCTTATTTCATTCTACAAGATATTTCATATGTATTTTTTTCAAGATTTTATTTTTCCTTTTTCTCCCCAAAGCTCCCTGGTACATAGTTGTGTATTTTTAGTTGTGGGTCCTTCTAATTGTGGCAGTTGGGATGCCACCTCAGCATGGCCTGATGAGCAGTCCCATGTCGGTGCCCAGGATTCGAACCGGTGAAACCCGGGGCCACTGAAGTGGAGTGCATGAACTTAACCACTAGGCCACAGGGCTGGTCCCAAGATATTTCATATTTTTAAGCTTCTAACAACAACAAAAAATATATTTAAAGTTTGATTAAAATATTTAGGTATTCACTTAAAAATGTGTGAGATAACTTCTGTTTCTAGGAAGATAAGAGTACACATATTTTTCCCTATTGCTCCCACTAAGTACAACTAACATCCATGGACATTATATATAAAATATATGACAGAAAACTCTGAAAGGCAGAAAGAATGCAGACTGGCTAGGGACTATAGGACCAGGAGAAATACAGTGGTAACTTCTCTGAGTTTTCTTTTTGTCTCATGTCTCAGACTTGGACTGAAGAAGCTGGCAAATGAGAAAAACCAATGGCACAGATGGAAGAAAAAAAAAATCCCAACCAAAGCTTGCTTTCTCTAGCCAAAAGACCAAAAAAATGGTCAGCCTAGTAATACAGAAAATTTTAGATAAAACCCACTTTTCTCCAGGCAAACACCATATTAAAAACAAACAAAACAAAACTAAGCAAAACTGTGGCTCTGCCCTCACCTAGGCCAGCAAAGATAAGAGGAGCTGAGACTTACACCCTCATGACACTGATGTGTCCTAATACCCAGGTATCAGAGAAGGCCAAATAAGGAGCCAGGACTTTTATCTACATGGTAATAAGAATTGCCACCATCCCAGTCATCTTAGTGAGGAGTTTGGACCACCACTCTATCTGCGTATAATAATAATGAGATTCCCCTCATCCTCTCTGCTAAGGTGCTATCAGAGGAGGCCTATGTAGAGTTAGGTCTCTCCCTATCACTTAGCAGAAATGAGGTCATCCCCAGAAAAGTGTCAGTGCAGACCACTTGGGTAACCAGAATTCCCAAGCCTGCCTACCAGTAATGAGAAGTCTTCCCCACTTGGGTATCACTGGAGGCTGAGTGGGAAACGAAACTGATACTTCCACCCGGCAATGACAATTGGGACCTTCCCCTCCTGGAAAGATATCAGAAAAAGCCAGATATAACAGGAGGTTTAAACAAGACCCAGAGTCTCAGAGCATAATAATAAAAATAAATGTCCAAGTTTCAATAGAAAATCACTCATTATACCAAGAAAAAGGAAAATTTCAAACTGAGTGAAACAGATAATCATCAAATGGCAACGAAGTGAGAGATATGTTAGAATTATCTGAAAAAGTTTTTAAAGCAGCCATGATAAAAATGCTTCAATAAGCAATTATAAACACACTTGAAACAAATACAAGAGGATGAGAGAGCACCTTATTAAAGAAATAGAAAGTCTCAACAAAGAAATAGAAAATACAAAGAAGACCTAAATGCAAATTTTAGAACAACAACAAAAATAACCAAAATGAAATGATCACTGGATGAGCATCAACAGCAGAATGGATGAGACAGAAGAGAGAATCTGTGAACTGGAACACAGGAAAAAAAAATGGAATAAGCCAATTTGAACAACAGAGGAAAAACAGTGAAGAAAAATTCACAGAGGTTCAGGGACCTTTGGAGCTATTAAAAAAAAAAATCTAACAGTCATGTCATTAGAGTCCCTGAAGGAGAAAAGAATGAGGATGAGGTTGAAAAAGTACTTAAAGAGAAAATAGCTGAAAACTTCTAAAATATGTCCAGAGATATAAACCCACAGGTTCAAGAAGAGTAAGCTCCAAACATGACAAACTCAAAGAAATACACATCAACACATACAATTATTACACTTCCAAAAACTAAGGAAAAAGACAAAAGTTTTGAAAGCATCCAGAGGAAAACAATACTTTATCAACAAGGAAAAAATCTATTCAAATAACAGCCGATTTGTCATCAGAGTCTATGGAGACCAGAAGGAAGTGTCACAATATGTTTCAAGTGCTAGAAAATAAAGAGCTGTCAACTAGAAGCCTATACTAGTGAAATTATCCTTTAAGAATGAAGAAGAAATCAAGACATGCTCAGTTGGAAGTAAAGCAAGAGAGTTTGGTACCAATAGATCTACTCTAAAAGTAGTGCTAAAGATCTTGGAATATTAGGAATGAAGAAAGAATATGGTAAGCAAAAATACAAGCAAATAGAATGGGCTTTCCTTCTCTTCTTGAATATTCTAAATTATGTTTGATAGTTGAAGCAAAAGTTATAACACTGTCTGACATGCTTCTAAATGTATGCACAGGAAATACTGAAGACAATTATATTATAACGGAGGAGCAGTTAATGGACATAAAGAGAGGTAAGATTTCTACAATTCACTGAGATTCATAAAATGACAAAACCAGTAGACACTATATAATAATTTACATTTAAATAATGTAATTTAATTGCCTAGATCAATTACTAAACATGCTACAGAAAGAGAGAGGGTATAGATAAATAAAAATAAAATTCTAAAAAAAATGTTCAAGTAACACATGGGAAGACAGAAAAAACAAATGGAAATGAAAAACAGAGAAAACAGAAAACAAAAAAACAGATCATAGACTTAAGCTCTAACATACCAATACCATATTAAATGTAAATGGTTTAAATATACCAATTGAAAGGCAGAAATCAGCTGAGTGGATTAAAAAATATTATTCAACTATATGTTGTCTATAAGAAATTCACTTCAAATATAACAATATAGGTAGTTTTAAAGTGACAGTAATATATTTATTATTATTATTCTGCTATATTATAATATAATATATAACAAATAATAACAAACACTATATAATATACTATTATAATATATATTTTAACTAAAGAAAAGCAGAAGTCACTATATTAATATTAGATAAAGTAGACTTCAGAGAAAAGAAAATTACCAAAGACAAAGAGAGAAACATTATATAAAACAGCATATAAAAGGATTAATCTACCAAAAAAGACATAGAAATCCCAAATGTGTATGTATTAAAAAACAGAGTGGCAGGGGCCAGCCTCATGGTGTAGTTGTTAAGTTCAGCATGCTGTGCTTCGGGGGCCCAGGTTCGCAGGCTCAGATCCCAAGTGTGGACCTACATCACTTGTTCGCCATGCTGTGTCGGTGACCCACACACAAAATAAAGGAAGATTGGCACAGATGTTAGCTAAGGGCGAATTTTCCTCAGCAAAAAAAAAAACAAGGTTGAAAAATATGTGAAGCAAAAACTGATAAAACTGGAAGAAGAAATGGACAACCCCACAATTATTGCTGGAGACGTCCATTTTCTCAACAATTTCTACAACAACTAGACAGAAAATAATCAAGAATATAGAAGAACTAAACAATACCAGCAATCAACAGGATCAAATCAACATTTCTAGAACACTCCATCTAGTAAGAGCAGAATACACATTATTTTCAAGTGTGCACAGAACATATACCAACATAGATTATATCTTGGGTCACAAAACAAAGTTCAACAACTGTAAAAGAACTGAAATCATAAGGAGTGTATTCTCTGACCACAGTAGAATCAAACCAAAAATCAATAACAGAAAGATAAAAGGAAAATCTCCATATATTTGAAAACTAAACAATACACTTCCTAATCTAATGTATCAAAGAGAAAGTCTTTAAGGGAAATCTGTTGTCTCAGATGGTTTCACTGGAGAATTATATCAAACATGTAAGAATTAAAACCAATTTTGTACAAACTTGCCCAGAAAATAGAAGGGAGGGGAACATTTTCCAAGTTATTTTACAAAGCCAGTATTACTCTCACACCAAAACTAGACAAGGAAGTAGAAGAAGAGAAAACCATAGACCAATATCCTTCATGAATATATGTAAAAATAATTAACAAAATATTAGCAAACATAATTCACAAAATATAAGAAAAAGTATATTCTATAACCAAGTTGTTTATTCCATGGATATAAGGCAGGTTTAATGTTTGGAAATCAATCAATGTCATCCACCATGATGACAAGCTAAAGAAGAAAACACAAACTATCATAATCTTAATAAAAAAAAAAAAGAAAAGAAAACATATGACTATATCAGTTGATGTAGAAAAAGCAATTGACAAAATTTAACATTTATTCATGACCAAAGCTCTCAGAAAAAGTAGACTAGAGGACAATTTCCTCAACCTGATATCTATAAAAGAAAAAACCTGCAGCTAACATTATACTTAATGTTGAAAGACTGAATGCTTTTCTCAGAAGATGGAGAAGTAAGATGTCTATACTCACCACTCTTATTCAATATTGTGCTGGAAGTTCTAGCCAGTGTATTAAGGGAAGAAAATGAAATAATAGGTATACAGATTGAAAAGGAAGAAATAAATATCTATTTACAGATGATATGATTACATACAAAATCCTAAGGTATCTACAAAAAAGTTACTAGAACTAATGAGTGAGTTCAGCAAGGTTGTAGGATGTAAGATGTACAAAAAATAATTCTATTTCTTATACTAGTAATAAACATCTGACACTAAAATGAAAAATATAGTTCCATTCACAATCACTTACAAAAATAAATACTTAGATGTAAATATATCAAATCATATACAGAATTTGTACACTGAAAACTATACAATGCTGATGAAAAAAGTTTTAAAGAAATCTAAGAGACAGACATACTGTGTTCAATGGTTGGACGATTCAACATAATAAAGATGCCAAATTGATATACTGGTTAACACAATTCCTATCAAAATCCCAGATAAGATTTTTCTAAAGTGTATATGAGAAAGCAAAGGAACTAGAATACTAAAATAATTTTGAAAAAGAATAAAGTGGGAAGACTCCATCTACCCAATGGCAAGATATTTTATAGGTATACCAATTAAGATTATATGGTATTGGTAGAAAGATAGAAACATAGATCAGTGGAAAATAACAGAGAACTCAGAAGTAATATACACAAATAAGCCCATTTGATTTTTGACCAAAGTACAAAAGCAACTTAGTGGGGGAAGGATTTCTTTTTCAACAAATGGTGCTGCAGCAACTGGACATTCATAGGCAAAAAAGTGAACCTTGACTTAAGTCTCACACTTTATACAAAAAATTAACACAAAATGGATCATGGCTTAAATGTAAAATGAGAAAATATAAAACCTTTAGGAAAAAATAGAGAATTTCCAAGATCTAGGATTAGGTAAAGAGTTTTAGACTTGACACCAAAAGCACAATCTGTAAAAGCAACAAATGATAAATTGGACTTCATAAATTAAAAACTTGTGTTCCATGAAAGGCCCTGTTAAGAGAATGAAAAGAGAAGCTATAGAGTGATAGAAAATATTGACAACTATATATCTGACAAAGGACTAATATATGGAATACATAAGGAAGTCTCAAAACTCAGAGTAAAAATAGCAATCCAATTAGAAAGGCAAAAGACATGATGAGACATTTCAACCAAGAGGATGTGCAGACAGCAAATAAGCATATAAAAAGAGTTCAGCATCATTAGCCGTAATGAAAATGCAAAATAAAACCACATCGAGGTATCACTACACACCTATCAGAATGGTTAAAATTAAAAAAAAAAGTGACAATACCAAATTCTGGTGAGAATGAGGGGAAACTTAATCACTTTATGCATTGTGATGAGAATATAAAATGTTGCAGCCAATCTGGAAAGTAGTCTGGCAATTTCTTAAAAAACTAAATATGCAAATTGCACTCCTGGGCATTTATCCCAGAGAAATGAAGTCTTGTGTTCACACAAAAACCTGGGCACAAATGTTTTTAGTAGCTTTATTCACAATAGCCCATCCTAGGAAACAACCTACATGCTCTTCAATGGGTGAATGATCAAGCTATTGATACACAGAACCGCCTGGATGAGTCTTCAGAGAATTACAGAAGTGAAAAAATCCAATTCCCAAATGTTACATAGTGTATGATTCCATTTATATAATATCCTTGCAATGACAAAATTATAGAAATGGAGAACAGATTAATGGTTGTCAAGGGTTAACGAGGAAGCAGGGCTGGGAGGGAAGTGGGTGTTGTTATAAAAGGACAATATGAGAGATCTTTGTGGCGACAGAAAGGTTCTACATCTTGACCGTATCAATGTCAACTTCTTGGTCGCGATATTGTACTATAGCTTTGTAAGATGTTACCATTGAAGGAAACTAGGTAAACCTATGCAGGATCTCTTTGTATTATTTCTTACATGTGAATCTACAATTATCTCAAAATCAGAAAAAAAAATTGAAACGTTTGAAATAGTATACAGTATTTCAAAACTGTTTCAAGGGCTATGCTTGAGTCAAAATGTCTGAAGGCCACTGATCCAGAAAATTGGTGGATGAAGGCAGAGAAGGAGCTCAGACCCAGAGGCAACCCTGTTCTCTGATGATCTCTTTGGTTCATAATTAATGTCTTTCTGACATTTGTATTCAAAAGGACATCAATTGAAGAGATGCTAGATGGAGTGGTTGAATAAAAAAAAAATTAAGCTGCTTTTTACCTAATTGATTGATGGGTCAATTTCATATTTGAAATCTCATGAGAGGCTCGACAAACTACATAGCATAGAAAAAAAACCTGTTTATAAGAGAGCTTGAATTCCAATGAATGTAAAAGAGGATTGTTAAACTTTCTGCCCAGTTAGGGAGCACTGCCCCCAGCTGAGGCAGGCACAGCCTCCACACTCAGCATCTTATGCAGCTGCAGGACCGAGGTGTGGGGCATCAGTAAATTGTGGGGATTTGCTGCAAACACAAATGTATAAAATAAGAGAAAATGTCACAGACACACCATGCCCTTTTTAAGGTGTCTGTTTCTCCTTATGGTTGCATCACACATTTTCAGACACAGCAGGTGTGAGCAAATTAGAAAAGCTACCTTCCCTTGGCCTGATTCCAGCAGTGTACAAAGCACCGGAACAGCTGAGAAAAAATAGAAACCATTCATTTGCCCAAGCTCTGCTTGATATGGTTTTGATAAACAAACAAAAAAACTGGTCACGAATCCTCACTTGACTGATGATCACATCTGATGCAATGCATACATATATCTAACAGGCAGTCAACTGGGATTTTTCCAGTTGTCTTGCAATCATGTTTAAGGCCCAGTGTTGAGAATAAAGGAACCAAGTTTCCTACAGTTGAAGTTCAGGGACCCAGCACCTGTGCAACTGTCCCATTCCTACTGGGCTTACTGAGAACTACCAAAGAACAACTCCTCACACAAAACGTCCTTCCACCTTCCTGCACAATGCAAGTGACAGAGTGGGGAGAAAAGTAGAAGCATTTTTTGGAAATTTCAGTTTTCACTAAAAGCAGCTTTTCGCTTCACTCATCCTGCCTTGGGGAGAGTGGGAAAACATGTTTTCCTACCCTGAGACCAAGAGGATAACCTGGAAATAGTGGGAGAGTTTGCAATAAGGAAACGTATATAACTTGCTATATATATACTTAGCCAGTAGACTAGCTAAGTTTCACTTGTCCCACCAGCGTGAAAAAAACAGAATTGGAGACAGCAGACATGATGGAGGTGTAGACTAAGAAGAGCCTGGCCTCCTTGTCCTTTCCCTTGAGTTCCTCATTCTGGAGAAGCAAGGATATCAGACCGTGCCTAGATTCAAAGGCTTGAGAAGGTAGATTTGGGAACCTCACTGTTTCCAATACAGCTCCAGGTGAAGGGTTAAGAAGAGTGCTACAAACTGGAGGATGTAACCAAAAGGATCACCACAATTAAGTAGCTGTTCAAAGAAGCACCCCTCATCAACAATACAGGTGGTATCCATCAACTATCTGTGCTGAGTCCATAGGCAGCAAGCCTGCATGGAGTCACAGCTAACTAAAAAAGGTGAAACTCGGCCAGGTCAAGTAAGGAGGCTCTGGTCTATTCCTTCAGCATTTTCTCCAGCCCACTAGCACCAGAGTTAAAAGGGAACGTGGTATCTGAGAGCCAGACCAAGCTGCCCTTTTTCCCTTTCCTCTCAAGCTTAGATTGCCACGGTGGAGAGATGACTAGCTCTGAAGCCAATATAAGATTGAACCTTAGAACCTTAGAAACCAAATTTTTTTATTTAAGAGTGAATGAAAGCAACTAAAAAACTACAGATTCTGGAGACATTTTGTTAAGAGGGTTACTGCAGAGTAGGAAAGGTGGATTCATCCAATCAAGCACCAGGCAGTTGAAAGGAAAACTGAAAACCATCACATTTACATCTTGAATTGTGGAGCATCTTCAAATACGGTGGTGACACAAAGTTAGAGTGGATGGGACTCACAGTGAGTTTTGAACAGTTGGCTGGAGGCGGAAGAATAGCTAAGGTTTCTTCTGGAATAAGAGGCAGACAAAGCATCAAGGGGAATGGCCCCCAGAGGACGTGAGTTGGATTGGGTTGAGAGCCTTAGTAATTTCAAGAGTGGTCACAGGACCAGGAACATTTGCATCACCTTGGAGCTTCTTAGAAACGCAGAATCTCAGTCCTGCCTCAGAACTACTGAAGCATAATCTGCATTTACAGGAACCGCAGGTGACTCACACTAATATTGGGGCGGTAGTGGCCTAGAGCACTGGATAGAAGAACGCTGGTAGAGAGGCTCCCAGGCTCGTGGGTCCTCCTCTCCCAGGCTCGTGGGTCCTCCTCTCCCAGGCTCGTGGGGTCCTCCTCTCCCAGGCTCGCGGGGTCCTCCTCCCAGCTGTGAGTGTATGTGACTGAGAAACTGCTAATAACATGCTCATAACTGCATGTTTGTCCAATCTCAGAACCCTCGAGCAGGAATCCCTCCCTCACCAATGGGGTGACCAGGAGGTGATTAGAATATAAGAGTTTATCATTATTTTTAAATGAACTTGCAAATATTTGTTTTTAAATCTCAGCTTTAATCTACAATGCAGTAAATACCTATAGATACAACCCACCTAAACAAAAGTGCCTTAGGATCCTCAATATTTTTTAAGAATATGATGGAGCCCAGGAATTTTACAAAGTTTGAGAGTGGCTATCGTCACAGCGGAGGCTCCATCAGCCTGGATCTCTGAACTGGTATGTTGCGGGGGAGAGCTCTGGACCCATCCCTCTCGTGCCTCCACTCGACAGGTATCTGGAGTAGAAATAACTCACAAAACACCCACGGAGGCCTAAAACTATTTACTCCACCAGAGGAGCTAATGGAATAGGACTTTCTGTCCCTGAGAAAATCCCTTTAACATCACATGTTTTCAGGCTCCCTTCCCGTCATCATCACACTCAACACTCAGAGTATATTTCCTAGCTCAGTGTATTCCTGGAGCGTGGCTCCCGGCACTGCGGAAACCCATACGTTGATAAGATAGCACCCAGTTAGCAGTTGCTCTTCAGAAACATCCTCTCCTTTTTCAGGGCGCCACCTGAAAATATCTCTTCTAATTAAAACAACAGGCGATTCACCTTCCCCATAGCTAGAGGCCCTTTTGAGATGCCATTTTCTATCTTTCAAAGATACCAGGAGAAAAAGAAGAAAGGCTTCAGTGCCACAAAGCCACAGGCTTTCTCCATGGAAAAATAAACCTAATAAACTGCCGAACTCATAGTGGGTGGCAGTGCCTGAATAATGGTGATTATAATAGCAAATTTCAGAGTCATAGCTAATAGTTATAGAGCACTAATTATGTGCTAGGCACAATTTCAGGCCTTCTTTCATTGAAATTTTCCTAACAATCCTATGAGACAGACACGAGTATTATCTCCATTTTGTAGATGAGGAAACTGAAGCACAGAGAGGCTGAGTAACTCGTCTAAGGTTGCACAGCTAGGAAGTGGAGAGTCAAGACAGGAATTTGTGTTCTTATCATTACACTATATTCACTCTCATATTTCAGAGAGAACCATGCAATTCGAACATAATAATATTACTACTTATTCCTGCAATGCTCCCTAAATCTCAAATTATTTCACAAAAGGATTCAAAGTTTTCTCTCCAGAGCAGAAGGGAAGTTTCTGTTCCTCCTTCTCTTTCTCCTTCTCCTTTTAAATTCTCTATACCCCTCTCCAGGTTGCCCACTTCATCTGCTCCTTTTACCCTTGGGATGAAGCCTCATTCTTGCAGTCTGTGTTGTGCTAATTACCTAGCCCATGGGAATGGAAGTCAGGGAGGAAGAAGAGGAACTACCTGAAACAGGTGGTTGTGCCTTCCAGGAAGGCCCGATCCTTCCCTCCAAAGTAGGCCAACACCTGGCACAAGCACGACTGCTCTGGAAGGACCACTGGGCGCATTTAGGCAGCATGAGGAATTAATTATCTTACCTGGGAAGGTAACACTCCAGGAGGGATTGGTCTAATCTAATTAAAATCACTGATCATCTTTCATCTCAGCCCTGAAGAAATGGCGCTCAGGAGGGGCCGGATGACAAATACTGAAAAAGGACAAGAACATAGGCTGCTCTCAGGAGGGAAAGACCCCTCAGGAGCCCCTGGGAACACTGCCAGATGGAGACAACAGCACCTTCAGCCTTGGGCACCAGCTTCTTTAGCATGGACACTGAAACACAGGAGTAGCACCTTTCCTGGATACCACATGAGAGGTAGGGCCTTCAGTGGGCACCAGCGGCCTGGCTCCCAACTGCGACACTGGGTGTCGCTGGAGATTTCACACAGTGGTCGCGGGAGCAGTAAAGGAAAGGTCAAAGACCCATAGCTAGCACAATGGCTGGTTTTAGAAACACAGCTCAGATGTTCTGGAGACTTCTAGAGCAATTTGGGAAAAATATAAGGTGCTGGAGTTCTCAAAGAGAAGGTGCAAGAAAAGCAAGGAAAATCCAATTATTTGGGGTTTACTGTTGCCCAATTCTTAATAGTCATGCCTAAAGATTCCTGAATTCCAGAGGGAAAACAGGTAAGGCATGAGCCAGGACTCCGGTAAGTACAAATGTCTCAGTGTTCCTGCCCCCTTCACCACTGTGAGAACAATAAAACACATTTGTGTCACTGGGAAAACTTTTCTCTCTCTCTTTTTTCCCCTAATGCACAATAAAAGCAAAGCAGAGCCATCATATTAATCTGCATTTTTTTGATTCCTCCTGTCCCTTTTTGGTAACTTTTGATGTGCTGACGGGGTGGAGTTGCTACAGAATGTTAAACATTTTGTTCCTAATCATTTGGAGCTTTTAATAATGAAAAGTGCTCTGAATGGAAAACTTCTTTTCTTCATCAAACATTTATGGAATCCCATAGCTTGGCATCAGAGTACATGCTTAGGGGTTCATAGAATTATAAGCAGTACTAGCCCCTGCTCCAAAAACTTGTAGTACTAATACAAGATGCAGCAACCACACACACACACACACCCATGCACACACATGCATGTTCGTGCCAGTGTGCACAGGCTCACACACGGAATACCATGGATCAAAATGTTAGGCAGCCTTGGTTCTCCTCTTGAATCTGCCACAAGCTTAAGCCATCTGCCTTCTGCCGTCCACTCAGAGCTCCTGGGTGTCCGCTAAAATGACTCATAGACTACGCAATTTTGAAGGGATCTTGGGCATCAAGCAGTCTTAATTAATTTTTCAAAACCACAGTCTAGAAAGGCTAGAAAATACCCCAATTCTCCTGACCCACAGCTCATGGCCTTTCACAACTCTCTATCCTGTACCTCTCACCCCCTTATCGGCAAGCCTGCATTTTCCAGAGAGGGAGGAATACAAGTGTTCAGAGTGCCACCTGGCCCAGCCCCGTGGACCCATGCCTGATGCTAGGGCAGTGCAGCATTAAAAGAGCAAAGGGAAGGAATGATGCTGTGCCAGCACCATCCGTGATTTTGGTGGTGGTGGCAGTAATGTTGGTAGAAAGAGCAGGAGGATGAAAGGAGTGAAGTTGGCAATTGAGAAGGCAGCATTGGCAGTAGTAATTGTACCCCAGACATTGGGGTTAGCAACCTTTGCCAAAACCATCAGGTGCTGCTAGCCAGCACACAGAAATTGGGACCATCAGGAACCATGGAGACTCTGGTGAAGCTCAGCCAACAGTGCTGGTACACACCATGGGTGCTGGTGGCATACCTGCCACTTTGGGTAGGAACTAGCTCCACAGTGAGAAGGAGAGAGGAGGACTAAGGCAATGGTAGAGATCCTATGTCACCAAGACAAATATTTTCCATATTATGTGTAAGAAACACTGGAAAATGTGCAGAACAATCTGGGAAGAAATTGCTGGGTCACCATTACAGTCTTGAAAAGTGGTGTGTAAGTAAAGAAATTCTATTTTGTGGCTCTTCCTGTATATTTCCTAATCATTTTATAGCTCAAACTCCTTGTCCAAAGCTCCTTACACCCTACACCAGGCTGTAGACCAAGAGAAATGATGCCCATCCACATGGGAAAACTGAATTCCTTTTCTGTATGTATACCTAGGTTTGGTGTGAACTTGAATCCAGATGTATCAGATGGTGGGGAGGGGATACAACATCACTGTTTCAGAGGAAGAGGGACAGCATATCGGCTTGGAGGGGAAATACAAGTGGACCCAAGAAAAGGATACATGGGCTTCTAAGCAGCTTGAAGGCACAGAATCTAGGGGTACATTGCCCAGCAAAGAGGAATGGAGAGAAAAGCATAACTAAAGGAGAGGAAAGTAGGCCCATGGAGAAACGCACCACCCCCTCTCCTTTCTTCATTTTGCCCAAGGCTGGCCCTCTGTTGATTCTAGTTGTCTAACTGTGGGAAACAGGCTGAGCTTTGAGCTTTACCTTTAAGAGACAAAACTAATAGGAGACTGGTTCTCTCTGTGTGTCCCAGCAGACTACCCCCCTCTATCAGATCTAACATTAAAGAGGAAACAGTTCTGTGATCTGCAAGGAAATGAAAGGGTGGCATATTTTCCCAAGTTGAATAAAAATGTACTGTGGCCATGTAAATATCCTTTGTCAGAAAGCCACAAAGGGAAAAAAGACAAAATTCTTGTTCCAGGACTGCATTCTGCCTTAAGTAGGCAATTATGGGGTATAGTGCTCTCAATCCACACCAGTATTCATTTAAATGCAATAATCATACCTTGTGGATTTTTCTCCCCAAACGGTACCCTGAGAGATTTTAAGTCCTTCTTCAAAGCACACAGGTTCCAAGCTCTGAGAATCCTCAAAGTTGCAGCTTGGACTTGAAAACACATGAATAACAGAGATTCCACATCGTTTAAAGAAGCCAAGATTCCTTGCTGTGGCATTCGGACGTGTCCTGGTCTGAGCCCAAAGGTCTGACCCAGGAGCCTCAGTTTCCATCACATCCTAAGTGGGAAGATGTGAGGCCAGTGTGAGCCTCTGGGCAGGCTGCTCAGTCCTTAAGGCTGAAGAAGAGAGGTGGGGCCAACGAGATAGTCATCCTGAGGCCAGGGAGCCAAATTAGAATCTCTGAGAGGACTGGGAGTTTGAGATGGAACTTAGAAGTCAGAAGAGGTGCCTTGAGAGGAGATGAGTGGGGGAGGGAAGAGAAAGAGAGAGAGAGGTAGAGCTCAGATTAGAGTGATGAACAATTCCTTAATGTTCAAGCCAAATGAAGGTACCACACAGCAATATCAGCAGTGGCAGCAGCAATGCAGGTGTGGCCATCTCAGAAAAGGCTTTCCATGGTGTGGCCAGAAATCACGTTGCCATATTAACTAGACCCTGAGCGGATGTTCTGAGAGCTTCTGGAGCCTGGAGATGACTGGCACAAGACCCAGGAAGCAAACAGGACACGTGGGGGTGCAGATGATGAACAGGCTTGGGGAGGACACACCAGCTTTTGCTACTCACCCATCAGCCACACATTTTTGTGCTTAAATGAGATCCTGATTGTGCCTTAAAATTGTAATTAATTATCTGTGTCTTGGGTCATTGTCTAATACGTCTTCAGAAAGTGAATGAACTGTATTTTTGTTTTACTTTTAATTCTGGTTATTCAATAGAATTGATTATTTCCCAAATCCAGAGGTGAAGAGCTTCTTTAGGCAAAGATAAGCAACATGGCTTGGAAAGGAAATAGCTGCTTCACATTCTAGTGCCTACTCAGGCACTCTCTTTGATTAATGCTGCCAGGTCTGCAGTTACCTAGGTATGTTACAAAAAATGGTACATTTTAAGGGGTACACCTGTTTCTTAATGTTTAGGGAACTCCAGGGTTTGGGGATACACAAAAGTCATGACGTAGCGGAAGGAGGAGCTATAATTGGCTGTGGAAAACAGGGAAGGTGACACTTGAGTTTTGAGTTGAGCTTTGTTGAATAACTTTGGGATGTGTGTATGCATGTGTGTGGGTGTGTACGTGTGTTCACATCCATCTGTAGAGATAAATATCATAGTAAGAGTGTGAAAAGCACACTTTCTAGGGGCAATGACTCCTAGAACAAGGTAAAATAAATAAGTAAAAAAATCTCTAAACATCGTAAGAGAAAGAAATGCCACCAACTAAACTGAAAATAGAGAAACAGAGACACTTAGACATTAGCAATGGAAGAAAGAGAAGAGGGAGAAAGAAAGCCTATGTTATAAATTGTAACAGGATCAGAAAGTTTTATAAGTGAGAATATTAAGATTTTTCTGAGATTTACTTTTATTTTTTTAATCTGGTAAATTCCAGGTTGCTTAGCAGCACGAATGCATCAAATGAAAGAGATTTTTGTCCACTCAACAGAGGAGCAATTGGGCCGGCCAAGCAGCGTAGTAGTTAATTTCACACACTCTGCTTTGGTGGCCTGGGGTTCGCAGGTTCGGATCCTGTGTGCAGACCTACACACCGCTCGTCAAGACCTGCCATGGCACGTCCCACATACAAAATAGAGGAAGACTGGCAAAGATGTTAGCTCAAAGCCAATCTTCATCGCACAGAAACAAAAACAAACAAAAAAACCCCAGAGGAGTGGAGAGTGCAGGAGATAACAATAGACAAGAGGATCTGCAGAGAAAAGCTCAAATCAGGGCACAGGGGAGGCCAGTGGTTAACCTCCCCTCATCTGGAAATGCTCTTTCCCATGCCATGCCTGGAAGACTTGGGGCTCTATTTTGAAAAGGAAGATAGCTTTCCCTTATGGAACCATAGGGAAGCTACAGTCAACATAACATATCTTCACAAACTTTCAAAGCCTTGGAGAAACAGAACTCAAATTAGGCAAAGAGCTTGGGCAAACCAGGCTTATCCAGAATTAAATGTCCTAAAATAAAAGCCTGTGACTGCCACAAGTTGCCTTGGCAGTAAGACACACCCATTGCTACCGGGGCTGCTCCCCAGCTCTCCCACCTGCACTACCCCATTCCAGGACTGTTCATCCGGATGTGTGGGCACCTGCCACATTTTGCCCCTCCAGCTCTCAAGGGCTCCTGGGGGCTGATTCTTTGCAAGGTTTGGATCATGCCACTTGGATCAGTGATTGTCTGGCATCTGTGTTCTCTACGTTTCTCTTGGTCACCTGACTGCTGACTTGTTAATGTCAATTCCTTGTGTTTCACATGACTCTCACCTTCTCAAATTTCCTCTACAGTCTTTCCTGCTGCTGTTGCTGCTGCCACCACCTTTTGCAGCCCCCTGCATCCAGACAAGACTGACTACCTTTAAACCCGCGCAGAAAGAAGCTGCCAACATCCTTTAAAAATTAAAAAAAATCTCCAAACATCTCAAGATAAAAGATTCCTGCAAGTACACTGAAAATAGAGACACTTAGACATTAGCAGTAGAAGAAAGAGAGGAGAAAGAAAGAAAGAAAGCCTATGCTATAAATTGAGGTATGTACATTAACCAGGAAAAAAAAATCAAGTCCTTGGCTCTGAAGAATGACATTAAAAAGTTAAGCAGTACTTACTCTTATTTAAAATGTCATTCTTGTTCAGTGTAACTGTTAGACATTTAATACAGACAGATGAGCCACGCTGACTCCATGAAGACAAAACTTCCCCTTGTACATCTGCTCTAAAAGCTTTTAAAACCACTCTGTCAAGAGCAATTTGATGGCATATCAATTGTGTTTCTCTCCTGAACCACAGTACTGCGTGTGACAAATGAACATCATAACAGGATTGGGTGGGTGGGTGAGGGGAAGTAGGGTTGAGAAGTCCACCACATGGTATAAATGACTCTAGCCACAAAACACTGCCAATAAAACAGGAGAGGGAATGCATTAGCCTGCTACAAGGGGCTCAGGTTGACCATTAAATATTTCATGTAAGAAAAGCATACACAGCATCTCAACAGAACTTTGCTGAAAGCTAGGGATTCAGAGGCTCTTAAAAATGATTTAGAAGGGGGTATTTTGTGAGAAAGTCTGAGAGGAAGTCCTGTAGGGGTTCATTGGGGCTGGTGTGTGGTTATTTCCTGAGCCTGATGCCCCTCAGCTAGGACCACAGTTCCCAGCAGGAACTTTGTATCCATTCGCCATTTTTATCTTGAGTCTTCATCCCATACTGGCAACATCCCTGTGATTAAAAGAAAAAAGACTGCTCTCATTTATCTTTTTAATGTTTCTATTAGAGATTGCTTCTATAACTAGAAAAATCCATCTTTTTGGTTAACTAGTTAAAGTGAGGGTTTGGTAGCCCAAATCTTGACTCAAGTGAGAGCAAGGAGGAAAGAGCTGGAGAGAATTAGAGACTGGTCTGTTTCCCTCCCAAAGGCAAGAAAATTCATTAAGGACAGAAGAAAACTTGAACTGAGAAGCTAAATTTAAACCCTTATACCTGGAACGGTCAACTGTGCTAATAAGCATTTGACTTCCTAATGAGCAGAAAGTAGAAAATTCAGAGGAAAGAAATTTTCAGGAAGAACCATCTGGTTATCTATTGAATCTAATTGATGAGTAACAATCTACCCCACAACTTCATGGCTTACAACAAAAATCATTGTTAATTTGTTCACAGTTCTGCAATTTGGGCAGAGGTCAGCAAGGACAGCTCATCTGTACTCTACAAGGTATTTGCTGGGGCTCCACGACAAGTGGAAGATCCAAAATGGCTTCACTCCCATGGCTGCCAGGTGAGGCTCTCTGCTGTTTGAGGATTCAGCTAGAGTTGTCAGTCAGAGAGGCTCAGCTATCCTCTAGTGGCTTGAGGTTTTCACAGCAAGGAAGCTAAATTCTGAGAAAAAATATCGCAAAGGGGTGAAAGTGGCAGCTGCAGATCTCTTAAAGCCTGGCCTTGGAAGTTACACAGCTTATTTCTGCCACATTCTATCAGTCAAAGCCAAGAGATTCAAAAGGAGGGGAAATAGACTACACTTTTCAACGGGAGAAGTGGTAAAGAAATTGCACATATCTTTATTCCACCAGAGTAACCAAGACAATGTTACAGGTGTATGAGTTGTAAATAAAGAATTTTGGAGAGAAAAAAGAAATTCTTTCTCTAAAGGCATATACACATTACATCACCAGCAATGAGTCATTGTGGTAACCGCCATAAACGGTACTCTTGTAGACCCTGATCTGCTGGGAAAATGCTCCCAGTGCTTCTGAAATAAGATGTCCCAACTTCCAAATTATCTCATGGTCAAGTGAAGAACACATTCCATTGTTCTCCTTCGTGAACCTCAGAAAGAGCAGGCACTATTTAAGTTCTTGTTTAGTGGGATCATGCATTTCTAGATCTCTTTGCATTCCATAGGGAGTGGACACATGACACTTAAATACTCTGGGGAGCAGCATGGTGCCATAAATGAATAGCTTCTAAACTCTCCCAACAATGACTAGTGGCTAGTGATGGAGGCTACGGAAAAAAATTAATCAAAGTCACAAAAGGAAATAACCTCAATAACATGCTTGAGACCCAGTGGACTATCAATAAATGTTTGTTGGATGAATGAATGAATGACTGTGAAGAAAAAGTGCCTTGAGGGTAGACTAGAAGGATCTTCTAGGGAGAGTTTAACTCAGAAAATGCCTTTTGCTGATATCTACAGCCTTGTGGGTCTATAAGTATCCTCCCAGCATGCAGTAGATTTTACACAGATAATTCATCTCAGACAGGGAACATAGGCTAGTAACCAAGGAGATCTTCTTATGCCAATATTTTATAACATATGCATTTGTACAATTTTGAGATTTTATTCACTCGTGTATCCACAGTGCCTAAAAGAGTGATTGACATAGAGCAGTAGTTTTCAAGCATGAGTGATATTTGAGAGGATATTTGGCAATGTCTGGAGATATTTCTGGTTGTCATAGCTGGGCGAGGAGTGTTACCGACATATAATGGGAAAAGGCAAGTGATGCTGCTACCCATCCTACAAAGCACAGGGCAGTCTCCCACGACAAAGAATTATTCAGCTTAAAACATTAATAGTGCTGAGCATAAAAACACCCTGACATGGAGCAAGTATTCTATAAACATTTTTAGGATGAGTGAATGAAGGAATGAGAAAAAAATGAAGAACAGTGTAAAATACTTAATGAAGACTCTGTGGTTAAGGCAAAATATCTCAGGAGTATTCATCAGTTGACGATAGAGAGACAAATCTACTTGGATTAATAAGAAGCGACCAGAGTTAAACTTAGAAATAGCAGTGGAAGTCGGATCAAAAGAGTTAGGACAAAGCAAGAACAAGAGACTGCTGAGGTCCAGGACAGGGACAAGATCTTCAATACTGCTCTGTGTGTTCCAGTGATGATTTAGGAAGGAATGATGGTGAACAGCCCCAGAATTAAGCTGTTGTGAAACCGCATTATTGATAAGTTTTTGAATTCTTGCATTTGTACTTGTTAGTCATTAGTAACTTACATAAAATTCATTTTGCAGTATGGGTTTGGTATCTTGAATGATTTTTTCTTTAATTTTTATAAACTCCCAAGTTCTATGGCTCTCTTCTGGTATATTGTTAAGGAGGAGGCTGTCTCTTAACTAGGTGAATCTAAGTGACATCTGGGATGCCTGCCCTGGGAATCCAGTTAGAAATCTTTTGCCTCTTACAATTTCATGTTGCCAACTTCTCATTTAGGGCTTCAGCTTTTTTGTTATTGGCTTGGTGGATAGACCTGTAACCTGCTGGGTTAGCATCACTACTGCCTCATTTTGTCTCTATACATCAAGGTTTCCAATACTTGTATAATATGAAACACCCGAGTTAGAGCTGAAAAAAATTGCATGGTGCAAGAATGACAGAAAACTAAAGCAGCAGCATTGCCAAACAGAAAGAACATAGGGAGCAAGAAGCCTTTTGGCCTCATTTTCTTCATCTTTCAATTGGGGCTGGGACCCCTTGCCCTAAGTACTTCACAAAACTGTTAATGACAACTAAACAAGAGATGTGACTGCTTGAAGTACCATGACAATATATTTTTAAATCTATATTCTCTCCACCAAGCAAAATGTGAAGTAATGTTTTGACAAGTAAGTTCCTGGGTCTTTGGAACTGATTTTTTTCTTTTCCACTAAAGTATTTGGCAAAACGGAATTTCTCTCTGCAATTTTGTGATCCCTTCCCTAAGCAGTTGCAAGTTACACTTAGGGCTGCCTGACCTTTGATGTTTCTACTTCTCATTTTTATTGTTTGCTTTCTTCTTGGAAGGGGAATAGACGAATATATTTTTTGTGATATAAAATCTATCTTCTACCCAAAATCACTCAAAAAGACATTCCACTGCCCTTTGTTAATGTTCACTTTTGTGAACATTAATAAACAGAAACCTCATTTAAAATGGAGTGGGCAGGCTGGAAGAGAGAACTCTCATACACCAGCCATTCAACACACACTGCAGACTCCAATAGGAAGAGACATACGTTGCATCTATGATAGGAAGTAATACTACTTACTACTCCAGCAGAAGGAAGGAAGAGCTTCCTCCTTGCCCAGCAACAGCTCAGCCAATGAGAGGATGTCATAACTTAGCCAATGAAAAGCCACCCATACCTGGAACTCCCAGTCTCCTCCAATGGAATCTTTATTCCTCTCCTTTCTCAATGGAATCTTCATTCTTCTCCATTCCTCTCCTCTGTTTCTCTGGACTTGCCTGTGATTCCACGCTATAGACCACACATCCTGAATTGCAATTCTTTGTTTGTTCCTGATTAAACTCATTCTGCTGGTGAAATAACTGGCCATTTATTTGTTTTAGGTCAACACTTTGCTTGTGAATAAATACAAAGTACAGCTCTGGGAAGCTTTGAGGAAGGACACTTGCACATTAAGTCACAGTGCACAGAAAGTTTTCACATCTATACAGCATTGATACATGGAATCAAAGATTAGGCAGCTGGAGAATGAGGCATTGTTAACTGTAGTTACTCTTGATGGGGCACCTGAGGGACTATCCAATGGCACTTCATTACTCTATGGCCGTTATGGTAGCTCAGGACAATATCTCAGATATACAAGGTATTCCAGAGACTTGCAACTGAGGATACTCCATCTCCTGACCCCAGATGTCCCTTTCATTATGTCCTTTTTCCCCTCATTTTCTGCTTTCTCCTCTGTTATAATGTTATAATGGTTATATAACCTGTTATAATGGTTCCGTTTGCTCCTGACTCTTAGGTCTTCCAAGGCAGCCTCAAATATTCTCTTGCTGGCGGACCTCAGCTCAGAGAAATTGTTCTTTGTGGTGGTTTATGCCATCTGCCCGGATCCATGTTTGTTCTCCCAGCCAATCCTGTGAAAGCTGGCCAGAGGCAGATCTCAGGAGGAGCATATTTTATCTTTGGTAGGTTTTCTTCCTCCCTTTAATACCACTCCCTCCCTCACAATTGGCCCTGAGGTTTCCCTACTGCATAGTTTATCTCAGTCTTACTGCCCTTATTCCCTCCCTTGAACCTTACTGATCTTATATCTCAGCTTCTACTTGCTAAGTCTGTTTACAGCTAATGGAAGAAGGCTCTGACATCCCTCCAAGGAAACTGAGCTATGTGTTAAATTGTGGTTTCTAGGAGACAAAGATGCATAATTTTGGGGGAGTTCTCTCTCACGGTAGAGATTTCAATAGGGGAGAACTCTAGACAGCCACCCCTGTACATGGCTGACTCTGCTACCCCTCCTCTCAAATATGCCCACCCCTACAGAGGCAGACTCCTGCCTATGGAGTGGTTTTAAAGAGAGGCACAGAGAAATCCACACACTTATTCTACATCCTAAAATAGTAACAAGGAAAGGCAGGGTAAAACAAACAAACAGAAAACAAAGAGGAAGCAGAGACAACAGAACATCCTTGAAACTCTCCAAGAGCAGATATTGTATAATTAAACCCACATAACAATCCATGGCCATTTTTCATTAGGTGGCTTTTGACGGCTCCTCACTGCAAAGAGGTCTAATGATTTCATGGAGTACGACGCAGTGGACTTAAGCTGCGTGCATTTGCTGGGAGATAATTGCTTTTAATGAAAGGCACATCCATAGGTTTGGGGAGGCAAGTGATAAATCTTCCTCCAGAGCCTGTGGATCAGTCATATTCCGACTGATGAATGGTTGGGGGATCAATTAATAATCATGATGAGAACAATACTTTTCACTTGCAATCTTCCTCAGGTCGCTCAGAGCAACTTTATAAACATGAACATCCACGAGCATCCATCTTCTTAGTCCTCCTGGGAAGTAAGCATTTGGTCACATTATCTCTGGATACACAACACGGAAACGGAGGTGCAGGTGACTGACTGGTCACCACGTCGGAAAGGGACGAGAGAGGCAAAAAGAAAGCTGACTCATTTTGGTAATTTTCTATCAGCATTTTGAGTATTTATTATGCAAGCATTTATTGATCTCTAATGATAATATTCACTAACAATTTTAGTGCCAGGCTCTGTGCTTGATTAAATGCTTTGCATCTATTATCGCATTTATCTTTCTCATTTCACAGATGAGAAAACCAAGGATTAGGAAGTAAAGCACTCTGCAGATGGTCCCGTGATAGAACCAGAATATGAACTCAAGCAATCCCAACTGCAGAGCCTGTCCTCCTAAACCTCATGCATATTATGTGCCAGGCCTGCACTGGGATGGGGACTGAGGATGCCCATACAAAGCACATGATCCCTGTTCTCAAGAAGTTCACAGTGACTCGTGCGGAGAAACCCAGTACTGATAACATCTGCGTGCCAGATGTTGTTCTACATGCTAGATATGTATGTTGACACATTTAGTCTTCATAACAATTTGATGAGCTGGCTGCTATTACAACCATCACCATTTAGCAGATGAGGAAACTGAGGTACAGAGAGGGCATGTAACTGACCCAACACCAGCATTTGTCCCTAAGTAATGGTATTCTAGAGCTTGTGTTGTTAGTCATTAACCGTCTTGTTTCCCAAACTAAAGATTTTAGTCTTCATGTTGAATGTGATCAGGGAAAACTGAAGGATTTTAAGCAAAGGAGTCAATCAGATTCAGGTTTTTCTAAGGTCACTCCAATGACACTGGCTGAATTGATTATTTAGTCCCTCTTCTGCAGTTTAAGATACTTATGCATTTTAATAGAGTTCAAAGGATTGAAGATCTGTCACACTTTCAGGATGCTCGGTGGAATCTCATTAGAATTTTTCTGTTTCTTCCATACCTAATCCTCTCCTTTATAAGACTGACACAGAATCAAGTTTGAACCTACCCATATGTCACCAGAAGTAGCCTGAAGCTCTAACAACTAATTCCTCCTCTTTACCAAGCCATGCTGGAGAGAAGCATGTGTTCCCCAGCAAAACAGAATGAGACACTGGAGCCCAGGGCACTGTATTCACAATCCTTTGTTGTCCAACACTCCAGCATTAGAAGGCTCAAGCATCAGAAAACAAACAGGACTTCCAATAGAAATGCCCTAGTTTATCTGAATGACTGAGAACTGAGAAAGGACCAAGGGAAGAGATGTGGGTGTTCCAAATCTTTCCTCTGTATTCCTATATGCATGGTCCTAGATCTGAGTACCAGTCAGAATTTAAGCTCTTAACTCATTCTGCCCCATCACCTGTGAGCTCCTCCTCATTGTTCTCTGCTTAACTAGCATCTTACTAGTTAATGGGACCTCAAGGTCCCATTTCTCCAAGGAACTTTCTCATTTCCTGCTAGTCCAGGGAATCCCAGTCTCTCAGGAATTTGAGGAGATTTTAAAGATCACCTTGCTAATTCACTTTTAGTTCAAAAATCTTCTTAAAATGTTCCCATCAAATATTTTATTACCTCCTTTGACAGGGAACTCACCACTTCCTGAAACAGCTTCTTCTATACCATTTGAGCAACTCTGACAGTTTTAAAGTTCACCCTTATTCTAAGTCAAAATTCAGTTGCCTATAACTTCCCTTATAGCAGTCTCTCAGAACAAAACTCCTGTCTTTCAATCAGACTCCGTGTAAAATGAAAGAAGCCTTCCTTTACCCTCTTGGGCTAGGGTAGTTTTCTCAAAATACCTGTATTTAGCCTTATCAGAGCATAGATTAGATGATATGTAACTCCTTGCTATAATCTGAATGTGTCTCCTCAAAATTCATGTTCACCTATTCCCTGATGTGATGGTATTTGAAGGTGGGGCCTTTGGGAAGTGCTTAGGTCATAAGGATGGAGCCTTCACGACTGGGATTAGTGCCCTTATGAGAAGAGACCAGAGAGCTCTTTGCCCCTTCTCCCACCATGTGAGGTACAGCAAAAAGACAGCCTCCCATGAAGGAGGAAGAGGGCCTCAGTAGACACTGAATCTACCAGTGCCTTGATCTTGGATTTCCCAGCTTCCACAACTATGAGAAATAGATTTCTGTCGTTTATAACCCACCCAGTCTATGGTATTCTGTTATAGCAGCCCGCACGGATTAAGGCAATTCCCGTGTGCTTCTTGGTCTCCCCCAGTGAACTACAAACTTCTCAAGGACAAGGGAGATATCTTTTACTTCTTTTTCACTCCAGCAGCTAGCACAATTCCTAGCACATAGCAGGCATGTAATATTTGTTGTGCTTGTAATACATCATGGATGGCCTTCCAGGAAAGAAGATCCACTTAAGTAAAGAGAAAATAAACATGGTGTGAAGGAAGCAATGAGGAAGCAGAAGTGGTGTGCCACCATTTTAATAAAATAATCATGTGCTTATCTATTTGAATGACCTTCTGTCCAGTGGAAAGGTTGAGCAGAAGCAATAAAATCAATTACACTAGACTTTATTACCACTTAAATAGTGGCCTCATTAATAAACATGCTATGTGGCCAATGTACAATTTAATCAACAGAGTGAAGGGAAATAACACAAGAAGGGTATAAAGATCACTGGCCCCAATTTTGACAAGGGGTCAAGGAGTATAGACCAAAGGGAAAAAAAAAGGTTATCAACAGAAGAACGAGGAAATAACATAGAAAAGATGGAAATGTCTACAGTACGAAAATCCCCGAGAAGTGAAACACAGAATCAGAAGCCAACACAGAAGAAGTTTCGTTGTGAAGACAAAGCATGACTATGATGCTGGGAGAAAACTGCACAAGAGCTTAGGTTTGGAGAAGAGCAAGAAGGGAGATTTCAAAGCAGTTGGATATTGACTCTTCACAGGAGAAAGCCAACAAAGTTAGCATTGGCAATGGATGACCAAAGAAATTAATGAATCACAGCATTTTCCTGCTACAACGGCCCTTAGAGGTCCTCTAGCCCAAACTCTCATTTTACAAATGAGGATGCTGAGGACCAGAGGTTAAGTACTTTGACCAAGCCACAGAGCCAGGTTTTGGCAAAAATCCCTCAGATCCTTGATGACTACATATTGCTCTTGCCTCCTTCCCAGGTCTGCATACTGCCATTTATTAAACTTCAGGCACTGCCTAGGAACTGCACAACTGATGTCTCATCTAAATGTTACAACTTCCACGGAAAGAACCAGGGAGTATCTCTCCATTGCACAGCAGGATACACAGGCCAGGGAGATCAAGTCACCTGCCCAGCAGGAAAATCTTCCCTTTCCTACGGGAAAGGGAAGATTTGGAATTCACCTTCTGGATTTCTCTACCTCAAAATCCTGCTTCCTGTAGGCCATGTTACCTTTTAGTATGGGTTACATAAAATTTGAGATAGACAGTATCTTCTATTACTGCCCTCCCCCCCCACGCCCTGAGTTATAGGGAACACACACAGAGAAAAGCAGTATGATCTCAATACTCTGTGAGCAATAATATCCATAGCATCTGACCTTAAGGTAGGCCAAGAGTTCACCCCTTCCAGGCAGTCAGGTGATTTGTTATGGTAGGAGGTCTTCCAGAGCAGTTTCTGGAATTTAGACTATAAATTCCTGGAGGTCAGGAGTGTGTTCCTAGCTCCTGGTCCCATGGGTGAAACATCGTGGGAGGCTCAGAATCAGTTAAACTAGATGGTAGCCAAAGGCCTATCTGAGGTCAGGACAGATTTACAGACCACAGCTCTCCCTTGGCCAATGGCAAAAAGGCATAGCAATGCTGCCTTGCACCCTGATAGGGCAGAGATAGACCTGGCACCTCTGACCACACCGCAGTCAAGGCAGAGTTCCTCTGCAGACCTCCAAACTCTAGCTGTAACAGGCACCTGTGATTTCTGGACTGTCTACCTCAAAAACTGTAGGACAGAGAAAGAAGACACTCTGTTTCCTATCCCAAGCCCTCATTCTTTTGTCTCTGTGCTGCTCTCCTGGAGCTTCAGACCTGTTGGCCTTTGAGCCTCTGACATCTGGCTCCTTGCTGGAACTCTATCAGCCCTCCCTGTGAGGGTTCATGGCCTGTTGGCTGCCTGGAGTAGTGAGTTTCGTCCTGTTGGCTGGGCCCCCGGCCCAGGCCTCAGTCTGTCAGCCCTGAACTGCATCAGCCAGGCCTCATCCCCCCACCAGATCGCAAATCCTCAGGCTGCCTGTGAAACCCTTCCAGGCTCTTTAAAGCAGAGCATTATATTTAACTTTCTGCTCTTGTACAGATAAGCAGTACACGAAAAGAGAAAAATATGCAGATCACACTTTAATAAATATGGAATTCTGCACCTGGCATCTATCTAAAAAAATAATATTACCTGCAAACGAGAGCTGCAATAATACCACCCTAACAATAACATTGTTGGCATGCAGGAAAGCAAGATGTTTTGAATTGTGTTATAATTAGAAAGCAGATAAACAAATAGGAACATCATTTATTTATTAAAACTGTGCAAATGGAAAATCTACTTAATTAATTTCTTTGTACAATGTCTGTAAACTCCTTCAGGGGGGAAATCTGAGGAACAATTTTCAGCCCGGAGCAAATGACACAAACATGGATCTGAAGCCCAACTGGAAAGACAAACTGATGGTGATGGTTTGTTATTGAAAGTGCTCCTTCGAATAAGATAATGAAGAGACCAGGCTAGCCTCACAAATTAGATGGCTAAGGCAACCATCATGAGTGTGTTTTAATTCCATTTGTTCTGTCCATCTGAATAATATCCTCCTCCCTTCTCCGCCCACCCTCAGAAGTGAGGTCTCTGGTGAAATGGATGGAGTTGGGAGTTGATTAAGGGACTTTCTGCAAAACCCTCAGGAAGGTTTAAAGCTAGGTCATTAGCTGGTCTCACATCTATCATTGCAGTCATTACAGCAAGCGAAGGATTCGGAGAAGGGTCAGCACTTTGCACAATTGTGGAGCAACCATCAACTGACCTTCGTTCCCAAGCTCTCTTCCCTGCCTCCTCCCTCCCTGTCCCTGCTCTCACTCACTTCTTCTCTTCACTCCTAGGCCTCCCTCTTAGCCCTGCCCTTCCCAGACCTGATCCTACCCTAGCCTGTAATCTCTCCACCTTACTTTCATCTTAAAACAAGTCCAACATTAGACTTAGTAGCCAGTAATATATATGACTGTGGAGTTAAGCTGTAGTTGCATAATACTTAATAATGTGGAAAGCTCCTCTTGAGTCTGAGTTAATTCTCCCAACATTCTCTAAACTAGTAATAGAAATAACAGAAATTATTTATTGAATACTTTGAGCCACCATCAAGTACTTTGCATGCATTATCTCATTTAACCCTCACAACAGACCTAATGGGCAGAATTATTAATAGTATTCTCATTTTACAAATGAAGAAAGGGAGGCACAGAGAGGTTGATTAACTTTCTGAAATATCACACATTCAGTAAGTATATGTGTCTTAAATCTGATTTTCTATTATTTTTATCTTCTTTTCTTTTTTTTAATGAACACTTGTATTTACAGTTTTACAATTGGTATTTTTGGTCTTATAGGAAGAATTGTGTGGCTCATTTGAAAACAATTCATGGTCTAGAGGACATTCCTCAAGGTTATCTGATTCTGATGCAACAGGAGCTATTTTGCAACTCTGTAAATTGTAGATGAACTGATATCAATGCAAAATAATTTTTGTCTGTACACATGTAAATTACATTCTTCCAGTAAGGTTCAAGTTGACTTACTTGCCCCTCTGTGGAAGAAACTAGTTTTTCCTCCATTTGCACATTCATTTCAGGATTCCTTTACTCCACATAAATTTGTGCTTTTTTTACTTCTTGGAATTGGTTGTAACATCTCACCAGTTTCCTCACTAATGAGTTAAATAAAATCTTTAACTTGTGTTTTAGTTATATTCCCTCAGAACCTTCTAGAGGAGCATCTTTCCTAACCTCTTCCAGCTCTGGTGGCCCCAGGCATTCCTTGGCTGTGGCAGCATCATTCCAATCTCTGCCTCTGTAGTCACATGGCCATCTTCCCTCTGTGCCTGTGTATGTGTCTTCACACGGCATTCTTCCTGAGTGTCTTGGTCAAAAATTTCCTCTTCTGATAAGGACATCAGTCATATTGGATTAGGGACCACTCTAATGACTTCATCTTAACTTGATTACATCTGCAAAGACCCTATTTACAAACAAGGTCACATTCACAGGTACTAGGAGTTAGGACTTCAACATATATTTTGAGGGGACACAATTCAACCCATAAAAATATGAGTTTATTTTTATATCTGTATGAGAGTCATAATTTTACCTTTTTTGAAACTTATAACATCTAATAGTCATTGACAATATAGTGGAACATGGAATTTCTTATTTTCTCTTTTTTAACTTTTTTTCTGTAGAAAATGTCAAACACACAGAACATAACAGCAGATTATAACATAACAATGGACCCCCATGTACCCATCACCCAACCTCAATAATTATCAACATTCTGCCAATCTCATCTCTACGCACGTTCAAGCCCAAATTTACAGGAGTTCTGATCTCAACCCCATTTTCTTTCTCCCATTCTAGTTAACTGCTGGGTAGCTTGTGCTGCCAAGTGTTGCTTGTTATTTGAAATAGATTAAAAGAATTAATTCATGATAAGGTAGTAACAATGATAAGATCTTAACATTGCCTATCCTAGGAGGGAGTTATAATGCTTCCAGACTGGCTCTTGGCTAGTATATCATAAATACATAATAATGAATCAATGCACCTCTCTCCCTAGGTACCATTTATAGTTTAACTGGAGTTAATTTGGAAGGAAGACCCGTGAAATTCTTGAACTGCACAAGAATTTTTTTTTTCTTTAATGAGCTGCATAAGGTACCTGTTGGAAGAACTCATGAAGATTTAACCATGTTTAACAACAAGTGAGAGAACGTATGTATAAGTCCTTTAATAATGAAAACGATTAGAGGGCCTAGAATTAGAGATGAGTGGATAAAATCCACGCCATGAGATCTGTGGGCTGACCTGCAAGACCCTACCCAATGCAACTCATCACTTTTAGAGAGTTATGCTCTTTAGTAAAAGTGCAGTGATGACAAAAATCCTCCATGAGAATGGAACTGCAGGACCAGGAACAGAATTTGCCACCCCAAAATATGCCTCTTTGGCATAAGGGCTATTTTGAGGTGACGATTATTAAAAAAAACAGCAAACACAGGAAAAGCTCTGAAAATCTAGTAGAAGTTACCCTTTTGTAAGGGAAGTTTACATTTATAAGAGCTATCTCCATTTGTAAGGGTGCTTCCCTTTCTGTGCCAGGAAGGGGAGGATGACGATAAATCTCTAGAAACTCTTATCAATAGAGAAGGCAATGACTTAAATCTGCAGAACAACTTTACCTTGTTTATTGTATTTTTCCTGGTAACCTCCCATAACTGACTCCATCTTTTTTTTTCCTGCTTTTTTTCCCCAAATCCCTCCAGTACATAGTTTGCATATTCTAGTTGTGGGTCCCTCTAGTTGCGGCATGTGGGAAGCCACCTCAACATGGCCTGATGAGTGGTGCCATGTCTGCGCCCAGGATCCGAACTAGTGACACCCTGGGCCAGCGAAACCCTGGGCCACCGAAGCAGAGCATGCTGAGTTAACCACTTGGCCTTGGGGGTCGGCCCCCTGACTCTATCTATTTATTTTTTTTAGAGATTGGCACCTGAGCTAACAACTGTTGCCAATCTTCTTTTTTGTTTTTCTCCCCCAATCCTCCCAGTACATAGTTTGCATATTCTAGTTGTGGGTCCCTCTAGTTGTGGCATGTGGGACGCCACCTCAACATGGCCTGATGAGCGGTGCCATGTCCATGGCCAGGATCCGAACCGGCCACACCCTGGGCCAGCGAAACCCTGGGCCACTGAAGCAGAGCATGCAGACTTAACCACTCAGCCACTGGGCAGGCCCCCATCCCCTGTCTCCATCTTAACAATACAATGTTAAAGCTATTCTTCAGGGTGTCAAGCCAGAGAGGAGCATGTGCAGAAGAGAAAATTTTGATCTCCCAATCGAAACTCACCCTGCCAGTGCTTCCACATACCAGTCTGCCCTCCCTGATCTCTTAAACCTTATCCCACACCCTGGATGGGGGAGACAGACTTGAGAGCCTGTCTTTCTGTCTCCTTGACAATCGATTGTGCAATAAGCTGCTTCCTCTATCAAAGACCAGTGTGCCATAGTATTGGCTTCTGTGTGCATTGGATAGCGAGCTGTTGCTGTGTAACAAGAACAGGACTAGCTTGTGAATGGATAGCATTTTAACCCATCATTACCATTTTTTAACTTTTTATTTTGAAATAATATTAAACTCACAAGAAGTTATAAAAATAGTATGTTGAGTCCCTATGAACCCTTCACCCGGCTCCCCTCAATAAGAACATCTTACGTGACTACAGTACATTGTCAAAACCAGGAAATCGACATTGTTACAATACAATAAACTAAACTATATACCTTTTTCAGATTTCACCAATTTTTAATTGCACTCACTTTTTTTGTATAGGTCTATGAAATTTTCTAACAAATAGATTCATTATTATTAGTTTTTTTTTGGGGCGGGGGGAAGATTAGCCCTAAGCTAACATCTGCTACCAATCCTCCAATTTTTCTGAGGAAGACTGGCCCTGAGGTAACATCTGTGCTCATCTCCCTCTACATTATATGTGGGACGCCTGCCACAGCATGGCTTGACAAGGAGTGCCCAGGTCCAAACTTAGGATCCGAACCGGCAAACTCCAGGCCGCCAAAGCGGAACATGCGAACTTAACTGCTGTGCCATTGGGCTGGCCCCATTTTAATTAATTTTTTAATCATAAGGTGAATTGGTCCATTTTCCCTGAGTTGACACAGTCTTGTGAACCTCATTTCCATCTTCTATTTGTGTGGGCTTCACACATTTTTTTTGTTTTTCCATTAACATTTTAAAAAGTAATCTTGGGCCAGCCTGGTGGCACAGTGGTTAAGTTCCCACGTTCCACTTCTCGGTGGTGTGGGGTTCATCGGTTCTGATCCCTGGTGCAGACATGGCACCGCTTGGCAAAAGCCATGCTGTGGTAGGAGTCCCACATATAAAGTAGAGGAAGATGGGCACAGATGTTAGCTCAGGGCCAGTCTTCCTCAGCAAAAAGAGGAGAATTGGCAGTAGTTAGCTCAGGGCTGATCTTCCTCAAAAAAAAAAGTAATCTTACACTGGAAAATTTGGAAAACACCAAAGAATTCAAGAGATAATATAACAAACATGGACCCCAAATCAGAACTGCTGTTTGTAAATATACGTGGTTGAAGTCCTTTCTGTCCCCATTATAGATCCTGGCCCCTTCTCCCTCATTCATTCAGAGACAACCACCATCATGGGATGATTATATTCCCCTCCCTTTCATCTTTTTTCTGCTTTTACATGTGTGTTTTGTATATACATGACTTTTAGCTCTTTACTGCTGTTGATTTTCATCCATTTTCTCCCACTGATATACACATGACAGATGGTATTCAACTGGGGGGCAGGAGACACTCCCCAATGCAACTCCTAGAACCTTAGTCATAACTCTATCCCTTTTTCTCCCGCTCATGAAAAATAGTTGCAATAGATGACACAGTGCCCTATCATGGGAATCATCTTAAATGTGTTCCAGTTTAGACAAATAGTAAAGCCGTCAAAGATTTCAGGACTTTATTTATAGTAATTACTTGAACTATACCTTATAACTGATCTCCATACAACATAATGATTTTAAATGACTGTTTTAATAAACATAAGATTTCCAGGCAACCAGGTTTCATCTTAAACAGCAGAGCTTGATTAGGGCACTGAATAAAAAAAATCAGAACAAGTGAAAGGGGCATGGGTTCTGTCTGGCACTACTGTGACTTGGCAATCGCTCTTTGGTCTACATAGATTTCTCTCCTTCCTTTGATCAGATTGGTAATCTCTCATCCTTCGAGTCTAAGCTCCAGTTTATCTCACTGCTCTGGGCACTTCTCATACTGAGCTGTATAATAATTTTTGGTTTAGATCTCAGTTCTGCCACCAGAATGAATTCCTTGACAACAATGGGCCACCTGATAATCACAAAATCCCCAACACCTAGCATAGCACCTAAGTTATTAGAGGCTCTTGGGAGATGTGCACTGAATGGGTGGAAGTGCAACAGAGTAGTCAAGTGACCAGGCTGACCTGGGTTTGAATGGAATCTCCACAACTTACAGCTATGTGACTTTGAACAAGTTATTTATCCTATGAGTTTCATTTGCAAAATGGAGATTTTCATGATTGTTCCATCAGAGGGTTATAGTACGGATGAGACGATATTACTTATGTGGTGCTGAGCATAGTGCCTGACATCTAGAAAAATCCAAGAGCAGTAGTGATTGGTGCCTAGATATTTGTGAATGCTGGGTTGATTAGGTAAGTGAACCAGTAGTAGATAGCTTGGACACATAGCAAGAGCACCTGGCACTAGACGTATGTAGAGATGACAACATAGGGCCCAGGGGTGCATGATGGGAAGTGTCAGTAATGGTTGTGGCGACCATGGAGGTGCCTTATTCAGATATCCCTTTAAGAGAACTTGCTGTAATGAGCTCAGTTGACTGATAGCCTCTAGTTGTCACTGCTTTGAAGCCACCATGGCATGTACACAGAGGCCACTGAACATCATAGAGTTACTAGAGCCAGGTCATTCCTGCTCAGTGTGGGACTCCTCTAATGGACTTTGTTCAGGGACGCCAAGTAAGTCTGGCTGAGACTTTCTCAGAACTGCACTGAAACTCAAGGCTTCTCTTATATATAATCCTCCTTTCTTCTTTCTGTCCACCCATACATGTCAGAATTGCATCATGATCTAAGGCTCTCTCAACCTTCACCGGCTCCCCCTCTTTATCATTTACAGGTATATCTCCAAAAACCTCTTACACATTCAACCCCATCTTGGAATTGCAGCTTGACATGAACTGACAACACCTAAAAGAAGCTGTATACTTTGTGGTATAGATTACATGATGTTGTTTATCCTGTCTTTAATTGTCCAAAATATCTCCATTCACAGTTTGCATTCAAGAAGAGGCTGGCACATTCATTTCCATTTGCAAGCAATTCCCAGGAGAAAAGCACAGTGGTGAGGTAGCACATGAATGGGCTGTGAGATATTCTCCTTTTCCACTAGAAAATAGCATTGTGATGACTCCTAAGCCTGGTCCCTGTGTCCAAGACTGATCTACCATGGATCATCAGTTTTGATGAATCACTTCTGGAGCCACATAGATGGAACACGTAAAATATAAAACGACATAGCCTCAGGACTGCCTAAGCTTCTAGAAAAAGAAAATATGAACAAGAAAAAACTGCACTTTGCAGATTACATCTGGTACACGGACCTCTGATCTTTGTGGGTTTTATTGGCAGCCTTTTCTATAACATTTCTGATGCTCAGAATTGGCTACAAGCTATACAAACCATGCATAGAACTTTAAATTTGATCCATTATTTCCCCATCTCTCAACTTACATTGCTTTAAAACATCCCTGTGGGGAAGATTGGCAGACGTCACTACCTCGATTTTATTCATTGGGTAGCTGTGGCCCAGAGAGCGGAGTGACCAGACTGAGACCTCAGGGGTCCCAACTTCTCAGGGGTCAATTCTTCCGCAGATCTCAGGGGTCCCAACTCCAAGAGCTGAGCAACTTTCACTGTACGAAGCTAAGAACTGTCTAACACAGTCGCTCAAATGAGTAGACACACATTTGGGGCAACTGCAATTAAATACCTTTCTGCCATTGAAGCACCGGGATCCCATTTTCATAGCCTGACTAGCTTTGGCCTTTGCATCATCAAACACATCTCAAACCCAATCACAATGTCTGCCAGTGGCTGACAACTTGAAGCGTAATTTTTTTTCTATAGCTTCCCAAATTTCTTCCTCCTTCCAAAAACCTATCTTCTTGATCACTGCCCCTGAGAAGAATCTGGCTACTTTCATCAGCATATTATATCAAAACTACCGAGCAGAGATAGCTATGGCAGTTGCATGATTCCAAAAGTTTGCAAAACATTTCACTGAATATAACTGACATTTTAGGAAATCAATGACTTTAGAGATTTTTGACCAATAAGAACTCTCCCATAGAGATAATACTAAGCCAAGAATAGCAGCTCTCCTACTCCCAATAAAGATGTCCCTCTCTTAGGCTAATGATTCCCGCAAATCCCACACTAATTGATGGCTTGGAGTTCCAGAGGATTGCATTTCAGTAAATGGTCAAAATGACACATTTGGCATTAATGTCTTGACTCTGTCTCCCTCAAGTGCAATCTCCTTTTAAAATACCCCAGCAAGAGAATCATCTCAATTGCTAATTTTCGGTCTATGAACCTCTACCTTATTGTCTATTCTTGTTGTTCAGGGGTGGGAAGAACAGGATGGGAGACAAAGTCCAACATTGAAACGTTTTGTGTTGAATCTCTTCCAAATAAGTATTCATGTGTATAAGCTTGGCTATAGTCTAGCTGTTGGGTACATACATGACTATGTAGATTTGCATGTTTATTATGTTGACTGGTTGGGGAGTAAGGTTGATCATTTTGAAACTAATAAAGTCAGGGTGTAGTGTTAGCCACTTCTATGTCAGTCTCCATATTTATTTCTGACAGTATCTGCTTTCCCTGCTCCAAAAGCCATAGCTAGAGTTCCCCTCTCTTTCTATGGATAGTGAGCTAAGGTGTTTAGCTAATAACAAGCATATACGCAGCTAATATTTAACAATCTGTTATTTGCAACTTCCTTTGTAGACCAAAAAAGAGCTTTTTGATCTAAAATAGTAAACGGTGATGGTAAGAAGATAGGCTATAGAGTTGAATTTGGGGATAGATACCCCTGTCCACAGCTCCCTAAATTACAACATAATTATCCATTTACTTGGATAACTTGCAACGTCAACTTTGTCAGAGAATGGAATCGAGTCTTCATTTCAGTTTTTGCCAAGAGTGTTTCCTAGCTTTTGTCAGAAGAAGCCATGGAAAACAACACTGGTGAATCATAGCAACAATCCACACTTGTGACTAGGAGCTGTGCTTAAAGTAGAAGAGCTGAAGGAAACATAGAATGAGCTTCTATTCCTACACCTCCTCCTCCCTGTGTAGCTTTCTCAAGCTTGTTTGACTTCCTTGAACAGTCCATTCTCTTTTGCCAAGGGTCTCTCTTCACACTAAGATGTGACTGCTGGTGTGTAAGAGAAAGAACAGACCGTGGGGAGAATTTATTCCCTGAATTAACCAAGCACTGAGAGAAACGGCGAGGCTCTGAAGGACAGACGTGGAGGTGATAGGAGAGGTTGAGGAAGAAGGAAGGAAGGAAGAAAGGAAAGAGAAACTAGGAAGGAGTAAAGAGAGACAGAATGGCAGAATAGGATACAGGCAATTAGGAACCAAGAGAAGGGAGAGAAAATGGGCCAGAGAGAAGAAAAAGAGAGGGGACCTCCCTATCAAGATTCCTCCTTAACTTTGCTTTATGCACACATATGAGAAGGATCAATAAATAGGGTGAAGAGAGGGCCAAACAATAATAATGCTTTAAAAAAGGCTTTTTAAAACCTCTATCCATATAACCATCCACCCAAACATTCACGAAATGCTGAACTTGCAAGATTGACCAGACACCATGATTTATATTTAAGCTTTTGCAAATTGTATAATACCCTGCCTCATGTAAATTGGATTACATTTTCCTTCTAAAAAATTGAAAGCAAAGAAAAGAAAGAAAAGAACAGAACACAGAAGAAAAGCGAAAATGTAGCTATGAGGCAGTAGTGGAATCAGCAAATTCTACAAAGGACAAAAGGAAAGTATGAGAAAAACTCTGTATCAGGCAAGAGAAGAGGGAGATAACATCTGCAGATGGCTCACTGTGCACAAGTTATGGTCCTAAGCACTTGCCAATCATTATTTCTTTTAATAGTAATGCACCAATTAACGATGGCGATACCTTCTGAGAAATGCTTCCTTAGGTGATTTCATCCTTGTGCAAGCATCATAGATTGTACTTACAGAAACCTAGATGATATAGCCTAGGCTCTATGGTACTAATCTTATGGGACCACTGACATATATATGCTCCGTTGTTGACTGAAACATCCTTACGTGGCACATAACTATACTTTTTACAAAAGTGAGGCAGGTGTTTTGGCTTTCCCATTTTGCAGGCACGTGATAGCCTTCAACTTTCTGGGCTCTCTATCATGTGGGATATTATGGCCCTGTGTGCAAATTCCACTTCGCCATTCACAAAGATTTCCTGTGTGGCACGTTGCAGAGGTCAGTGATGGTGACACACAACAGAAAGAATTGTATGAAGAATATCAGATAGGTATTTCCAACTTTAGCAACGGGCAGTAGAGCAGACATGGCAAATGGGTTTCATCTCTAATACCAACTCCAATTGACTGAAGCCAACTTCATGAAGGGCTTTATTAAATGCATTCTTTCACCACCCAGACTAGTATAGAAAACTAGTGTCTAGATAGAACTAAAGTTTCTAGATAGTGACACCTGTTCTATGCACAGGATAGCAGAGGCTGCATGTGTGCCTTAGAGTTGCCTCTCCTGCAGGAGACTGGATGGTCAGCTCCATGAGTTACTAACCCTCCTGGAGGCTGTGAAATGATCTGGTAAAACTTATCTACCCTTACCTAAGAGCTGTCTACAGTCTCATTTAAATCTCTGCATTAGGGATACTCCTAGTCACTTGTCATCTTTGTAGACGATAAAAACCCTAAGCCAAGGACATTATCAACATTGCTCAGATTCCACGTTGGGGAGACACAGTGGTCCAGTGGAGCTAGCTGTGGATTGAGAGCTGGAGCCTGAGATTTAGCTCATCCTTGTCACCCTGAATGACACAGGGCAGCTCACCTCCCTCTTGATACTTCAGCTTCCTCTTATGTATAATGTCATTTGAGCCAAATGACACCAGATCTAAAACTCTAAAATTCTGATGTCCTACATTTGCTCTATTTCAATCATTTCAGATAAAACCTAGATTTAGTTCTCATCCAAACTGGTTCACTGATGTTCTTCCAAAAACATTTTGTTAAATGTGTGAAATGATACTGGTATTCTCTTCAGAGCTTGCAAATCACCACTGATTGTCTCTTGAACAGGCCTTGTTAATTTTCACCTCTGCCCTGGTCATTGCTCCTCTCTTAGCTCCTCTGCTTTCGAAGTCTTCATTCTCCTGTTCAACTTCCTCCACAAAACTACCACTGACCTTGACATGTGCCTAATCTTCTCTTGATGTCCAAAGCTTGATGGGGTCTTTGAGGGACCCTTGACAACTGCATAGTTATTCAGAGGGAGAAGAGAGGGGAACCTCAGTCAATCCTTGGGACAAGAAATGCACAGGAGCTCTATACATTTAAGTATTGCTCTTGAATATTCACAACTTGACCAAGTCTTATGGACTCAACAGAATTTGGTTCTCAAGAACTTTGGGTAGAGAAGCAAATACCATTGTCTTCAGAAAACCTCATTTTTATACTGTGTATAGGAAAATATTTAGTATACGATATAAGGGGAAAAAGGGGGAAGATATTTTAATGGAGAGTATATGTTATAAAGAATATAAAGTCATATTTGGATCATATTTGGGTACAGACCCCAGACTTTCTTTCTCGACTTTCAAGACTGTCTCTTTCTTAACACATGAGCTTGGGGAATTGGCTTAAGGCCTCAGTAATTCAATGTCTTCACTGGTAAGAGATGGACAATAATATCTTTGAACTGTGATAAGGACTCAATGAGACAAGATGTTTGGGTACCTAGCACAGTTCCTAACATATGGCTATGAGCCAAAGATGGATCCTGGAGTAGATACTCTGAACAATTTTAATCAGAAACGGAAAGCAGAGACTGGGAAATGTGGAGGCAGAATCTGGACACAGATGTGAGAACACGATATTTCACCAAGATTTCTCTCAGTAATATATTTCCTGCCAAGGGCAAGGCCTATTCTCACAATGTGCCTGGTTCTAAACCCAAACCTAAAATATCTGGATGGAAATGAGAGGCAGAGGACAGGGAAAAGCACTGAGCCTCCTTCCTTGTTCTCTAATTCATCTTCCAGCCTGTCTTGAAACCCCTATCTCAGCATGTAAAGAAGGATCAGAGTCATGGCTGGGCTGGGCTGGGTCGTTGGTTAGGGCCCAAATGTTCATGAGCGTGGCCAACCTGGGCCCCACTTTTGCCTACTTTAAGTCTTGAAATCAGTTGATTAGCCTATTAAGATTCTGTACTCATCCGTTTTTCTCTCTGATGATTTCTTTATTTAACAAGAGTGACGGATGAGCTATCTATCACTGCAATCCCCCTCTTGCTATGGGACTTGTGTCAGTGTCTAATGAAAAGAGGAGTTCAATAAATCCTTGTGAAATCCTATTTTTCCTTTTCTGGGTAGTTATTTCACAAGTGCTTGTTTCAATGTCAGGCTTCAAAGCTCTTTGCAAGGACTATTATGAGTACTTTTGTCATAAAAGTAGGAAGGAAAGCAGGGCAAGGCTAATATACACTGAACATGAAATGAGAAAATCAGATTTGAGGAACCATTGTTCACTAACATATTCTATAGAAATTCAGAGGTATCAGTTAAGTTCAATTATGCCCAGATCAGTTTCCAGAAAACTCCTATTGAATAGCATGTCTTCCTAATGTCTCTAGGCCTTTTTTCAAATCTTTCTTCTACCTTGAGTATTTTTTCCTATGCCTCTAACAATTCAAATGCTACCTCTCCTCTTCAAGGACAAGTTCTAGAGGTACTTCCTTGCCCTTTTGTTACTTCTGTGGTTCATTCTGATCACCTTTGAATTCATAACAAGTCTTTCTCTATTCTGTTTAGCACTTGCCTGTTTCATTGTATTGTTTTCTCTCAAGAAGGTTATAGGGATAATTTGGCTCCTCCATATTCTACAGAAAAAATGTAAGAAAAGAAAGCAATGCCTGGGGCCTGGGTGAAGTGAAGCCCAATGGTAGGCTCCTGTAGCAGTGAAAGGAAATTATAGCCAGTAATTAAGCAGAAAGCATGAAGCACTCATGGGGCAAGACTCTCCCTGTTCTTTTCACAAGTGAGGGCTGACAAGACTGGATGAGAGCAAGCTGACTTTGTCCCCAGAAGGGAGGGGTGGTGGGACACACACCATTCCACACTCAAAGATGGCAGAATTCAGGTTGTTCCATTTGAAGCTAATTAGCTTTGGTTCGGTTTCCATAGGCACAGTGCAGAGCTCTGCTTTCCTGGATGATGGAAAGCATGAGCAGCTGATAAGTTGACTCTAGAGTCTGCTCAGGAAGCTAACAGAAATGGTCTCCTTGTATCTTCCAACAACTCTTAGTATGTGAGTCTTCACTCTTCAGTGACAATATAAGCCACTCAACAGCAGGGACTGCATTGTCTCTTCACACACACACACACACACACACACACACATTTTTGCGTGAATATCTACGGCTATTCCTATACTATATCTATCTAATCACCTTTATATAATTGTCTATCTATAATCCACTCACTCAGAGCAGACATTTATTGAATGCAGGCTGTTTCCATAGACCTCTGCCATGCATGGAGTGCAAAGCTTTGGGCAATTCTCCACAAAGGAAGGCATATGTGGAAAAACCAATATGTAAAACAGATCAACTTTGGATACAATCTGAAAATCACTGCCATCTACTTCAACCCTCCAATTTCCAGGAAGAAAAAAATAGGCCCAGTTAGATTATATCAGTCAAACATGTGTTTCCTAAACATGATTGCAAGGAGGATTTACTTAGAAACTTTGTAGGAAAAGAGAGAAAGATTGATTCTCAGCCCCAACTCAGATCCATTGAGTTCCTTGTAGGAAAGAAGTTGGTCATGTGTACATTTATCAAGTGTCCTGGATGATTCTTATGAGTCAAACTAGAAGATTAGCTCATTCACCCAAAGTTATGAGTTTGTGATTGAGTCCAGAGAATTGAGTACTGCTGCTCTAGCACTTTCTCTGTCATGACATCCTGCTTCACTACCCAACAGCACTTTATTTGGTGTGCGGCTTGGACTTTGTGATCATCATTGTTCTGTTTCCTAGGGGCATGTCTGCTCTTCCTCATGGATTAACAGCAACTCTAGGGCAAGAGCAAAGCTTATTTCCCAGTGGATCTCACACCGGTTGACCATGCACTGGATATTCAGTAAACTTCTACAGCTTGGTTCATCACGGTTAGGTTGTCACTTTAAAATTGTACCACTTACCTTCCCTATAGGTTCTTTTTAATAAATGCAACCTGATGACCAAGAGGGAACATGGCATGAAAAGTTGGAGACCCTACTTTTTAATTTTGCTACTGCCCATGGGACCCTGAGAGAATCGGTGAACTTTACTGGACATCAGTTCAAAATGAAGGTACTGTTATAGGTTTTCTTAGATCCTTTTCAATGCTTTCAATGATTCTAAGACTCCTACTATGGAAAGCTAACTCTCAATATAACCAATTCTTTTTTCATTGCTATGTGGTTCTGCTAGGTATTAATAACAATACCTTCGATTTACACAGTACTATACTGTTTGCAAAATTTTCACCTGTATTGCTTCACTCCTCAAAAGTCATGTGAAGAAGTTAAAATTAGTAATAAATATTATTCCCATTATGTATATTAATAAATTGAGGCACAGAGAAGGTATGTGACTTGTTCAAGGTTACATAACTAATAAACGGCAGTGCTGAAATTCTAATTCAAGTGTCTTTTGACTCTTGCTATGGTGTTCAATGGCTCTCCTTTCAAGAGCCTGCTATTTTCACTTAAGAGATGAATATTTCCGTAAAGTAGCTCTTGAAGCAGACTTTAACTTTTAAACTAAATCAGAATTCTGAAGTGGTTTCCCTCACCAATTTCTGTAAATCCAAGTCATACCTTTTGGATCTTCTCATGCCCCAGAGAATAGATGCCTTCATTAACCATGTTGGACCATGTGGAAAAAGTCCAGAGCTGGCATTTGAGTCATACTGCATATTCAACTTATTTATTAGTTTTATCCAAGATGCCCATCATTGAGACACATGGGACATAACTGTTCCAAGGTAATTAAGCCAAATGTCAATGGTTCCTCTTCTGAACCAACCAGTCCACCAATCAATTACAAACAACCAATTAAATAGATAAGTCTAGGTATATTGCCCTAAGATCACCTCAGAAAGATGAAAACTGCAGCCCTGAAATACAGGGTCATTGGTGGGGAGATATGTCGTTCTACTTGCTATCATGATTCATAACCAATACGACTCCTAAATCACTGTCATAACTTCCTAGCAGCCAAAGAAAAAAAAAACGCAAACACATTTAAATAACACATTCACCCAAAGAGCAAACATTTATTGAGTGACTGCCATATCCAGAGCCCTATACCAGGCATGGAAGGTAATCAGAAAGGACTGGTTAAAAGGCATCTGCCTCTGGGGCTAGCCCAGTGGTGTAGTGGTTAGGTGAGGCATGCTTCGCTTTGGCTGCCTGAGTTCATGGGGTTGGATCCTGGGTGTGGACATACTCTACTCCTCAAGCCATGCTGTGGCGGTGACCTGCATATAAAATAGAGGAAGAGTGGCACAGATGTTAGCTCAGGGCCAATCTTCCTCAAGCAAAAAGGGGAAGATTGATAGTGGATGCTAGCTCAGGGTTAGTCTTCCTCACCAAAAACAAAGCATCTGCCTAATCTCCATGCAACTCACTCTTGAAACAGAATCCTCTGAGTCTCAGTTTCATCAGTTCTGAAAAGAGAAAGTAGGATCCAACGAGAGCTAAAGTTCCTTCTGTTTCTATTTATCTACATCCTTGTTAGAACATAGGGGATTCCAAAGGAGCTATCCATGGTACGTCAGGAAAATCGGAATATCATTCTACAGAAGTGATATTTTATTTCTCAAAACAGAAATAAAACAGTGGACACATACTCACAAAATTTATACTGAAAATTATTTACAAATGTTTAGCTAAGCAAACTTATACTAAGCTATTACCCTTAATGAATGAAAGCCTATTGGCTGCAATGAGTCAATTTAGTTGTGAAAGGAAGTAAAAATTATCAGACAAATTAAAATGACTATTAAGAAAGCACTGAGGAACTCTGCTCTGGTTCAAGACAGACAGTGGAATTAAAAACGGTCCTCCTCAGTAATGCAGGGCCTCTTAGCAATTACCCATTGTGTTATCAGCACAATGATTGACCAGACCTTTTGTGGGTAATGGGCACTTCAGTCAAAACCAAAGGCTAGTGTTTTATAGAGTGCCAGAGGCTTTTAATTTCCTTATAGCACATTAAAACACAGTCAGTCTTTGCCACATTTTAACCCTGTTTAGCATAAATTGTTGCACTTTAAATTCATTGTCTTACATGGTCCACTGGAAATATCATTAAGAATTGTCATCACAGTACTCCCATGACTGAAATTTTAATCCCTCCTCCCCTAATAGCATATAAAAATTTAGTTATAGATGACTACCTGTCTCCAATTCTTTTAAACATTATTCTGAATCATTTCACATTGAGTATTAGAAAATATAAAGACTGAGGAACCCTTGATAGAAGCAAATATAGTTATGTTGCATGAACTTTGTGTGCCCTTATTTATGAATGACAGCTGACAGACACATTTCTAAAGCTAACAAGATCAATGATCTTGGCCTGTAAGTTCATTTGCCAAATAGTTTCATGCCTACATGAACATATCAACACTAATGATGGACTTTGAGGAGTATGACAGACACAAGTACTGGCTTACCCATGACCCGTTCTTTAGCCTCCTCATCTGCCTCCCCCAGATACTTTCTAATGAAGTATTTATCTCTCAGCTATTTATCTCTCCCATCCCACCCCACCCCTCTGCATGCCATCCATCATGTCACAGGCATGTGACCCAATCTGGGCTAATGGTCTGTGTCGGTGGAGATAGCCAGAGATTCTAGGAAAAGGTTTCCTCCCTGTTTGATGCATGGCAGAGGACACTCTGCCTTGTCAGATATTGTCGGTCTCTATAATATGCCTGCAACAGCAGCAGCCATTTTGCTTCCATGAGGACCAAACCTAAGGAACAAGCCTGTGAACTAAGGGTGGAAAAAGACTAGGAGTTTGATGACAGTGCTAAAACAACCCTGGACCTGCACTCTTTCAGACTTGCTTGCCACCTAAAGCATCTGATCTGATATAAATGAAGGTAGTGTATTGTGTCTATGTTTAATTCAATCTGTACCTTTGATATACCCTGAGAGGTAGACAACACAAGGTGGAAGAGATAGGTGAGATGGTTGGTGGTAAAGAATTGGAGACAAAGACAAAGAATGGAGATACCCTCGCTGGTCCCTCAAATCAGGCTTTGCTGGGGCTCCTATGCAGACAAGCTGGCTTGGCAGGGGTTCTACAGGCCTCTCTGCTGGGGATGCTGACCTTTGCCCTGATACTTTCTTAAATACTAGCTAAAGATTAACTATGGTCTGGTTAATATCGAAGGAAAAACACTAAATTTCCTTCTTGTGTTTTCTGCTTCCTTTGTTAGAGAGGACCATAAATTTGCTTCGTTGAAATATGATCTACTTTAATTAAAGCCAGTGGCGTTGAGTAAATTAGAACATAATTGCATTTTCCGTGAATTTCACACAGCTTGCCTTTTACCAAAAGAAACCCAGTTTCAGTCAACACTTGTGTGCTGATACCTGCGATCAAGGCCTTATTAAACTAAACAAATCTTGCCGTCATGCAAGTTAAGGAAACATAAATACAAGGTCAATTCATCCTTTCCATTTTCTGCTATTTGGAAAGGCAGAGTTCCGAAAGAGCTACTTGAAAGGGAAAGTTTCTTTCAAAGCTAATGCAAACTCTCTCAGAAAACCTCAGTTTCCTCCATTTCAGTAACAATTTGCCCTAGAAGGCTTCGATCTCCCTATATGACTATTTATTCTCTCTATATTTATTTTGATGAAGTGATTCAATTCCAAGATAGTGGGTGTTTTAAAAACGGTCATTTTCAGGTAAAAGGAAATTGCTAAAGTTGGGATTTGGCCAGTAAAAGAATACCAATTTTAAAATAATGTATTCTCAAAACAAGGAAGAATAAAAAAACAAACCAGGGCCGGCCTGGTGACGCAGCAGTTAAGTCCCACGTTCCGATTCTTGGCAGCCCGGGGTTCGCTGGTTTGGCGGGTTCGGATCCCAGGTGCGGACATGGCACTGCTTGGCACGCCATGCTGTGGTAGGCGTCCCACATATAAAGTAGAGGAAGGTGGGCATGGATGTTAGCTCAGGGCCAGGCTTCCTCAGCAAACAGAGGATTGACAGTAGTTAGCTCAGGGCTAACCTTACCCCAAAAAAAACCCACCCTTTGTATGATATGCAATTATTAAGAGAGAGAGAAAGGAGAGTGTCTTATTGGGTAAGCATATGGGCTCTTAACCTCTATCTGTATCCTGTCTTTCTGCTTATGAGCTGTGTGACAACCTTTCTACATATCACTAAATCTCAAAAATAAGGATGGATAAAAATATTAGCCACCCCGTAGGGTTATTGTTAGTATTAGACACTATATATGAACAGGTTAACAATGGCAATTATAATCAATCTTTGTTTTCAGAGTCAAAGACAAAATAACAGACGTACATTGAAATAATACATGAACTATGGGGTCATGAGCTGAAGTCTCATTTGGTTTAATTTGTTTTTTTCTTATTTATTTATTTGAGGAAGATTAGCTCTGAGCTAGCATTGGACGCCAATCCTCCTCTTTTGGCTGAGGAAGATTGGCCCTGAGCTAACATCTGTACCCATCTTCCTCTACTGTCTATGTGGGATGCCTACCACAGCATGGCTTGATAAGCGGTGCTTAGGTCCGCGTCCGTGATCCGAACCAGCGAACCCTGGGCCACCAAAGCAGAGTGCGCAAACTTAATCACTATGCCGCTGAGCCTGCCGTGAGGTCTCATTTGGAATCTTGCCTTCAACTTAGTTCTTGGGAGGGTGAGCCTGACTACAAGCACCATCAACATTGCCCATTCATTCCCCTCAGTGGACTGGTTAGACTCATTGTTTTCCAAGGCCCCAGATGGCATCCTCACCTCCAGTCAACTGGCCTGGAAAAGCCAGCTGTGACTTCACAGGGGTCCGGCCACGGAGCTTTCTACAAATCAGCAGAAATCCACCTACATCAAAAGATCAGTGCCAGCTCAGCCAGAATTGTGCATTTCAGCAAGTCATTTCTGGAATCAGTTGCTGGGGACACATTCCACACACACACACACACACACATACACGCAGAGGAGACATTTAAACTAGACAAAAAAACACCAAATAAGAACTTATGAAAGGCTGAGGGAAATCCTGGGTGGGTGTGTCACTGAGCCCACCAACACACAGATGGTATTTATGTAAAATATGTACTCTCTAGGTCAAATAGAGCTATTTCATAGAGGTGCTTCATCAGAGTGTAGAAATACAGCCTGAGTGTTGTGTACTTTAATTTCTATTTCCTTCTCTCTACTTGTTCACACAATGAAGGTCTTTTTTTTTTTTTTTTTTTGAGGAAGATTAGCCCTGAGCTAACTACTGCCAATCCTCGTCTTTTTGTGAGGAAGACTGGCCCTGAGCTAACATCCATGCCCATCTTCCTCTACTTTATACGTGGGACGCCTACCACAGCGTGGCTTGCCAAGTGGTGCCATGTCCACACCCGGGATCCGAACCGGCAAACCCTGGGCTGCTGAGAAGCGGAACATGCGAACTTAACTGCTGTGCCACCGGGCTCGCCCCTGAAGGTCCTTTTATCTGGCCTAAGAGTTCAATACAAAGATACTTCCTTGGCAATCTTTAGCTTCTATCAGACTTTTCCAGCTTATCAACTAAACAGCTTGTGACTAACTAAAAGTTGACATCTTTACAGCAGAAATACACTCTTGCATTTGAAAAATATTGTTAAAGAGTCTTTGATGCTAATAGGTCTGAATCAAAATTTTTAATTCCCTCTCTCTGAATCCCCAGAACTACCACGTGCACCTATGTATCTCTGGTCTTGTGCTAATACATGAGTAAGTGAGCTAAAAGATATTTACACACACACATGCTGTTCTCCCATCCCTCTCTGACCTAGATTACTCACATATTAATGTTTTCTACATTTGTATGTACAGACTTGGTCACTTTTGAACCTCAAGATCCCTACAAGAAAGCTTATTTGATAGGCCAACCGAACTCACCCTGTCCTCGCCTGAATGAAGCAGCTTCCCCGTCTATTCCTCCAGTAGTTGTCATTTCCTCTGTCACTCAGGAAGAAACCTGGCTGTCATACTAAGACATTTAAACACATTGTCCCCCCAAGTGCTCTTTCTTCTCTGTTTCCAACATCTTATCTTATCCCAAGTTCTCATGGTCTCTGAACTATTTCAGCAGGCTTTAGGTTCTTCTCACTTCTGCCAATACTAATGCACATTACACACACGATACATACACATACAATCACACCTCTTGGTAAGTCCTCTACTGCTCAGAGAGCTTTATTTTTCTTTTTAAATTCTAAAATCTGTCACTCTTTTCCTTAGCTATTACTGTAAGAGCTGTTTATGAATTTGCCACACTCAATCCTGCAATACACGTGAACACATAATGTGAACAAATTACATATTCTAAAACAGAAGTCAGTAAACTGTGGCTCATAGGCCAAATCCAGCCCACAATCTGTTTTTGTAAATAAAGTTTTATTGGAACACAGCCATGCCCATTTGCTTATGTATTCTCCATGGCTGCTATCACACTGTAACAGCAGAGTTGAGTAGTAGCAACAGAGACTGTAGGTAGCCCATAGCCTAAAATATTTACTAGCTAGCCTTTTACAGAAAAAAGTTTACTGAACTCTGTTCTATGCCACAAGACATTTTTTTATAATCTGTCCAAATGCCATTACCATAAATACATATTGAGCCCTTAATATGTGTTAGCCACTATTTCAGGCAGATCAATATCCTATCTCATATCCCTATTGAACAGAGAAACAGAGGCACAGAGAGCTTAAGTTACCTGTGCAAAGAGGTCCTGCAGCAATTAAGTGGTGGAGTCAGGATCCAAACCCTGGTCACTGGTTCCAGAATTCCTTTTCTTAACTGCTATAATCACCTTCATCTTTTTTTCATCTCGCTCAACAGTCCAGAACAATTTTCTATTCCCAGAACCTTGCCCTTTCACATGGCTATGCTCTGCACACACTGTTCTTTCTCTTGGAATAGCCTCCTCTGTAGGTCACACCATCCAATGAGCTGTGTATGTCCTCCACCAATTCCGAACATTTAGTGTACACCGTGTTATTCGTGAGTAGTTGCTTTTCTCTGTCTCTCTGTCCTTGTCTTTTTTTTTCCCTCTCTCTCTGTCTCTATCTCATTATCATGCTTTAAGATCATCATCTTACTTTCACTGATTCAATTAATACAGTATTTTCTGTTCCAGCCTCTAGGGAATGAAGACAACAATCCAAAAAGTCTTTCAAATTCTCAGTTCCTTGACAGCTCAATCTTCAGAAGATGGAGCTCACTCTCTACCTCTATTTCTTCATGTGTCAGGTAAATAATGTCTTCTTCTCTGGGTAGATTCCATCCTCTTGACCAATTATTCTAAGTTCACACATCATATTTTGCAGCACACAGGATCATAGCTTGCAAATGCAGTTACTCACTTTTTGAATGAATGAATGCTCCCCAGGCCAACACGGGCTAGCCCACGAAATGAGGGAAGGCCTTGAGAGAAATAGAAACAGCATTGAACTGGCAGCTCACAAAGCATGAAGCCTGAGTCAGGCCTCAGTTCTTACTACATTATCTAACAAATCGTGTATGTAAGTATCACTGGCCTCCAGACACCGACTACCACCTTGAACACTGATCTCATTACATTAGCCGCTTATTACCCTCACTTTCACAGGCTGCTCTGGAAGAACAAGACCATTTCCTGAAACTGTGTAAACACAGCTTTCCATAACACCAAACTTACGAGATTGGTCAGCTCCTGGAAGCACACAGGGTCAACCACAAAGTTACACATTTCCTCAGCCAGACTTCTCTTAGAGAAGATGAAGAGACATGAAGATAGAGATATGAAGATAGAGATAGAGATGAAGATAGAGAGATGAAGATGCAACCTGACACTTTCGATGGTAATCATGGTGCAAATATCAGGCTGTGTATGAGGATATCTTTGGGTACCTTACCAAGCTTAAGTCAAAGCAGAGTGATATTTGGCCCTGCCCCTACATCCCAGCTACCCTTTGATAAGACAGGTTAGAAATGGAAATCCTGTGAGAAGTGTGGCTGTGGGAACAGGCGCTCAGTGCCACACAAGCTCTTGAGGGACTCCTGAATTTCGGTGTGTTTCCTCTTCCCTGAGATAGCGTGTTAGACTCTAACTGGACACTGTACTGAGAATGTTTGTAGCTTCTTTGACTTTTCTGTTTCTACCCCCACAATGTAAAGTTTTTTGGTGACAAATGGGCAATTCAATAGAGAGATGGTAGGTCCAGGCACAGTGTTGGAATACAGGCCCGTGTAAAAAACTTGAAATAAATAAAGAAAATCTACTTTATGCAAATAAAATCAAGCAAAATCTTTATATTTGAGGGTCCATTTTCATGTCTGAAAATAAAAAATAATTTGCTCCAGGTTTTTTTTTTTCCTTCTATTTGGATATAACTTTGGATTTGATTGACTGAAATCAACATTGTTTTTCCAATCTAACTATTTCCTATTGCATAAAAGAGGGTTTATCTGAAATAGTTTTCAAGCAAAATACATTACCAGATATTCTCCGTCTTCTCTGAGAAATGAGGAGGAAAAGACAGATATACCTGGGGGACAGAAGAGCAATTTAGATTATTTAGAGGAGAGTATTTTCTATATGTTCAAATTATTAAGCTCTTGGATCCTTGCCCAGTGCCCGTCAGTTAGGGGGCACTCACAAACATCCGATGATGCTGATAATAAAACAGTGATAAACACTAGGAGAGCTTGCCCTGAAAGAAAATTCTTTTACGTAGGTTGAAAAAATGGATGGCTTTAGAGGCTAAGGAACCAGTCATACAAATAACAAAATATTCTTCAGCTCTGTTATTTCAGAACTTTACACAATATTTGGAATTAATATATCAGAATCCCATGGACATCTTTGCCATACGTTCTTATGCTTCATCAGATATTATTTAAATGTGTATGATATACAGGGCTTTAAATATCTGAAAATACCATCCTCGTCCTTGAGAAAACGGCAATCTAGATCAGGGAAGGTATACCTTTTCTGAAAAGGGCCAGATAGTAAATGTTTTTGGCTTGCATGCCAGACGGTTTCTGTCACAACTACTCAATTCTGCCACTGTAGTGGAAAAGAAGCCATGGACAATAAATAAACAAACGAGAGTGGCTGTGTTCCAATAAAACTTTATTTACCAAAACAGGCAGAGGGCCAGATTTGGCCCGCTAGCTGTAGTTTGTCAACTCCTGATGCACATGGATGACTCCTAATCTATGGGCTACACACTCCTGGGGAATCTGCAATTTCTATAAGCAAATATTCCAATCCATAGGCACAGTACGGATGGTTGACTGAATGAAAACAAGTCTTGCATGTCTGTACGGCTATTTTCCCACTGTGGGTCAATACTATTATGATTAATATATTTAAATACAGCTTTGCCTATCATTAATTATTTTATCAGTCATTAGAAGTTGAATGCACAATTATTCCTGTGTAAGGATTTACGACAGTATAAAACTATACTGTACCCCAAAGGCTGGGAGCTACATCTCCAGATTTTGACATGCAATTCATATCCTTCCTGCATTTTTAAGCTAGTCTCTGACTTTTAATGTTTTTCCCCTTGGATAAAATCTTGTATATTCCTCGCCCCAGGAATCTGCCTGAAGAGACTCTAACATCTGTGTTAAGCATACCCCAGTAGTGAGGGATGACAGCTACTCAGGACTGACTCTGATGGATGGCATCAGACTAATCATTTCACCAGGCAGACTTTACAAAATTCACATGTAAGACACCGCTCCAGTCCCAGGCACAGTCAGCTCCTGATTAACTTTCTAATGGGGGGAGCATCGAGGCAGAAAATCCCAAACAATAGCTGATCCAAATATAATGTATGTTTGGTTCAGCAAATGACCTTATTTTGTATCGGTTTTACCTTCCTAATTATGTTTTCCTTAGAGGAATACAATTTGTTGGCACACACGATCTGACAACAGAATGAGGTGTGCAAAGACGCAGGCAGGTGGCAAAGAGAAGCTGGGCAGTTAAAACATTTGCTGTGAGAGCTTGAATAAATATAACTGACAGAAAGAAATTTGACTGTAGATCATTCAAAGAGTCAAAAAATCAAGCAGGAATCAAGCCTTTAAAGTTGATCCAGTCCAAATGAGACAAAGATGAGTTAAGTAGTTTATCAGGGATTACTCAGCTAGAAGATACAAAATAGTAGTAATGATGACAATGATAATGATGATCTACGCTAGTCAAATTATACCCCCATCATTCTCCAACACAATGATCACCAAACTTTTTCTGTAAAAAGACACGTAGCAAATATTTTATGATCTCTGTTGCAACTACTCAACTCTAATGTTGAATGAGCATGACTGTGTTCCAATAAAACTTTATTATGAACACCAAAATCTGAATTTAATATGATTCCAAGTGTCATGAAATATTCTCCTTCTTCTGAATGTTTTAATCTCAATCAGTTAACAACATAAAAACCAATCTTAGCTCCAGGCAATACAAAAACAGGTGGCGGGCCAGATGTGGCCCCATGGGTCATAAGTTTGCCAACCTTTGCTCTCTTATATCACCCTATTAACTTTCTTGCCTCCAATCCTACCATATTTGAAATTATATTGTACATTTATTTCTTGTTTATATTGCATCTACTCTCACTCAGATGTAAATTCTTCAACAATAGGGCCTGGATGGACCCTTTTCAGCTATCTTTTAGCTTGATGTCCTTAGTGCCTAGAATAGTACCTGGTACAGAACAGATCTTAATAAACAGTCAGTAATGACTGGCTGGATGGTTAAATATCAGTAGTAGTGATATAGTTGCAAATATTATCCATTGTACAACCTTCTTTACATAGAAATACCTCCTTTGATAGATGTGGGAAAGGATCCCCATTTTACATTTGAGTAAATTAGAAAAGGAAAGTGACTCGCTCAAGAGACACAGCTAATAGGTGGCAGGGCTGGCACTGGAATGTGAGTCAGCTGCCTCATTCAGGCCTCCATCCACTGCAATATGCTGAATTTTCATGTCACTACCACCAGACAGACCACAGATTGCCCATAGGACAATACTGCCTAGACATTTTACATGTGAGATACTGAACGTCAAAAGAGTTTAAAAGATCTCTATATACCCTTCCTCCAAGCAGTTTCAACTAAAGTTTCATCTCCGTGGGCTCTGGACTCCAGGGAGTTTCTAATATGGTTCAGTCAATGTCCACTATGCTCTCATCCATCATCCACATCATAACAATGGTGCTTTCCCTACACAGGGGCAGGTGGGGAAACTGTGAAGATGTAAGGATGGATAGCAAGTCCCGACACTGAGGCTCATAACCATCTTTAAATCTGCATGGTCCACATCAGAGCTTTCTCCCCTGCCTATATCCTGGGAAAGCACAGCTACACTCCACAGACAATACAACAAAACCCTGATAACCCCATTGACTACTTTCTACTACTCTCTTTTAATCAATTAATTCTCATAGCATTTACTGAGCATCTCAATGAGAGGAACGAGCCTCAGCCATGTGTAGTGGGGACTAATGGGATATATAGGAAAGAATATGAACTTTGAAATCAGACTTCCCAGAGTTAAATCACTGATCTGCCATCCCCAACTACATGACTTTGATAAATTACTTACAGTTTATTCTCTAGATGATTCCTGTGCTTTGTGACGATTATGAGATTAAGTGAGATAATATATTGCCCAGCCTAGTTTCTGGCAACCTAAACAGACACCCAGTCAATGACTGTTTCCTTCTCGACCTCAAGGTGTGTGCTGTTTGGTGGAGAATAAGACAACTACCAGCGCCCACCCAGGCAACTGGAATTGGTGGGTAGCTCTGCCACTATTCAATGTGGCACCTTTGTGTGACTTCAAAAAAAGTGTCCCTGCTTCAAGGCACTTTGCTATCATATCCTGGAACATTGTAGCAACAACTATAAAAATCAACAGTGACAAAAAACTGAACCACACCTCGAGAGCAGTGCAGCGGACACACACCCAACCATGAGAAGTGGCCCTTGACAAAATGCACACTATTAATTCAGTGAAGAGAAGGGTAAATATGGGCTAGCCAGTCAGGGACAGTCACATAGGCTAACATGGCTTGAGACAGATTCTAAGTTGATGAGAACTGGAGCTGTGGTGATGAAGGTAAAGAAAGTATTTAGCTGGCATCATGGGCAGTTAGCCAGAAGAGCCCTAGGGAGTTGGCCAGGCTTTGAATACGAACCCAGTTCTCAGAAGAGCTCCCCATGAATACTCCCACATTGAGTTATGTGGTTGAAGAGCCACACACAGACCAACTTGACATCCAGAGCAGAGCATGCATTTCCATGCCAAACAGACGATTTTGGAGGAGCAGAGAATATTATGCTGCACTTGGCTGCCTCCTGGAATTCAGAATACAAAAGATTTTGGAAGTATACACCCCAGTTGCAGTGCAGTGGTGGCCTTGGAACCAGAGGTTCTGTGTGACAGAAAGGACCCTGGGGGGCAATAAGTCTGGCCATGAATCCTCTTTCAATATGGCAGGCCATATAAAATGCCCTGTTCACGGAACAATCCTAAAATCACTTGGACTCTGCCATCATGGAAATTACTATGCTTATTTCACTGACCAGGGTCCCAATAGGGTACAGCAAGCTTCTCAAAGGGAAGCATGTGATGAGGTATTTCAGGTGAGTCCTATTTTTGCCACTGAAAGTCCTCTACAAAGTAAAGATCTTTTTAACTGAACATTTATGCCCTGAGGAGTACCACTTTTGAGTTTATTTGATTTACATAATTTCAGGGAGGCAGCTTGATATAGTAGGAAAGCACAAGATTTGGAAAAGTCAGACTCCATTCTGAGCTGTCCTTCGGCAACAAGCCATCAGGGTAACCCTGGCAAAGCTACATGACCTCTCTAAATGACGTTTACTGATCAGTAAAGTAGGAGACAATACTGTCTCCTCAGACTACTCTATTTAGGATTTGCAAATCATAGCCCAAGGAAGGTAAACAGATCTCATCACACCGGTAAAATCTGATGGAACAATAATAGCAGCCTGGGAGGCTGGGTTGAGAAGGATCCTGAGTCTGCATGGGCTCAGCAGCAAACGAGACTATGATATAAGAGTGGCATCTGTCAGACAAGGGAGAGAGGAGAGTGACAGCACAAGTTATTTGCCATCACCACCACTGAGAGTGGGCTTTCCTGGAATCGGCCTGCCAAGGGAACAGGACAAGGGGGAAAGGAGGGGACTTCGCTGAATGTTCTAGTTAATGTGGGTTCTGATATTCCAATGCTAGCCTCTACCCACATATTTGCTGCATAAGGAACAAAGCAGGTTCCATGTGACAGCCTTGCTAGCCAGGCCAGTGGAGACCACCTTCCTCAAAGTCCAGAAGCCACAGCTACTCAACTACTGCCCCACTTTGGGGTCATGATATTTGCTCTTCTACCAGTAGCTGTTTCCTTCCTCTGACTTGTCACTCCTCCTGGCCTTCTTAAAATGAAAAATCTTCTGGGGAGAATAACACATTTAACCAACTCACATCAAGCTCACAGAACGTCCCTTTTCCTCTCTCCAGTAGAATTTGCTAGGGGTACAGACAAGGCGCTGGGCAGCTCAGCAAGACGGCATTGTTGGGGGTGCTAGATGGTCAGGAAAGATAAATGCTAATGATTCACACTTTAGTTGAAGATGAGTCCTGCAGCCTGGTGCTAAGTATCACACTCAGCACAGCTGACACATCAACACACACTCAAACTAGGGAATGGGAAGTGGCTTTTCCCTAACAGAACCCCCACAGGCAAGCTTTATGTCTCACTTTGGTGCCGATGCCGAGACTCCTACTGGAATGCCTCTAACAACCTGACAGTGAATATTCTGGCATCATTTCACCCCTGGCTGTTCTCTTGGAGCCCCCTTGAGATCCTTAGCATCATTAGGAATTTGATGCTGCAGCATCTGTCAGCTAAAGGCAGGTCCCAGACCTTCCTGAGAATTGTTAATCTGAGAAAATAGGGATTAATCGTGGAGGCTTTTGGAAAGTATGAGGCTGAGGCACATGCTGTCAGGGAGCAAGCACCCATTCCAGGGAAAGAGGGAGGTAAGATACCAAGAAAGAACTACTATTTGTGGAGTACGTCCTGTGCTGGGTGATTACAAGAATTATTTCACCCCCACAACCTCTCACCTTGGCAGGGATAACTATCCCTTCTTCAGAAAACCAAACTTAGAAAGGCTAACTAATTTGCTCAAGGCCACAGAGAAAGTGAGAACACACGTGGGCTGAACTTTCAAGACCCTATTTTTTTTTTGCACAGCACTGAAAGCAGACTACACCGGAAGGCCTGGGGTATAAGGCGCAAATGACCCTAGCATAAAGAAGCAGAAACAGGGTCAGAATAAATGGATTTGTTGATTGTAATTCTGGGTTTCAAAATGCACCTTAAGTTCCACCTTTAACAGTCATAGGTGTAGCTTTGTACACCTGTTAAATCCTCTGCCCGGGCAATTCCTGACTTCTGAGGTCAAAGAAAGAGAACGTTGGCATAAATAATTCAAAAGAGCATTTAGTGTTAGGCCTTCTCAATTTTAATTGGGACTTCAATATGTAGTATAACAGAGAGGCATGAAATGGCCTGCCATGTTTCAGCCCGGAGCGCTGACGACTTAACCTTCTATATGTATATTTGATTCAACACGATCAATAATTCTGTTGGTGTGTTTTCTCTGGAAAGAATTCCACATAGACTAGCGAGGAGCTGACTGGAATTATTTCATTTAAGCAACTCCTGGGTCTGATAACCCCATTACGATTGTCTTCCTTTCATATTTAAGAAGCACTAAACTTTCAAGAACAGCAGCAAAGCTGTAAAACTGTTGACAATCAGCAAATCTCCAAGCAAGTTTACCATCATCCATTCTGATTCATTAGAATCATTGAAATTTTAGGTCACACCAGAGCCATCTGTGAAGCAGCCTCCCCAGATGATTAAAACACTCCTGTACAATGTACACTTACAAATTGAAAATTAATGAGGAAACATGTTTAAAAATTGACTATAGCTACCCAAGGATTTAAAAACACTTTAAAATGCATAAAGAAATCACTTGGCTATGCAGTCCTCCTTAGTGACAAATAAGTTGCATTACTTCTCAGAATTACTCCTGCTGAATTAACTTTTCAATGTGTTGGTTATTATTGTTGCATACAAATACCATATCTCAAAAAAATACTAATACATATCATATCCCCCCACTTCTGGCCTCCAGGCTAATTCATTTCGCATCTTTCCAACTCAAGGTAAATGACCCAGAACAAAGTAAAGATATTCCTCATGAATGACTGGTATAACAACAAACAAAATTGTATTCTGCCAGTGGGAATGGTCTTTTCTCGATTACAAGTTTCTAGAGTGCTCCTAGCTGCAAACATGAAATAGAGACTCTCTACAGCACTTCCTGGAAAATAGAGGGTTCCCTGCATGCTCTTCTTTGTTTTTTTCATTTTGCGTTTTTTTTCTTTTGACTTGGTCTTTATCCCCTACCATCCACTTTGCCTTCAGTCAGGCACTCACTCCACCTGGCAGCCTTTGGGACAGGAGTCTTTACTGGGGAGATAGAGAGGAAAGAGAAGACACAGACATAATTCTCACCCTCCAGGAGCTTAGCTGAATAAGGGCAGTGAAAGCAGGGTGTTATGGGGGGAGCTGACCCTTGACCAGCACCAAGTATAGGCTTGAACAGGGCTGAGTGCCTTGCATAAGTTATTGCATACAATCCTCCCAACAGGCCTGCGAGATAGGCAATCTAGTACCACTTTTACAGGTGAGGAAAGCGAGGCTTAGAAAGGTTGTGTAAATAGCCTTGGGTCACAGTCAACCCTGTGACCATGAGTAGACATCACGCAGGTGGGTGAATACACCATGAAAATAACACCGAGTGTAAATTAGTAGCAGATGCACAGGGTTATATACATGTAAGACAAGGACTGCCAGGTTGGCAGATGAGGATACAAACTTGCAGGGAGTCACAGCAGATGCAGATGGAAGATACTGCCCCCTGAGATTGCTATGGACTGAATTGTGTCCCCCCAAAAATTCTTATGTTGAAGCCCTAGCCCTCAATGCGACTGTATTTGGAGATAGGACCTATAAGGAGGTAGTAAAGGTTAAATGAGGTCATAAGGGTGGGGCTTTAATCCAACAGCACTGAGATCCTAATAAGAAGAGGTAGAGACACCAGAGCTTACTGAGCTCTGCACACACTCATACAGAGGAAAGGCCTCATGAGGACATGGTGAGAAACTAGTCATCTGCAAGCCAGGATGAGAGTGCTCACAGAATACAAATTTTCTGACAGACTGATCTTGGAACTCTGGCCTCCAAAAGTGTGAGAAAATAAATTTCTGTTGTTTACGTCACCCAGTCTGTGGTGTGGTGTTATGGCAACCTGAGCAGAGTAATACTGAGAATCAAGGACAGGAACCTCAGGCACGTGTGACTAGAAGTCAATGCCCAGGTGGGGCAGCAGCAAGACGGCAACCCCCGCCACACACACAAGACAGAGCTACTTGAGTAGGAGTCTCCCACCTCTCCCCTTTCGGCTCTAATGGCACTGGCCACATCCCTGGACTGGAACTCACGTTGCATTATATCATGACTATTTGTTCTAGGTCTGCTCCCCCTGCCCTTGACTGTCAGTGTGTCTGTAGAAGGGACTGTGAGCCATTCATCCTTTTCTCCCTCTTATTGTCCCTGACATATAGCAGCTGCTCTTTATATTTCTTTCTTTTTTTTTTTTGAGGAAGATTAGCCCTGAGCTAACTGCTGCCAATCTTCCTCTTTTTGCTGAGGAAGACAGGCCCTGAGCTAACATCCGTGCCCATCTTCCTCTGCTTCATATGTGGGATGCCTACCACAGCATGGCTTTCCAAGAGGTGCCATGTCCACACCCGGGATCCAAACTGGTGAACCCCGGGCCGCCGAAGCGGAACGTGCGCACTTAACTGTTGCACCACCGGACTGGCACTTCTTTATCTTTCTTTAGTGGACTGAGGGTTGGCTATCTGAGAAAACGAGGCAGGCCTGTACATGCAGGAGTCTAAGAGCATCCGTGAGTACCAGGGATTTTGTAGGAGTGAAGCATCAGCCAGACTGCCCCAGAGAGTAACATGATCAAAATGTCCATATTAGAAGAGTCTGGCAGCAGCATACGGGACAGAGTAGAGGGGGGAGGGACTCTCAGACATGTGGCATTCCGAGGCTAGTGCCAAAACTAGGCAGGATACACTCAGAAGGTAGAGTGGACAATGGTCCTGGGAAGAAGAAGATGTGAGAAAGATTGTAAAGCAAACATGAGCTGTGGATATTGAATGGATGCCTTCATTAATTCAGCCAATATTCATTGACTGCCAACCTCCTATCAGGCACTAGGCCCTGTTAGAGACGCTGCAACTTCAGAGTGAGCAAAACCATCCACACTGTACCTGCCCTCGGCGAGCTGACCCGTGGAGACAGAAATGAATCAAATAAACACAAAAATAATTTTATAATTAACAACTATGCACAGTAACTTGCAAAAGTGCTGCATGGTCCTACATGAACCTACAACAGTGGGAGAAAGCCAGGCTAGAAGCTCAGCCATCCTCAGAACCCTAGGGTGGGACTTCCTCCCTCACCAATGGGGTGAAGAAGAGGTGAACAAAATTTCTTTCTGCACCCACAGCACAGAGACCTAGTGAGTCTGCGCATTTGCAATTCTTCAAGAACAAAGTCGATTCCATTCTCCAGTGCATTCCTAAACTAACCAACTGTCTCTTAAACACACCATTGGTCACAGGAGGAACCAGAGAGGAGGCATGGATGTCTGCCATAATCCGCCCCTCCTGAGGATGACAGGAGGTAAAGCAAGCAGCCTGCTAATAATGCATTTCTGTCCATGAAGGATGGTACCTGAATTCCACTCAAGTCCTTTTTACTTCTATGATGCCTCCTTTTATTGTTAAGAGGAGAAGTGGGGTTATCTTACAGGCAGATACTCTATTAAACAAATGTATTCATTTCAGGTTTCTGAATGAAAGTTTCAGAAAAGATAATACAAAAAGAAAGAATCAGTTCAAGCAAAAATTGCCATAGGTATAATATTTACTTTTAATTTCATGAGTCAGTATGAGATGGTTTGGCAGATTAAAATCATAATGTATAGTGTCAACTGTTTCAATGTTACCAATTCGGCATTTACAGAACTTATTTTGACAGTGTGGACTGTCATCTGGCAATCACAAAGCACTTTAGAAAGCTGACTATGAATGTATTTTAAAAGGGAAATGCATCAAAATGGACATTTCAAAATCTTTTATAGTTAATATGCTAAGGGGGAGGGATATCAGAGCTATTTAAAATCCTCTGGGATATTCACTAGGTATTTCTCGAAAAAATTTTTTCACTTGGATATCTTATTTCCTATCAAATGCTACTCTCCTTTCTAATCAGACTTATTCCAGCAAGAAGTCCCATAAACATATCAGGAGAGGAAATTTAATGAGGCGTGGGAGAAACAAAGGGATATGATAGTACATGTGTTTTTATAGCAAGTATTAGGTTTGTTCTATGAACACTCAAGGAGAATCCTGGACTGACAAATGGAAGCTAGAGAGAGAATGATAGTCACTCAAAATAATGAAGAAATGTCTCAAGTCAAAGTTGTCTAAAGATGGAGATGGAAGGGGTATGTTCAGAAGGTTGTAGGTTTCCACCAATGGTGGTGGGAATGTTTGGCTTTGATGAGCCACCTGGTACAAGAGGTTCAAGCCTCAGATGGTGAGTTGACCTAAACTGTTCTGCAAGTACCAGGCATCCAGAATACCTTGGCCTGGGCACTATGCAAGGTGCTTCGGATACCCTTCTTACCTGCTGGGGAGAGAAGATCTGCATGCCCCAAGTGATGTGAAACACACAATGTGCAATAGAGTAGTTCTATGATATTGACTAGAATGATTTTAGGATTTGTAATGAAAAGCCAATAGAAGCAACTGGAAGTGCTAGAAGAAGCGCCATAAAGATACTGAGACTTGAAGGACAGGCAAGATGGTAACTGGAGAGAACGTCTTAAGGTGAGTCAGGCAAGATTATCAATCAAGGGGCTTGAAACTGCTGGTGAGTAATGCAAACTTTGGAAAACTAACACTAAGTTCTTCAACCAGGGGTGACAGCAGTATTTGTAGGAAGATTTACTTGTTAGATTCAAGATGGGTTAGCTGTAGTGTCTGAAAACTGTAGTGAACATCAGTAAAGCCTGCTCTACAAGAATGCTAATCTTCCCTCTCACCCCTCACCTTGATTCTGTAGCAGATGACTCTGCTGAAAGTTCTTTAAATTGATCTGGAATCTGTACTTCAGTTACCATACCCCACACTGGAACTTTTCCCATCCTCTGAGATCCCATAAAATATGTTCAATCTGTCGTTCACATGTTACAGAATCAAGGTGAGGGGTGAGAGGGAAGATAAGCATTCCGATTCCTGGGCCCAACCCCAGACTTACTGAATCAGAGTATTAGGGCTTGTGGCCCTTGAATCTGCATGTCTCACAAGAGATGATTTTTAACCACTTCTCACCTCTTCTGATAATCTCCCAATTTATCAATCTCTCCCTTCAATAGGAATACTCATACAGAACACAACATCCTGGTTTACTGTAACTAGGCAGATACAGGACTTTCTCTTCCCTTGATCTGCCTACCTTGCTCTTATTAATGCAATTCAAGATCTCATGAGCTTTTTCTAGAGTAGAAATCAGTGGGTAGATAGAAAAACTGGTAGAAAAAGAAAATTATTTTAACTTATCAGAATTTATCCTTAGTGAATCTATTGTTTCTGACAACCATTAGCATCGAAACAGTTCCTGCAAGAATGACATATAACACATGCACATATTCTTGTCTTTAATGTTAGCATTTTAAGTCAGGGTTTATAAAATATAGATGTGCATAATTTGCAAAATAGGTTCTCTGGCCCTTATGGCCTGCCCTGTAAAGCCTCTAAATTAATCTTGTCCCCTCTAAAAGAATCTCTTGATAAGATAGCAGGTGTCCTGACAATAGGATCTAGAGAGGAAGATGCAATCTCCTCAATGAGAGACCTTGACAACAGCTAGGCCAGTAGGAATGGCTGCTATTGTTTCCTAGACTATTGATTAAGCAATTTGTAACCATAGCGATGATCTTGTAATACTGGAAAGGTTAGGGAGGTAGGATAGACAGCTCTCCATGGTAAAAAAAAGAAATGTTGAAATGAAACAGGGCTCTTAACAGTTCTTTTCTCATGTCAGTGAACAGGAATTGTCAATGCGAGTTTCCTACTTGAAGCATTTTATCTCTCTAAAGAAAATCCATCCAGAATCCTATACCACACACTCGACTCAAACAACATGAGAAAGCTTCAGGATGCAGGGAAGGAGGAGATTGGGGTGATGGGTGCATGCCTAGTTTTCTTCTACTAAATTTAGAACATTGTTTTCACTTGCTCTTCACAACAGAGGGCGCTGTTTCTTGCATTCCTGCTGATGAGGAATGCAAGTTCTCTCCTCCAACTGTTTGCTATGCAGCTATTTATTTGCACCTGTGCAAATCTGTGACTGCTGAACTGCCTGGTTCTAGGAGGCCATTGCCTAACTGTCTCCAGTGACCAGAAACCTGAGGGAAAAAATGTTAGAGAAACTCCACTAAAGAACACTCCAGGCAATAGAAGAGTTTAGTCCAAACGCAGGGTAAACCATAACTTACACACACACACACTCACACCTTTATTAATGATGAGGAGTCACTGTGGTTGCTAGAGTCATAAAAATCAATCAGACACGTTTCTGAGACCAAGAACTTCTTGTTTGATAAATTAAAAACATTCAAGGCAACAAATTTGGGGGTATTTCTAATTGTACATTATTATAACAAAAATTCAACTTAAAACCACAGTTTGGATGGCTAGAGGATCTTGTTTTTCAGAGGTTTCGTAAAATAAATTAGGATATGCCCCTGTCTTGTCCATCCTTTCTTCTTTAAACTATCTGATTGCTTCTGCTCCACAGGTCCAGTACTTTATGGTGCCCATCAAGCATGTCTTAAACCCTAGACCTCAAATTATTTTGTCCTTAATTTTTCTGCTGTTCTACTTGATACTCTTGGCTCCTTCCCTGTTCTTACCCCATTCCCTCAAAGCTGGCATGAGGCTAGGGAGGTTCCTGACCTCTTCTTCTCATGTGCTTAGCGTAACCCTCCGCTCTAATCCAGCTTGGTCCCCAGGACCCTGTCTTAGCGCTAGCCAAGGTGTCCAGCTCCAGCCTGATTTACCCTTCTTGACAGAGAGTAGCATGCTGATTCTAGCCAAGACCCTGCAGCCATCACCAGGTCCTCCAATTATTTTTGCAACCTCCCTGTGCCCCATACGTCTTAGTGTTTTTGACAGATAGGGTAAAGCACAAACCATTATACCAGCTAGTTTTCCAAAATTGAATTTGGTCTGCAGACCTTGGAAAAATAATTATTTCTTTTCATAATAGCCTGTGACTAAATCTGATGTGTGGGTGGACAGTGGCCCTTATACCTTCAAAGAAAACTAGAAAACAAGTCTAACAGGAACAAGTTCTATTGATAAATTGAAGCTCTAAGCTACAAAAGTGCTTATTCACTGACCAAAAGCTTTGCAATTTATTTTACTTTATTAGATGCTGAATCCTTAAAAAAAACTGCTGGAATTCCAAAAGCTTTGAATCTAATTATTATAAGTATGTTTAATCAAACCTTTGAAGCTACTTGGAGTATAATGCTGAAGGTTAGATGAGATGGTACCTCTCTGCCACTTACATATGTTAATATAATTCCTGAGCTCTGTGAAGACACAAAATAGACCCAACATTTAAAATGAAGCAATCCTTTTGATTTTAAAATATTCTCTGCAGATCATTCTTCCCCTGACCATTACCAACATCTTATTCACTTTATCCTGAGAAGCAAACATAAATGAATTGAGAAAGAGCATCTCAAGAAGAGAGTTACAAAGAAAAGATAGATCTCAGCTTTGGAAAAGACCTTAAAAGTTCAATTTATTATCTGATGTTTGGATTATCTCTACTATAATCACGTCAAGGAATCATTCATCCTACGCATGGATATTTTCAGCCTCATAGTGCTGTCAATTCCATCTTTGCATATCCCTGACAATAAGGAAGCCTGTTCTTATATAAACTTGTTTTATAACAACTTTGAGCTTATACTCACACATAAATACATACTGCATAAGATAAGGGTGAAGAACTGAACACAGCTTCATTCAATTTGGAGAGAGCCCTGTGAGCCACATGCTATGTATTTCATAAGAGTTCTCATGTTTAGGATGTAACAACAAATTCACAACAGCTAGCTTTCAAGTTATTACCAAGGGCACCCAAAGGCAGTGCTTCTAGACTTGTTCAGTTCCAGACACCCCCATGACCCCTGTATCATACTCCTCTGAAGGAGATGGTGGTAGCAGGAGGCAGGGAGTCTGTCCACTCTTTAGTTATCTAGCTAAGTCCTCTCTCCTTGGCCTTATGGCCTACACCATGAGCACATGCAAACACACACATGCACATAGACTGAGCATGTATTTCACAAGCAAAATGCACACACTCCCATAGAGAAACTCCCTTTCTTTCTCTACTATAGTCATTGCCATCTCTACACTTTAACTTCTAAGTTACAATTTGACAAACATCTCTTGAACACACCCTGAAGGTCTCTGCAGATCAACAACGTTTTGTAGTGCACCAGAATTTTAACACCCTGACTGTGTGACGGAAAATACCCAGGGTCATTATTCCTGGATAAGGCAGAGATCTAGGGAAATGAAAGGCCCCCAGTTTGGAGGGCCCCAGGGATCCACATATCTCACCTGACAAAGGGGACTTCTTTGTTCGTTTGTTGAAGTTTATAGCTTCCAGCTGGAAAGATGAGGACTTTGGAGAAAGTGTCCCTTAGAGCTTCCCCAAAGCAAGGGCTGAGGAAGACAAAGAGAAAGACTAGTGGGGCGGTTGGTTGTTGCAACACACTCATTATAAAAGCAATGGGCAGAGGCCAAACGGTGCTTTCACTAAAAGATGGGGTCAGAAACTGTAGGTCAGGGCACTTCTACAGGAATTTCCCAACTTTTTTCTTTTTTCATTTCACTATTTCTTCTCTGATTTACCATGGTCAAAAGAAATAAAATCCTTAAAATAAAAAGTATCCCAAGGGCGGGATAGCTTGGGAAACCAAGTTTAGCATGGAGGTCCAAGAACCCTAAAAAATGCGTAGGGAGCTGCTGGGAAGAGGGGAAGTACTAAAGAGGAGACTGAGCTGCTGAGGCCCAGGCAGCCTTTGGCCTGGTCTTTGCTTTGTCGGCATCTCCTTTTCTTGGCACTCAGGGAAGCCCTCTGTGAAAGTGAGAAATAGATTACCTTTGTGTCCAGCTCTTCTCTTTCAGACTACCGTCCCACAATTCTAGGAAAGAAAATTTAAAAATTGGCTCACACTGTGAGGTCCTGAATTTACAGGACTCCTCTACTAGGAATATCAAATATGGAAAAAACAGCTAAGAAGACAGAATATGCCTACTCCAAAACCCTGTTTCCCAAGGAATATTTCACGGGCCTTCTGGGGAGGGTAAGAGGTCTTCCATGGAAGAAATGTTTCCGTGGTCAAACCATGTTGGGGAAAGCTGGGTCATATAAAGTAAAATAGGTTTTTTACTGCTCTACCTCTCAGTATCTTCAATTAGCTGATGTCCATTGTGATCTCTAACCCCTAGTAGAGATGTCACAGGCACAGAAACTCTGCCCAGAAGGAGAAGCACTAACGAGAATTGCAGGACGCAGTTGAGAGCTATTTAAGGCAGGCAACAATTCAGGATCTGTCAAAAGTTTTTGGTTTCTGTTTTTTTCTTCTAAAGATAAGATGACCCAATGAAAGCTCTTGCTTTGCTCTAATATTTTACTTTTTAATCCTTCTTTCTTTATTTTCTCCCATAATTGAACAAACACCAATTGAGCATCTATGTGCAAATAATTCTGCTCCTGATTTAAAACAAAACCAAAAGAAGGGCCAAAATACCTTCTCAAGACAAACAGACTCTTTTCTTAAAAACAAAACAAAAAACCAAAATGTATACTGTATTTATTCCAAGTACAACAGCTTATACTTACAGATATTGTATGGTCTGAATGTTTATGTCTCCCCAAAATTCATATGTTGGAATCCTAACCCCCAAAAGTGATGGTATTAGGAGGTGGGCCTTTGGGATTTGGGAGGTGCTTAAGTTATGAGGATAGAGTCCTCATGAATGAGATTAGTGCTGTTAGAAAAGAGACCCCACAGAGCTCCCTAGCCCTTTCTATCAGGTGAGGACAAAGCAAGAAGGTGCCAGCTACAAACCAGAAAGATGGTCCTTACCAAACCATGCTGGTACAGTGATCTTGAAGTTCTATTCTCCAGAACTTTGAGTAACAAATTCCTGTTGTGTATAAGATACCCAGTCCACACGTAGCATTTTGTTATAGCAACCTGAAGGGACTAAGACAAATATAGCACAAACTTGTCAAATGAATATTTCTACTCCCACTAATTCCAAAAATATATGCTGATCCCTTAGTTTGTCCTTGTTCAAATAACCGGTAAGATATAAAACATCCATAGGTTAAAGGTTGGCCTGGCTATCACCATGAGGGAGGTTAGCAATGAGGTTCAGAAGCTGGGCTTTGGCATCAGGCTTAGAGTCCTTGTATATAAAATATTGATAATTATAGTATTTATCGTGTAGGGTCAACATATGGATCAAATAAGATGATTTCAATAGAACAGGGAGTATATAGTAAGTCCTCAATAAATGACAAGCATTATTATTGGTTATGCATATCAATTTTAACTTAAAAGAAATGTTATTTCTGCTCCAAGAAAGTGATATTAGGATGATGACATCCTAAAGATTGAGCTTTCCTGAACTCAGTGGTACAGTCTGAGGTTTCAAAGTTCTTATGCTGCTGGAATAGCAGAGTCACAGCAAAGAGACAGAATTTCCATGGACAAGAAGGGTGAAGGGTCTCAGAACTGGTAGCTCACTGCCCCTGAGAACTGGGTGGTTAGCAGGGTCTGAAGTGATTAATACTTGCTTCAGCCCACTCATATTCTTTCTTGTTAAAACTCTAGTATTGGGGCTGGCCCCGTGGTCCAGTAGCTAAGTTCGCGTACTCTGCTTCGCCAGCCCAGGGTTTCACCAGTTCGAATCCTGGGCATGGATATGGCATGGCTCATCAGGCCACACTGAGGTGGCATTCCACATGCCACAACTAGAAGGATCCACAACTAAAAATACACAACTATGTACTGGGGGGCTTTGGGGAGAAAAAGGAAAAATGAAATCTTAGAAAAATAAAATAAAAATAAAAATATTTAAAAACAAACCCACAAAACAACTCCATTATTATTTTCATTTTACCAAAATGGCTATGGACAGAGAGAGAGAGAGGGAAGTCAGAAGTCAGGAGGGAGAGAGAAAAAGAAACTACCTCAAACCTCTATGCAAGGCCTGGAAATATGGGAGCTCCCTTGCTACTTCAAGTAGGGGCTGTGAAGCAGCCATGTGGAGCTGTTACAACCTTGGAGCTTGTTACAGATGCAAATATCAGGCCTCAGCCCAGACCTAATGAAAAGAATCTGGATTACAGTAAGATCCCCAGGCAATTTACATGCAATTTACACGAATGTTTGAGAAGTGCTACCTTAGAGCACTTCCATTTTCCCTGCAGTTGCAAACCACCATCACTCCAGAGAGCAGCCCACATGTGCCAGGGAACCTGCCTACGGCAGGAGTGTACTCCAGCCAAAAGGAGGAATGGATAGCCTCAAATCTGCCTCCACAGAGACATCTACTAGGGGCTTATGCAGATCTACCCACCTGATTATGCTTCCTGATTTGACCTGTTTCCTTGTAACTAGCCTGGACTTGGGTTTCTTCCCGGAAATAGGTGTGTATTATACCTCTGCCTTTTCTACCTGTTTTCTCAGTACACAATATTCAATTTGATGTGTGCTGTTCATTGATGTTCTGTGCCCCATAAGAAACACACACAGTACCTTACCTCATTTAGGTTTTCAGTTTTATAATTTCCACACTCACTTCAGGACGCACGTATAAGCCAGGCACAGAACTGCCTACACCCTCAAGGGATTTTGCAGGGCTGCGGTTGCTGACTCACCGTGAAATGCCTTCACAAATATTCAAAGTTGTTGGTATCAACCAAAGGAAGGTTGACGTAGCAAAATAAGTGGTGTCTGCTCTGCCTTATAATAGGATTAGGGCACGGGCCAGTGGGTCTGACTGCTTCGTAATAGCTGCTGTGTTTGTAATCCTCAAAGCATCATCTGGAAACACATTTGAGTCACTGCATTTATTTTTAAAAGTCTCTGATAGAAACGCTGGTAATCCTGGCCTCCCAGTAGTACACTTATGTTGCACAACCAAATCAGTTTCTGGAGGCCATTTGGAAGATGTCACCATAATGCTTTCTATCTTTATAAAATGCTTCACAATTTACCCAATGCTTTCACGTACATTATCTCACTTGGCAGCCACGACAGCTCTGTGAGGTTGGCAGAGCAAGTTGCTCCCCAACCCACACATTCCGAGCTTTCACCTATAGAAGAAGAAACTTAAAAGCAAAGCAGGCTGGGGTTAGGTAGTAACTTATGTTAGAGGGGTTAGATGACTTGTCCAGGGTCTTCAGACTAGTCACTGGTAGAGCCAGAACCAAAGCCCATTACTTGATTCCTAAGGCAGATTCCTTTTGCCCACACTGTGCTGCTGCCTCCCAAAGGATGACTTCACGTATTACAAAGGGATGTCCAAATAGTCAAGCTTCTGACCAAGAATTTCGGGATCAAATTAATTGTATCATATAATGACCCTCAGTTCACCATTTCATTAGTCTGCTTATTATCCCTGAACATTTTGCGTTTTTTAAAAAGTTCAAATCAGCACAAATAGAAATGTGCATCTCTGTGTGGTTTTGGGTTACTTAGAACAGGCCTAGGTGCCTCCAATAGAGGGAGAGAACTCTGCCCTTCCAAAAGTGTGTGCTGTTTTGGGGAAACCAGGAAACAGTTATCTTTCTTTAAATTCATTCATTTATTTGTTCAACAGATGTTTCTGAGCACTCACCAATGCCAGAACCTATGCGACACCTGGGTCAAATTCATTTATCAAGTGAGCATTGCTTTTTAGATAGCCACATCACACTATTGGCTTATATCACTTGCGACAAGCTAAAAGCTCTGGGAAGGATTTAGAATCATTGATTTCAAGTCAGATATTCACAAATCTCTGAACAAACAGGTGATTTAAAAAACATCTACATAAAGAGTTATTTTTTCCCCTTTAAGTTTAACCATAGGAGTACATGCCTCATCAAGATCACTTTGAATTCTGTGCTCATTAAGTTAACCCTGCCAGCTCTTTCCCTCATGTAGATTTAATCAACATCATCCCCTCTCTTTCTCTCTCTCTAATTCAAGTCATTAATAAAAATATTGAGCAAAACCGACACAAGGAAGGATTCCTATGCCTAGTCACAAGAGACACCTCTTCACATATCTCCCAGGTAATTCATCAATACAGATGAAACCAGAGAGCTTAAAAAATGATCCACAGACAAACAAGACGAAAAAAAAAAAGTAGGGTGAAGTAACACCTTGAGTAAATCCCTCTAAAATTTTAAACAAATTGTGCCTTCTCAAAATCGCCCAGCCTTTAGAACTCAACCATGATGTATGACTCAGGAAAGTTCCCTGAGTGCCACTATTGGCCTTATTTCATAACCATCATTTCTCTCTCGTGCTCTGAAGTGGAAGTTGTTAGCGCTATTCTGAAAGCATTCCTGTTCTCTTTTTGCACCCATGGTAAGACAGGATGCCCTTGCTCCCTTTCAAGTTTGGCCCAGTATTGTGACCTGCTTTGGCCAATGAAATATAAATAGAAGAACTGTTTGCCACATTCAGAAGGAAGCTCTAGGAGCTGATGCATTATTCATCATGTTCCTTTCTCCCATTGATTTTGGAAAACACATATCAAGGACTCATGACCACCATAGGCTTTTGAGTGACTATCATGAACAGATCCCCTACCAATCCACATTTGTCATAGAATATGAATGACAAGAAAACATTTGTTGTACGAAGATATTGAGATTTGGGGGATGTTGGTTACCTCAGATTAACCTGGTTTATCCTCACTTACGCATCTGGAATGATCAATGGTTTCTCCCTGCTCATAAAACGATATCTGAATTCTTCTTCTTGTATTTAAGATCTTCTATAATTTGACCTCGATTTACCCCTCAAATATCTCTTACAACCATCACTCCGATATTGCTATCTGCTTTTTTCCAGGAACCCAACTCTTCTGAAAACTCTACTTTGCAACGTCGCTTTTGTAGGTCACATAGTTGAGTGTCATGGCTTAGGAGCCACACACCTTTAGGTTCTTCATCTTCATTCTTGTACCAAAATATCACAGAACATCACAGATAGATACAAAATATGGATAATTCTTCCCCTGACTGTCTCCCTTGGCTTCATTCATATAAATGCTTCAGGAACAGCCAACCAAAGAGTAAGAAAAATAAACCAAAACAGCTAGGAAGTCCGTTAAGTAGTTCATTAATGTACTCCATGCAGCATTGTCCCGCATTAACTCAGAAGTATGCGAAAAGCATGATTTCTCTAGAAATTCTGCTACCTTTAATTAATACAATAAGCAACGTGATTAACTAGTCATTATAATCACTGAAGTTGTCTTTGACAAATTCAACATGAGTTGTGATCGTGTGTTCCAGTTCTTAAAAGAGGGCTGTGATGTATAATGAATCAGATCCAAGGGGTTGGACATTCCTAAAGGAGTGATTTGGAGTCACTTAAAGATAAAAAAAGGACTTTCTAACAATTAGAGCTCCCCAAAATAGGAATGAACTGCCACAAAAAGCACTGTGTGTACCCTGGGTCAATGAAAATGTCCAACAGAGGACATGTCTATCAGAGATGTTAGAGAAACAGTTCCAGCACTGGGTGGTATTGCTACCACGTGAATACTAGGGTACCTTTCTGCTTTCTGGTTTTGTGATTTTATTTCTCCTTTTTCCCTATGTCTCTCTCTTATTTCCTGCTGTTGCCTTCTGGCTTGCTCCTAAACCCCATTACAAACCACAGATTAAAGGCAAAGAAAGAGGCCTTCATCTTGTCCTTAGTAATGTGGGTCCACCTGAAGAGGTATTTACAGATGTGGCTCAAAGAGAGCCCAAGGGATTGGGTTGGTGCCGAAAGGGGAACCAGTGGAAAGTTGCAAATAAACTCTCTTCTACAAATGCTCTCTTCTATCACCAAGACACAATACCTTTCTGTGGGAAAGCCATCAAGATATCATATACTATTTTAAGATTATAATCCACTTTGCATCCTACTGGTGGCATCCTTACATACTTCACAAAGTAATTTCTTCTTGTAAGATCTTGACAGAAATATTAAAAATTCATAAGCTTATTGTCTTTTACCTACAATGAAAAAATACAGTACAGGTTTTGGTAAAGAAGCTGGTAAAATATAGGAAGTTAGAAAGAGCAAGCTCCTTTACTCTAATGATATCACATTGAATTGTACATATATGGAAGTAAGAACATTCTAGCAAGGCTGGTGACTCTGACAAAGCTCGCAAGAATGACTCTTTCATTTCTTCTGCTTTCTCACTGAAAATGGAGAGAATTCACCCTTTCTCCTTTAATGCTTCTCCGACCTTGCCTTTTCTCCCAGACATCGAGCCATTATGTTCAAACTCTCTGCAGATACTTGTAATTTACAACTTGTATCTTCTGCCTGGTCCTGACCACTGCAGGTAACTATTAAAAGTGTGATGGTTCTATCTCTCTTCTGTATACATCTGCGACCCAGAATCTCAGAGACCTATTCTCAGCTTGCTAGTGTGGGAGCTAAGCAGCCTGCAGAAGCAGTTCATAGAACCTACTATATGAAAGGGAGGTTTCATTGACCAAATGTCACCATACAGATCTATTCTGATTTGGGACTTTCAAAACTAGCACTGATGAAACTACATTTTAAATTTCCAATGGCTACTTCAGGAGAAGATAGCTTGATATAGGCAGGACCTTAAGGTACATTGCATCAAATTCTGTCAATGACTGCACAGCCCAGTCTGTTAATGTTAAAGAAGTCCAGAGAATCAAGGCAAATCGTGTCTTAAAAGGACAATTTCCAAGTGTGTTTCCTACATGAGATCAAAAGGAGAGATGTCATCGAATACCTATTTCTTCAGTGATGAAAAAAATCAAATCACTTCTCCAGACAGAGAAGCTCTTCTCGCTGTTTCCTACAACGTAGGAATAATTTGGTAATAATTATAATGCAATTAAATGGGAAGCATGAGACGTTACTTCTGAGTGCAAGAAACCACCGTGAACAGCCTGTGACAGCCCTCCACATCCTGTGGTGAAATTGATCTAATTAGGCGATTGGTTAGACCTTCCAATTGTCTCCCACGTGACACAGTGGAAACTCCATTGTTAAAAGGGATTTAAAGCTAGAACATACAGAGAGGTAAAGAGAACAATCTGATCCTGCAGAAAGAAGACCATATTCTGGTCATCTAATAAAGGGACTTTTAATCTCTAACTTTTTTCCTGTTTGAGGATAGAAATAGCTTTTAAGAAAAAAAATACATTTACTCATTTTGAATTTCAAAATATTTTAAAACCTAATCCAAATAGATTACCATCTCATTTGAAGTCATCTTTCCAGAGTTGACAGAAGAGCCTGAAAGTAAGAAGTAATGGCCTCTGGGCAATGGAAACCTAGGCCGAAAAAGTCTTTCTGGTGAAGCTTTTGGATTTTTTTTCTTTAGTTTGTAAATTCCTTGGTGGGATTTGCTGTGTTTTATTTATTTGTTCACTAAATAAAATAATATGAAGTGCATCCCACAAGTTATGCTACCACAATGTTAGGTATTGGGGAAAAAAGTCAGAGAAGCCAGGACTGACTCTCCTCAGTGTCACTTTTAGGACACTTTTTCAAAGTATGTGAAACAAGGAAACAAAACCTCTAAAAACTTAATGAACTATTTGGGGAAAAAAGAGAGAGAGCGAAATCTCATTGATTCTCTAAAATTCTTGAACTAGAACACAATAGTATCAGGTTATGAAACATGACCAAAAGAACAATTCCATTTGGTTTGATACTTACTCTAAACGCTCACCCCAACCATCCATTGGAACCCTGAAGAAAAATATGCCTTCATTCCTATACCCAGGTCTTGAAAAACACCAAAATATCAATAGAATCCAAAGAAAACCAGACATAGGGCTAAATAGAAACTTCATATATTTTCTCTTGCATCTAGTTGCAATCCTTTAGTTGCTACAGAAGGAATATGGACATGGAAGTCAGTAGTGTAAGAGAGAGAAAAAAAGATACAGTGCCTTTTCTCTCACCACCAGATTGACAATATTTGATTGGTTAGTGTTTTTGTTTTTTCTTCCCTAACAATTTTCTGTAAGGCTAGTTGACTTGGAATCTAGCAAAGGCTGAATAGATTTCCAAAGATGGACTCATTATTTATTTCCTTAGCTAGTAAAAGTGCTTTTAAATACAGGTTACTTAGCTATGTTAATGGTTTTCAAAGCTGTGTGAGTGTGTGTGTGGATGTGCGTGTGTGTGCCTGTCTATCCGTCTTAGAGGAGTAATAACCTGGACAAAGAATAAAGGAAAGTGAGAAAGAGATTTATGAGGGTGAATAAAGTTTCTCTGGTTCAAATCAATTTTTAAAACAACTTACAGCATGCCTTTTGCAAAGGTGAAATTCATTGCAGTTTGATATTTTTACGGGAAAGGAACAAAGTGAGAAAAGAGAAAAGGGAGGGAGGGAGTGAGGAGAATGTTCTCATCCCAAGTTTCTGAAGGGAGCCGTCCTCAGCGTTTATAGACTGCCACTTACCGTTGGAGATACATACCATCAGATAATGAAAACAGCCCCCACATGTTTTAAAATGCCCCATTTAAAATTTAAATTCATTAGTTTATGAGCTGCTGGGAATTGACAGTTTTACACCCCAATCCTCCTCGCGATTTATGTAAAGGATGCCATAAAACGGAATAGGGGAGCATCTCCAAGCAAAAACACCAAACACAAATTGCTAAATAAAAATGCAGCTGAAGCCGATTTGCTATGGGTCATATAACCGAGAATGTCGTTTTTATTAAGGGGAAGTTCTTTCAGCAGTTGCTCCTCACCCGGCCACGCATTTTTACCAACATTTAAAATATTAATGCACTGCTTTTACTGCTTCCCTCCTCAAACGGTGTTTCTATAACTGGTCCCATACATATAAAATATGTCCCTTGTATCTGCAACATGCCAGGTGTTTCTTTTTTTGTGGTAGGAGGGTGTGTGCACCTGTGAGTGGTTTCTTTCTAACAGCTTACATCACAAGTAGACGGCATGTCCTGATTTTAGAGATTTTAATTATAATACAGCTTGATGTGTACTAGAGACTATACTTTCCACGGAGGTTTGTGCCTTATTTGTCTTCAGTGTTGAAATTTAGCTCGTGCTTTTAAAATGAAGTTCACTGGGGCCATGCATGAGATTAATAAGCTATGAATGGGAGGCACAGAAGGTGAATCAAGGAACCAGATCTCCAAATGAACGATGTATCTGGAGGGGTCTCAACACAAGTTCTCTGTAAGTCGGGAAGTTTCGAACACCCTTTATTGTGTTCGTGCTCTCTGGGTTATCTCTAAAAAATCTTTGCAGACCCCAGTGTCACAAAGCTCTTCTGCAATGTTTCTTCTCCTAAATTTGTAGTTCTGACTTTTATGTTCAAGTCTTAATCCACCCCGAATTGATCTTTGTACACAGAGTGAGGTAAGGGTCAAGGTTCTCTCCCTATTGAATTGTTTTGGCATCCTTGTTGAAAACCATTTGACCATGAATGGGTGGGTCTACTTCTCAGTTCTCTACAGTCTTCCATTAAGCTCCCTGTTTCTCCTTTCACCACTGCCACATCGTCTTGATTACTGCAGCGTTGTAGTAAGACTGAAAGTCAGGTAGGGTAAGTCCTCCTACATTGTTTTCCTTTTTAAAGATTATTTTAATAACTTTATTCTTTTGCCCCTCCAAATAAAATTTAAGATGAGTTTGTTTCAGCACCTTTTACAATGGCGCCATGCTCAACACATGGAAGAGGGGCTCTGGAGGATGCTGGATGAACAGGCCTCCACACCTGAACCTTTGGGCTAACCTGAAGCAGGAACTTATAAAGGCCCAATGACATGTATGGCTCTTCTACAATCACTATTTTATTTATTTATTTATTTTTTTTTTTTTTTGAGGAAGATTAGCCCTGAGCTAACATCTGCTGCCAAGCCTCCTATTTTTTTGCTGAGGAAGACTGGTCCTGAGTTAACATCCATGTCCATCTTCCTCTACTTTATATGTGGGACGCTGGCCACAGCATGGCTTTCCAAGCAGTGCACAGGTCTGCACCCAGGATCTGAACCGGTGAACCCCAGGCCGCTGAAGTAGAACGTGTGAACCCAATCGCTGGGCCACCAGGCCGGCCCCCAATCACTATTTTAATCAAACTCTGATTCCACAGACTTGAGAGATCTTCTCAAAGACTAAGGAAAAAGCAGTAATAACAAATTTAAAAGGTTGACCCATATCTTACAGAGTAATCTACCTCCAGGAATTCCTGGAGGCACGCCCTGCTCTCCTGAGTCTTGGTATTTCCGGCTAGAGTTTCTAGCTCACAGTAGGTGATCACATGACACATAGGGGAATTTTTCTCTGCATGAAGCAGCCACGCCAGCGGACTCACTGTTCCCCAGGGGGAAGCTCTCTCCTTCACTTACAATACTATACCAACCTCCTCCTACTTCTTTTATATTGTTTTTCCCATTTTGCTTTACCTTGTAGCTATGTTTTCTTCCCTTCAAAATTATGTCAGGTGAAGGCAGAGACTACCTTTTATATTTCGAAGCATCTTCACAGACCTTTGTACAGAGAGCAATAATCATGTGGTGGGGAGCAGGGTGAGGGTGGATGGAGGTGCCGGGTAATCCATCAAGCCAGCTAGCAAACTCACCAGCACCTCACAGAGTCTGGGACACAGAGCAGACATTCAGTAAATATTAGTCCATTGAAAGAGTAAGTATACTTTGTATGATAAATCCACTCAAAGGCAGCAGCAGAATCTTAGTTTCTTTGCATCAATGGGGGAAATCATCCATGGCAGCATTCCTTTCAGAGGAGAAATCAAACAGGACTCATATTTCCTATAAAACCTAAAAGGAAACCATGTCACTCCCCTAGGTTGTGTTTTGGACAAGATAAAAGGGAAGGGAGAAGCGTGGAAGATAGGACATGCTTCACAAACCATAGAGGATAAGGGTGAGCCCCAGTGCCCTTGGCAAAATAAAACACAGACTCAAAACAAAAATAAGACAAAATGAAAAGACACCATCACATGGAGCTGGCAGACATTTGTTAGATATTACAAAGAACAAGCAGAGCCAGGCCCCAATGTCCCACCCTTCCATTCCTACCAGCACTACTGGATTATTTCAGCATTCTCCAAGTGGTCTCTGTGGTCATTCTCTACTCCTTCAATCAAGGCACCACACTGAGGCTCGCAAGACTTTTCTAAACCATAATTAATGCATGCCATTCTCCTGCCTAAAATCTTTCATTTACACCAAACAGAAAATAGGCAAAAGCCTAAAGTCCTTCATCACATGACCCATGTCTACGTTTCTGCTCCTCACTGGTCACCACTCACACATCTCCATTCTTCACTTCGGCCATAGGAACCACCCTGCCATGGCTTTGCACATGCATTTCCCTCTGCCTGGAGCATCTACACCCTCTTCTCTTTCCAGGACTTAGATCAAATCTCACCTCCTCCCAAGAACCTTCACTGATCTTCCCAGTTGAACCCCTCCATGGCAGCCATTTTCAAGTTGGTCTACTTGTCAGAACTGCAAATGTGTTGTGGTTAGAAAGTTGCCTTCAACCTCTGTAGTCTATGTGCCTAACATTGGACCTAGCATCTATCTACTCAGTGCTCAGCAAATGGTTGAATAAATGACTGACTGAGTGAATGAATAAATGAGCCCAATAAACACTGAATAGATTCATTTGCAATGCAGTTATGTCCTTGGATATCTTTGCTATGTGACAACTGAAATGTCTCCCTACCTTTTTTTTTTAATCATCATTTTTTATGTATATTTTACACACTATATAATGTAAAACATATACTATGCTAAGTCATTCATATGCTGTACTCATTTTAAGTGTGCATTTTAAAAGTAACATGCCTTTATAACTACAATCACTATCAAAATATAAAATATTCCCATCACCCCAAAAAGTTTCCTTGTGCCCCATCTCACTGAATGCTCATCTGTTATGATAATTACTGTATAAGTCTTTGTATACACATAATTTTCATTTTGCTTGAATAAATTCCTAGAAATATCACTGCTGAGTTTTATGTTAAGTGTATATTTAACAAAGAAACTATAAAACTCTTTTCCAAGGTGGTTGTAGCATTTTACCTTTCTATCAGAGACATGAGAATTACAGTCATTCCATATCCTCTCCAGCAGCTGGCATTATCAAGCTTTTTAATTTTAGCCATTTTAGTGGGTCTCTAACGTTTTAAAGCATCTTTTCCTTGTCTTGCCTCTCTGTTTCCTTGTTGTGAGTTCTAGAACATAGAGGGTATGTATACTTGCTTTAGGGGAAAAATGTTTAGTTGGTTCTTAGGCTCTTTTATATTTACCAGGATGCCAGGATGAATAGGACCCAAGTCAGAAGTAATGAGAGGCAGAGGGAAATGAGATGCAAGTGGACAAGTACACAGAAAGCACAATTAAGGGGTTAAAAAAAAAAAAAAGGATGTGAACTGGAATGCAGTTTAAGGCTGAAAAATCCACAGGTAAGTTGAGGAGCATGAAACCCGTTTTCCTGGGAGCCCACCTCCACTACTGGACTGGCACAGGGCTACGCATTCAAGATGTCCTCAGTAAATACTTGTTGATTTCCCTTTCTTGTTGTTAAAAGATTCGCCCCAAGCTAACATCTGTTGCCAAATTTTTTTTCCTTCTTCTTCTCCCCAAAGTCCCCCAGCACATAGTTGTATATTCTAGTTGTAGGTCTATCTAGTTGTGCTATGTGGGACGCTGCCTCAGCATGGCCTGAGGAGCAGTCCCTGTCCGCGCCCGGGACGCGAAACGGTGAAACCCTTGGCCGCTAAAGCTGAGCATGCGAACTTAAACACTCCGCCACAGGGTCGGCCCCTGATTGCCTTTTTAAGGGTGGTGAGAACTTTGTGGCATTGAGGCTGTTTCAAATGAGAGCTTGATAATTACTTTTCAGGGAGCCAGACATAGTAAGGAAACACAGAAAACTTTTTTTATCTGTTTCTTATTGTCCCAAAGTAGGTCATAAGCTAATGGAAAGCAAAGTCCTTTACCTCATGCTCCTTTCCCCAGAGTGTCCCCAGCTATGCAATGTACATAATTGAGGATGAGTAAACATTTCATAGTCAATGAAGTATGTTAGAGTATTAGCCTAATATATAGGTTGACTCATCAGAAAATAATTTGAAAATATTATTTTAATAGCAGTTAATTTTTTGAGTGCTATGTGTTATGCATTTTGCTAAGCAAATTATATGTAGTATGTTATGTAATCCTTATACAATGTTAGGAGGTAGATTCTGTTATTACCTGTATTATGCAATGGAGGAAAATGAGACAAAAAGAGTGAAATAAATTGCCAAAAGTAAAACAGCTAGAAAGTTGGGAAGCCCAGGTCAGAATTCAGGTCCAAATGACTTCAAAACTCTTGCTCTTGGCCACTGTGCTCTGAGTTGAGAAAGAGTGCATATCAGAAGCTACCCTGTCCTGCCATCCTGCAAAGTATTGAGATATCTACCATTAGAAATTACTTCTTTAAAATGTGGTATATATATATATATATATATATATATAATGGAATACTACTCAGCCATAAAAAAGATGAAATCTTGCCATTTGTGACAACATGGGTGGACCTTAAGGGTATTATGCTAAGTGAAATAACTCAGAAGGAGAAAGACAAATACCATATAATTTTACTCATATTGAAAAATAAACAAACACACAGATACAGAGAACAGATTGGTGGTTACAAGAGGGGAAGAAGGAGAGGGCAAAAGGGGTAAAGTGCCAGATTTGTACACTGATGGATGGCAACTAGACTTTTGGTGGGGAACATGATGTAGTCTATATAGAAGGCAAAACAAAATGATGTACACCTGAAATTTATACAATGTTATAAACCAATGTGACCTCAACAAAAAACAAATAAATAAAAGGAGAAGAATCTAAGGGAATCAAAAATCATTGAACAGATATAAATTACTTCCAGGAAATTTGTAGAAAGCAAAGATTTTAAGAGCACTTGAAATGAAAAAGATGTGGTTTCCTGGAGAAGAGGATGATGGGAAGAGAGAGGTGGATACATGAAAACTGAAAGCAAAGATTTCAGCAGAACTTGAGCCAATTATTGAACCATAATAAAGTTTTAATAGTTGACAAAAGAAAGAAATTAGTTCTTCCGTGGAAACCGTACGATGTTATCAATCGTTAACATCTATCCAAAGGTATCTCTTGTCATTAATACTAGTGACTGTCTTGGATAGTACAAACAGTCAGCTTAGGAACAGGAATACAGATGTTTTGACATGAGAAATGGAAGAAAAAGTTGAGGTCTGTTTATATACCTATCTCAGTGACTTCCTAGGGCAGCCAAAGGGCAGAATGAAGGGACTGAGTGTCAGACACGGAAAGAAGCATAATAGCGAAAGGAGGGAGAAAACTAGCAGGAAAGGTACATGGATGGGGCAGTGGAAAATCATCAAGGGCAGATGCTGTTCACCTACACGCTGGTTTTAATGGACTTTCCTGGATATTTGAAACTCTCTGCACAATCTAGAAATACAGCTTTCTGAAGAGCTTCCTATCTAGGTTCATGCATGGTTCAGCCAGGATCTCGAGAAAGTCATTAAAATATTTGTGAGGCTTAGTATCCAATCTGAACATTGGAGGCACACAATCTGCAAGATTATTTTGGAGATTCCATTAAATTATATGGAGATTTATGCCTTGTAAACCGTCTGCCATGGACTATTCAATAAATTTCATCTTGTTTCCTTTCTCCTCTTTTCCCTTTAGGTTTAAGCAGCATCTATTACATAAATGGTCAGACCGGAGGAAGAGCCCTGAGAATATCTACTCAACACTGCAATTGGCTCAGAAGCATAGGAGTGGGGCCGGCCCCGTGGCCGAGTAGTTAAGTTCACATGCTCCGCTTCAGCAGCCTAGGGCTTCGCAAGTTCAGATCCTGAGTGCAGACCTAGCACTGCTCATCAAGCCACGCCTAGGCGGCATCCCACATAGCAGAACTAGAAGGACCTACAACTTGAATATACAACTATGTACTGGGGGGCCGGGGGGTTATTGGGGAGAAGAAGAAAAAAGAATAATTAAAAAAGAAGATTGGCAATAGACGTTAGCTCAGGGCCAATCTTTGAAAAAAAAAAAGAAGTGTAGGAGTCAGGTAGTTTGATCTGATTTTGTTCTTAAAGCACACCTTGCCAGGCAGAGGCTCCTCTGTCCCACCCCATACAAGCACACAGACACACAAAGAGGAAAGTAGGAGGCTCACCGTCATTGTGCCACCTTCTCTAGCTCATCGACTCTTTGCAAACGAAGGTCAAGATTTTAAACAGCGTTCTACTTACATCATTTAAAATGGGGAAAGGCCATTCCTAATGAATCTACTATCTGTTTAAATGTTTTGTGTCATGATGATTTGGTACAGTTGGCAATATGTAACCAGATGGGGTCTGTCTTTACCTCAAAACTAGTTTTCTTCAGGGGCCCAATATGATGGAGTGCTCTTTGCATAATATGCTTACTTGATGAGCACAGTTGTTTTTTGACTAAAACATATCTGCAGGGTTAAGCTATTAATCACATTGTTAAATAAATATGCCTAATAAATAAATGCATAAATAAATATTTTAAAATCTGAATGAAATCTCTTCTTCCTAACATTATTTTCAAAACTCATTTGATGATTTCTTAACTCATTCATTGGCCCAGAGTAAAGAATCAAAAACAGATTTGGAGGCAAAAAGCCCCAGGCTCCATCACTACTTATCTGTAGGTCAAGATTAGAAACATTAGGCTACCTGTAGGAAAATATAAAAAATAGGGGACGGGTAAATCATAGGAAAAGCTGAGGATGAAATAATATGCAGCAATTAAAAATAGTATGTTAGAAGAATTTTTAGAGACATTGAAAAATGCTTAAGATATTATTGTGAAAGCTATAAAACATCATACATGATATGACTCTAATCCTGTAAGAATATGTGAGTGTGTGTGTGTGTGTGTGTGAGTGATGTCTGTTAAATAAATGAACCAAAGATGGCCTCTGTGTATTGGGTTCTAAGTTGTGACTTTCTTCACTGTAGGCTAAGACCCATTAGCTCAAAAGCCTACTGCCACCAAAGTGAAATCTTTTCACTTGAAATTATTATTATAATTATTTTAAAAATTGGCACCTGAGCTAACATCTGTTGCCAATCTTCCTCTTTTTTTTCCTTCTTCTCCCCAAAGCCTCCCAGCACATAGTTGTATGTTCTAGTTGTAGGTCCTTCTGGTTCTGCTATGTGGGACGCCACATTGGTATGGCTTGATGAGCCGCGCTAAGTCAGCGCCCAGGATCAGGACTGACAAAACCCTAGGCCGTGAAGAGGAGCACACAAACTTATTAACCTCTCGGCCACAGGGCCGGGCCCCATGAAATTATTTAAATCCCAGTCCAAATAAGCAGATTTTAAGCCATTTAGAGCCTCCCTGCTTGGAATACCCCATAAAGCTGTGCCCAGCATCTGTAACCACAGGTAAAATAAGCCCAGGGCCATAAAGATCCCAAGCCAATGCTACCGTTCCTAACCCAGAGGCGTCCCCATGCTGCAGAGCCAGCGCACCTCTTTAGTAAGCTCCCTCCTGATCTCTCTTTTCCTCAGGAGCACTTGCCCTCCTCCTCTTCTGAGTTGCTGCCCCAGGCAGCAGCCTCTGGACCGACTCCTGCTGTGAGGGACTTCCCCAGGCAAACCTGTCCTGAAAGTGCTCAAAGAGTCTGATGTGTGCTACTGCCACCTTGTGGCATATCTTTTTCTTTGATTCCCCTCAAAATCCCTTGGACCTGTTACAATGTCACCTGAGGTCTCCTACCCCTGTGAGATCTACAGAAGATTGGCTGCAACCTCATATCACCAACCCACATTTCTCCAAATATTTCCAGTGCTTACTCTTTCATTTCTACCTTTGTGGGAAGCCTCTGGCTTCTACTCATAATGATTGTTTCACTTTAATTGATTGAAATATGAAAATTAGTCTCTTTCCTTATTTTGCACACAAAAATACACTCAGACAACACATGTGTCAAACAGACTGGGTTGGAGGGTGTTGTACAACAATATCTCATTGAACACAAGGCATCACTGTTCTTGGAAGTCCTTTTCAGATGCCCTATAACCACAGGTTCCTCACGGGCCCTCTAGCCTTCCTATTTTCTCAGGGATTCCCCATCTTCACCATCTCTTCTCTCCCCTACTTGCCCACAACAACTCATTGATCACAGGTGGTTTTAGCTTGAGTGCTACGACCAGCATTGTGCCTGAGAATTAAAATGGTAGACAAGAGGAGGGTGGGCCCCCCACAGCACCATCTTAGTAGCTGATTTTGCAAACTTTCAAAGAGGGAAATGGGGATACATTTTCATTATTTACAGTAAGCATGCTGTTTTTGAGGAAGATATGATAGCATAAGGAGACACAAAATCTTAAAGCCAAACATTCTCGTCCAAAAGATAAAGCAATTAAAAAATATAAGCAATAGAGAGCAGCACCGTACCCAAAAAGGCACTTTTCAAAGCTTAAATGCTACAGACATCATGAGGAAGAGTGAGCAGCAAGGCTTGAGTGACCAGGGCCCTGGCGCCTGGAGGAAGTGGAGCAGAGCTTGGAGCTCTTGGCAGGGGGCATGCCGTGGGGGAGGGCCTGGCGAAGAGGGAGAGAGAGAGTAGGGTGGCGTCTTAAAGGAGGAATGTGATCTGTGCAAAGTTACAAATATGAGAAGTCTGGGGAATTCTGAGGAGCCCAATTTGACAGGAAAGACAGTGGGAAGAATGAAAAGGAGGCTAAGAGAGGCAGATGGAGTCAGATTAGGAAGAGATTAAGATATCAGGCAAAGGTTTTACACTGTCTTTTAAGCCAGAGTTTCTCTAATGGAGAATCTGTGAAGCCCTCAGTGTCTCTCTATAGACTCCAGTTTAAAAAACGTTACATGACTCTGAAAAGGGTCAAAATCTGCCAATATATAAGATTCCCTTGCCAAAGCATTGGAACTACTGCTCTTTTCCTGAGTCTTAGCTTTAGCCTCTGTCTCTCTCCCTCTCTCTCTCTCACTCAATCAAAAACTAAGCAGAAGCTTAAATTCATTATTTTCGCTTGCAAGTTTTCCCTACATCCAAGAATCCCCCTGTGTTATAGCTGGATCAGAGATCACATGTATTTACTGCCTTTGAGACTAAGGGTACAATCACTTCAACAGCCATCCCCCGACCCCTGGCAATGTTCCTATCTATTACCAAGTAGTATGTACAAGGCTAGACAGCATTTTAGAAAATAATCCATCCTCCTCTCACTCCCACTCTCCCCTCCCCCATACTAAGTGCCAGCCGGGACCCACCTCAGATTTATTGAATGTAAAGCCCTGTAATGACTTATCAGTCTGGGTGAGAGAAGTCTATTACCCTCCAACCATACATCAAGTGGGTTTTCATCTCAGGTCCACATACCATGTCAGGGAGCCCACAGCGGGAGTGAAGCAGTAAATTTACTCCAGGGTTAATAAAACTTTGTAGTGGGCAACAATGACAGACAAGGTCTTGATTGCAACATGTGAGATGGCAATTCCTGAATGGGTAACCAAATCTATATTTAAAAAAAAAAACTTAGAGAAGCTTTCAAAGGAAGTTATTCAACAGAGCAGGATGCTACAACTGACAGCACAGAATGGGGAGGCGGTAGGTTTCGGCACAACTTTATTTGCTGTCTCTCCCTCCTTACTTGCTACAATTCCTCCATCTAATGTGTTCTGTCTGATAGTTTCTCAAAGAAGATGGGGGCCATTTCTCCTTTCTGTGATACACTAACAACTGGACTACAGCATCAACGAGAAAAACAGGAGTGGTATAGAGAAAGTCTCAGGGCTGGGGATGAAATGCTGTGAAGTTGCTGTAGGCTGAATAACGGCTCTCAAAGATGTCAGATCCTACTCCCTGGACCCTGCAAATGTGGACCTTATTTGGAAAAAGGGTCTCTGCAGATACGATTAAGTTAAGGACCTTGACATAGGGGGCTTATCCTAGATTATCTGGTTGGGCCCTAAATGCAACCATGTGCATTATTATGAGGAAGGCAGAGGGAGACTTGACACACACAGACAGACAGAGGAGGAGAAGGCAGTGTGACCATGGGGACAGAGATCGGAGTGATATGGCCAAGGAAATGCCAGCAGCCACCAAAGCTGGAAGAAGCAAAGGATTTTCCTCTAGAGCACTCAGAGAGAGTTCAAGCCTGCTGACACCTTAATTTAGGCATAGTGAAACTGATTTTGGACTTTTGGACTCCGAACTGTGAAAGAATAAATTGAATGTTGTGTTAAGCAGCCAAATTTGTGGTAATTTGTCACAGAAGCACAAGACACTAATACACTTCTCAACCACAATCTCCTTATACAGGATACTTTTGGAAACCATCCAGGAAGTATTTCTGCCTGGGCATCATCCCACTCGTTGTAGAGTAGACTTAAATGCAAAATGACCTTATTAGGAAGACTGGAGTACCCATCTCAATTTCATTGCAAAGTCAATTAGAGCAAATTAGAATCAGCTCACCCACCACTCCAAAGCGCTAAACAAGCCTATGGCTAAATCATCAATTACTGTAGTAGGAATATATGACATAGCTCTTCATCCATGGATCACAGTTCATTCTACCTGCCATCAGCCAAGGGTACAGGGACTAAGTCTCATAGAAGAACATATGAAATGTTCGTGGTGGTGCTTTGACAACAACTGACAGATTCCTGAGCCCAAGAGAGGGTTCCAGCTTGCCGTTCACTATTTCCTACTTTTGTGTTTACCCCCACTCCCACTCCCCAATTGCAAAGTTAAAAAAAAAAAAAAGTTAAAAATGAACAGTCAAAAACCTTAGTATCAAACAAAAATGAATTGTAATTTGGCAATAGCCTCCAATCACATACTTGGGCTTTCAGCATCAAAGAGGAGTCAGGCTATTTTAATAAACAGTAAGATGAAAAGCAGCGAGCCAACAAAGCGTGACAGGATTAAAAAAATCATAGCAATGTGCAAGAAGTTGCAATTATATTTCCAGTTAAAGAGAGATGGGGGAAGTTCAACTCCATTTTCAGCAATTTGCATGTTTCCCACAAAGAGCTTTGCTCCAGTTAATGGCCGAGAAGATAAAGAGGAAAAGGACAACCTCTGGATACCTAGTGCCATTCCCCGCAGGCTCTCCAGGCACTTCAAAGCATGGGCACACTCAATTCTGCTGCTTCTCTTCCAGATAATGGCCGCCAGGACTGTGCCTACAAGCAGCATTGTCAGGTCGCTCTTTGGTAATCCTCAGCCTCTGCCCTCTGAGCCCTTCTCCTGTCTGTCTCTTCCCATCAGCCAGTGCATCTATGCTTTCTCTCCTTCCCCACACCAAAACAGGTATATTAGTTACCTATCACTGCATTAAAAATTGCCCTGCAGCTTAGAGACTTGAAGCAACAACAAACATTTATTATCTCTCACAGTTTCTATGGATCGGAAATGCAAGGGTAGCTTAGCTGAGTCCTTGTGGCTTGAGGTCCCTCATGAGGTTATAATCAAGATGTTGGTTGGGGCTGCAGTCATCTCAAGGCTTGACTGGAGCTGGAATACCCACTTCCAAGTTTGGCTCACTCACAAGGTTGGCAAGTTTGTACTTGCTGTTGACAAAAGGCCTCAGGTTCTCGACATATGGAAGTCTCCATAGGTTTGCTTGAGTTACCTCATGACATGGCAGCTGGGTCCCCAGAGTAAGTGATCCAAGAGAGTAAGGTAGAAGCTGCAAAGTCTTTTATAACCTAGCATCAGAAGTCACATTTCATTTCTATACTATCCTTTTGGTTACAAAGATCAGCTCTATTCACTGTGGGAGGATTTTATACAAAGGTGTGGATACCATAAGCAAGGATCATTGGAGGCCATCCGGGAAACTGGTTACCACAACTCCTTCTCCCTTAAACTGCAGCAGGAATACTAGTCAATAAGTCCTTGCTAGAGAATGGGGACAGGTTTGGGCATGGTCATTCTCTCCTTTCCTCGTGGAACAAAAGGCTTTGGCCAATCTTTAAGTTATTTAGGGGATATGAAAGAGGCAAAGAGTTATCTGAATGTAGATCCTGTGGGCAAGTGCTCATTCCTTAGATAGGCAAACAGAGGTATGGTATAATAGCAACAATTTTTTTTTCTGGAATGATGATAATGAGGATGATAATGATAATTAATGCTTTGTAAGCTCTTATGACATCTATCATTTTATCAAAAACTTACAACAACCCTATGAGATATGGAAAGGTAAATTAATTTATTTACCCAAGCTAAACAATTCAAGAATGGCAGAGCCAGTATCAGGACTTAGACAGGCAGATACTGTAATCTTCAGCACTGTATTAACTGTTCCACACAGAAAAGGAGTGAAACAAAAGATCACATCTGTCCCCCTCACCTAATTTTCTCCAGGTCTCTAGAGCTTTGGTACTTATTTATTTATTTCTTTTTTTTCCCATCAAGTCTTTTATGGCAGATGACATTAATTAGGACTACAACTTTCCATGGGTCTATCCAAGATTACAACAATTCTCATCACAATGTACATAAATACACTGATTTCTAACTCAAAAAAACATCTGGGGATACAAGTTAGTGGAAGGGCTTTTATTTAGAAAATAAACTTGCATTTGCACTAATTTATATTTTTAAAATGTGAATCTTTCATAAACTTTGCTTCTTCAACCATTACTGGACATCTTAGTTTATTGAGATAACAGGTGTGGCAGATTGTCAGCGAAGATGGTGCTGATAATTCCTCCCTTCCCTGTAATGTGACTCTACTATGCTTCCCATCAAGAGGTGGAGTTTATCTCAATTCTCCTCAAATCTAGATTTGGCCATGTGACTTTCTTTGGCCAATGAGACATGAGAAAATGTGATATACACAGAGGCTTGAAAAGTGCTTGCACATTGGGGCTTGCTCTCTCTTGCTTTTGGGACTCTTAAGACTATCCTATGAAGAAGCCCAAGCCAGCCTGCTGCAAAGACCACATAGAGGAGAAATTAGGTGACTTTGACTGCTAGCCTGCCAAATACTAGTCCTGTGCATAGGCCAACTTTGACCATCCAGCTCCAGCTGAGCCACCAGCTGACTGGAGCTTTACAAGAGAACCCAGGCAAAATCAGTGAAAGAATCATCCAGCTGAGTCCAAACCAAACCGCCAATCCACAAGAAAAAATGAGCTGATACGTGACTGTTGTTTTAGCAAAAATGCTAACTAAAATGGTAAGGCTAAGAGATGGTTCTGAGTGTTTCTCAAAGTGTGGTACATTGATTAGACTACTTCTAACAGAATAATCTGGCCTTGCTCAAAAGGCAACTTACTAGGATGCACCTAAGAGAAACTACATCAGAAACTGAGGTGATGGCCAGGAATCTGTCATTTTATTTTATTTTATTTTAGCATCTTATAAGAGAAATTTTGTACCCTTTTACAACCTCTTCCTATTTCCCCCACCCAGCAGCCCCATTCTACTCTCTATTTCTATGAGTTTGGCATTATTTTTTAAATTCCACACATAGGTGACACTATGCAATATTTATCTTTCTCTGTCTCTCTCTCTATTTCATTTAGCATAATGCCCTCCAATTTCATCCATGTTGTTGCAAATGGCACGTTCTCCTCCTTTTTTAAGGCTGACTAATATTTCTGTGTGTTTGTGTGTGTGTGTGTGTATCACATTTTTTTTTCTTCTGTAGATGAACACTTAGGTTGTTTCCATAACATGGCTATTGATAACGCTGCAACAAACATGGGAGTACAGATATATCTTCAAGATAATGATTTTGTTTCAGGAATCCATCATTTTAAACAAATCCCCAGATGACTGTCATGCACACGAACATCTGATAACCCAACCCTCATGTTTTACTGGAGGGGACAGTGAACACGTCAGCTTAGAATGGGAAAAGCTCTGCTTGGAAGATTGAGGCAACAAGGAGTTTAGACATTAAGAAAACTATAGTTTTGTAGTTTTTTTTTTCCTCTTCCCCCAACTTCTCTCTCCTGATCCCTCTCCTAGCACCACACATTTCATTACTGCTTTCTATTTCCAATAATTGGAACATCTCTCTCTTTGTTTTATTGCAGTTTATATACTGGTTTGATAGCCCACAGCCTTGTTAGTATAGTCTAGACAACAGCAGGACCCCTGGAGAGCCCTCAGAATAGATCCATATGAAATAAATAGGGGTGGGTAGAGTGTGAATTCCTATACTTTGGAAATGATAAAATGCTAAATAATCTATTATCCTGAGATGGAAACACAGGTGTTACAAATATAAATTCAGTGTTGAAGCTCAGGAGAAACAAGAATAAAAGAAGCTGGAATGAATGTTCAGGTTTATCAATGCTCCAAGATACCTATTTTCATGATATGTATCTAATTAATAGTTTGCATCTTTCTCTAAGGAGTTTCAGAAAATTTCCAGAGGGTAAGCATTCTGCTCTGATGACTTCAAGGCAAATACTTTTCATCAGATATAGTCCTGACTGTAGATGCTCACGTGAAGGATGCCCAAAGGGGCATTCCATCAAAACAAGACTCTACCAGTCTGCTAGAGATTCCTAAATATTGTTGAATCTTTTTTTTTTTTTTGTATTCAATAACTGGCTTTGCGCATTTACTATATTTCAAGATCATTGAACAGCAGAGATATATAGATAGTCCCTATGCTCAAACCATTCACAATCTTATTAGGAACAACAAAGGAATTGACAGTTACAATCCAATACAGAAAATGTTGAACTGGGGGCATCTGAAGTTGCCTAGAGAATAGAAAAAGAGAGAGAGGGAAAGAAAGAAGGAGGAGAAGGGAAGAGTGGCTACCTCTCAACTGGGAAGGATTGAGAAAGTTTCCCAGGTATCATAATGCCTGGACTTTGTCTCCAGGAAGGATGCGTAGGCATCTATCAACCAGAGAAAGACAGGAACATAAAAGCATAAGAGAACGTGGCTCACTTCAAGAAGCACAAATATTTGAGCATACCTTGGGCTCACAGTGCATAAGGGGATAGGAAGCTGAGAAAGGCTGAACAGCGGCCAGTCTGAGAATATCCTTACGCATATCACGAACAAGTCTGATCCATATACTCTGGTGACAGGAAGCCATGAAGAACGGAGTTAGTTCTTTGAGTCAAGGTATCAATATTCTTGTTTAAATGAAAATATGTTACCCAGGAATATTATTGCAATGTCAGCTCAACAGAATCAGTTAATATCTTTGCAAAGACTGGATAATTGTCACTTTAAGAGAAAAGCAAAGTCAGGGTGAAAAAACAATACTCACTGAATTGTACAGTTTAAAATGGTTAAAGTGGTACATTTTATGGAAGTAAATTTTGCATCAATTAAGGGAAAAAAAAGACAGTACTTTTTACTAATTGTAGGAGAAGCATGAATGTGCAGAAAATAAGATACTGCCATAAAGTTTCAAATGCAACCTTCCAAAATTTAACTCAGAGACATTCAAAAATATTCCAGAAAGAATACTAGCTACTTTTTAAAAAAAATGATTAGAAAAAAAGTGAGCACTGTAAAGTTGAAGATAACATTCATCACTGAATGGCATTCATTATTTTTCTTCTGAAACCAAACTGATGCTTATTTTGAAAGCCCCAGAGCCATGGCAGCAATGTCAGTTTCTTCTAGAGTTTCTTTGTAAACCACAAAGCAGGGAAGCACAGACGGCCAAGGGCCTCCCCTTTCACAGTCTTCTATTCTGGTGCAATCATAGGACGTTACTTAGGCTTCTTTCTACATCCTTTCCCTCACTTTCAGTAGTCTGTCCCCATGCCAATGAAATTCTTGACTCTTCAAGTCTCCACTCCAAATGCAACTTAATTCCCTCATTTATCCATTCGGTACAACATCCTGAGTGTTTACAGTCCAAGGCATGAGGACATGATCTTCTGCCTTCATGGAACTCTCAGTGTAATACAAGAGGTATATGTAAATATCTGCAATACCATGTGGTTAAGGGTAATGACAGATGCACATACATAGGGACAAAGTTGCACAGAAAAGGATGTAACCAACTCCACAAACTCAGGAGAGGGCAGGGCTGAGTGAGATCATAGCACTAGAGAGGGACCATGGAAGCTGAGCTTTCCCTTTGTCTTCAAAGAGTGGGTTAAGTAGACTTTTGTTTTTATGTTTTATGTTCCGAGAGTTTCTTTATTAATATTACCTCATTTTACTGTTAAATGACTTAATTAGATTTTCTGATGATTACTTGTTCATTATAGGATATTTAAAACAAACAGAAAACTGGAAAAAAAAAATCCAGAGGTAAACACTATTTTTACTCTGTTTTAGGAGTAATTTCTCCTGAAAAGATATATATATTTTCTTTCTTGCTCTCATTTTATCTCTATTTTCTTCATGTATATTCTTACATATTCAGGAACATAACGCATGTACACTTTTGCCTCTTATGTTTGTATTTACTCCATTAACTTGAGCAGTTTCCTATGTTATCAAATATTCTCTAATACATCATTTTAATTTTTTAATGATTACATATTACTTTTCATCCTAGATATTGCCATATCTTCGAGTTACCTGGGAAACAGACTTTGGGACTGAGGTTTGCACACTGGAGTTTTGCTGGGGAGGACTCTCAGAAGGTTGCCTATAAATGGGTGAAGGAAGCAAGACTGGGCAGAGGGAGAGCTTGGAATGTGCTGCAGCTGCAATGGAGGCCTCTGCCCATCCCATGGGAGTTCTCAGCTGGATGACCCTTCAGAGTAGTCCAGAAAGAGGCAAAGGGCTGAGCCTCTGCATCCTTGCATGAACTGGTCATTGGATGTGGGTGGATATAATCTTGGGAAAAGCAGCTTCCTTTAACCCAAACTTGTTATAGCAGAGGACTCAGCTCTGAAAGGTCAGTAGCCAACACTGCTGACGGCTGAGTGGATGAGTGCCTTGGCCCTGAAGGGGAGACTGGGTGGCACATCACGGCATTTACCACATATTATAACTCATTTATCCACTGCCCTATTGTTGGACATTTAGGGTGTGCTTTGAGGATGAATAGAAAGGGAAGAGAGGAGAGCATTCCAGGTCAATGGGACAGTGAGAACAAAGGCCTAGAGGCATGACAAAAAAAAAAAAAAGAAAGAAAGAAAATTGAGGAAATAACATATAACTCCTCATAGCGGGGCAGAGAGTTATAAGCAGACAGTGATACAAGATGTGTGGGAGAGGTAGGCACAGGGGGAGCCAGGCCATGGGTTTGGAGTTGATCCTGTAAGAAATGGGAGACATTTAACGGTTTTCCCTATTTGCTCCAGAAGTTAAATGAAGGCAGCTGCTTTTGCTCAGTTTTGCATTCTCCTCTCAGTTCCAGGCTGGGAGACCTAGAGGTGGTAAAGTTGCTACCAGATCCTCTGACACCTCAGCCATATTTTGCAAGGGCCTCTCCAGCTGTGTCTGCCTTTATCCAACCATGGTGAGAGCCCAGCCCAAGGCTCCAAGGTCTTGACTTGCAATGAGCCTCCAGGTCTTGACTCACCTCTCTTCCCAGTGTCCAACAAGAGTAGTCCCTGAAGAGGTATAACAGTTCAGTGAGACTATGGAGGGGGCCTCTGCAGTTGGTCCAGGGCAAGGGGCCAGCAGCCAGGAGCAAATATCCAATGTGCTCCAACTGGAAGTAGAGGGGCACAGCACCCTTCCCTTGGCATGGCTCTTCCTTGTTCAACATCACCCCCTCTCCCCCACCGATGGACTGGCCAAGATTGAGAAATCCTGGTCTAGATAGACAAAAGAGAAGTTTCTTGTTTAGTATACAAATCATTTAATCTCTTCCCCCAGTTGATCAATTGGTTGACTGATTGCCTTTTGGAAAGGGAAGAGCTGAGCTGAGAATAGGTAGTAGAAATAAATCATGGTGGGAAATTTCTTCCTGAGTGCCAAGCAGGGTCAGTGTGACAGCAACACACAATTCTGGGTGGTCGCTATGAATTAATAAAGATTTTGGCCTTACAACAAGAAATCCCCATTGTTTAAGTTTGTCAGGCCTTATTAAGCCAGTGGCTGTGTGCTGATTGCGAACGGGTAGGGAGAGCAAGAGAGCAAATGTGTTACCATGGTGACAAGAAGAGAAGTAATTTGTGTGGGCACAGCAATTGTCTTGATTCTAGGAAGTTTATTTAGAGAGAGGCTCACATGCTGATGGGCAGAGATGACTCTGAATCTCTTGGAATCATTACGAAATCAGTGACATGAACCCATCATCCTAACATGGTGCTTGTATCCAAGTGACTAAAATATTCCTTTACACGCTGAGAGAATGCAGAAGACTCTTATGAACCTGGCAATTGTGAAGGAAGCAAGGTACTAACAGATTAGTCAGCGGGGCTCAGATGCTGCAGACTCAAAGTCAGAGATGCAAAATCTTGAAAAGCGAGGTTTCAATGTTCTTTTATTCACTCAAAATAGGCAGTGGGCAACAGGTGCCAGACACTGTTCTAGCTCCAGGATTGGATTGTAAGCACTTCTTCTGGCCTGTCATGCCAGGTGAGGCAGGTGTGTTCACAGACGCTGCCCTGCACAAGGCACTTGCTGCAATTTGTGACAGGGGAACCTGGCAAAGGCAACTGGACTATATGCCATGAAATACGGTGTGAGCCAAAGACCAATGAGCCCTGCTTGGGTGTAAACGAGCTGGGCTAACAGGAATGCAATCCTAAATGCCAGAGTCTGCCCTATAACTTTGCACAAATGCCAAATCATGATGCTTCTCAGCAGATATTTTAAAAATACTAGTGCAATACTTTAGAGGCACTTTAAAGAAAAAGAGCAAAAAGTAGAAGAAGAAAGAAGGGGCCTGTTGCATGAATTATGCCAATTAGAGAGCTATTTAGCTGTTAACTAAAAATCTTTTCAAGGTACCATGTAAAGTGGGAAGGTCAAAAAACCTGCATGAGATGCATTTCCTGGTTGACATACCTACGAGTATTCCTCAATGGAAGGGAAATGCCTTAATAAAACATAAAGAGGAACCATGAACTGGACTTGGTCAAGCACATGGCAATGGGGCCTGGGGCAGGTCACTGTATCTCTGGGGTCGTGGTTTCATTTATGAAAGGAAGGGGTTGAGGTGGAAGATCCCCACTTCTAGTTGTAATTGTCAAAGGTTGTATGGCACTTAAAATAACATCTTCTACCTGAAGAGTTCCCAAGGAACCTAATTCCCTTACAAAGCAGCTGGATGGTTATTAGCATGCGGTTAAAAGGTAAGATTACTCCTATGCCTGGAAGGAACACATCTTGCTGAGTTGGCAGTCATATGGACTCCTTCAGAACAGAAATAATTTTTAATGTTTCTCTTTCTTACTTCACTGTTTATAGCCAACTCTCAGAGAACAACTGGAAATATCAAAACAATATAGCACAATTGCTCCCCTGGGACAGCAGAAATCCCTGAATCAGAAATAAGGAGTCCTGTCCCCTGTCACTATCTACCATGAGACCTTAAGCCAGCTATCAAAACTTTCTAGCTGTCAGTTTTCTCTGCTGCAAATTGGGAAGAACGAACATTGTCTAGGATCTAAAAACTCTGAAAATAGAAAAGAGTTATTCTCATATCATAATATTTTATATGGAGTGCCCTCCATCTTCTCACTTCAAAATAACTCATTTTACAGAATGACAAGAAGACCCAGTATTCTATTACGGCTCTCAAGAGAGTCTGCAGAGCAGATGTTGAGTACGAAAAGGTTACCTTTGCAGATGCTGAGAAACAGGAAGGAAATTAAACTTCTGCTTCTAGAGACCACTCACTATACATACTTAATCATTTTTCTCTTTTATAGATGGATGAATAAATGTCTGTCTGGGAAGGACTGTGGGTTGTTTTTGGGTTTTTTCTAGCTGGTATTTTTTTTTTAATTCCATTTTTAGTACGAGAGCCATTGTTACTGTTTTCTTTTATTTCCCTAAATTCAAGAATGGTATCAGCTCTCATACAAGACGGTGCTCAGATCACGTTTTCCCATCTTTGGTCTTGTGGCCTAAAATTATCTTAGCCTCTCCCAAATACACAAAACAAATCCACAGTTTTTTGTCAAAATGTAATTTTCTTAAGAGTTGAAGTCTAGTTCCAAGGCTTGGTCCTTTCCTTCGTCTGCTCATGGTAAGATGCTGATGAAGAGCAGGGCCCAGCACAGGGTCTGCATCATTAGCCCCTTATACATTTCAGCATCCTTGAATTCATACACCAGAGTAGCCTGTGAATGTGAGCTCAAAGATGCAGGGAGGAGTAAATGCACAGGGCACAGATGCCAAGTGGGAGTATTATCATCATCATCACCAAAGCCTGGATCTTCTGCAGATCCGAGGCCAGCCTCAAGAATCTCCTCCCCAGAAGCTGAGTGATCTTCTCCCTTAATTAGCACGTAGGCCCTAAATATGTGTTTTTGTTATTCAAAGAACCAAAAGCACACACATTACATCTTAATGGTATGTTTCAGAAAGTTAATTCAGGGCAAATTATATGATAGTTACACTCAACAAGAAGATAGTGATTGCATACCCTGTCCCCGGGAAACAACCAATCAGGTGTGTTTCCAATAGTTTGAATAAAGTTAACCATTGAGAAGAAAGATCTTGAATCTTCAGTTATGTTTCAGTCTTCCTTAACAGAAACTATTAGTAGGCTTCTTTTTATCCTACAGATTTACTTTTAAAGTAAAAGTTCAAAAAGTTTAAAGTTTAAAAAGCTTTATGTAAATTCCACTTTTGTAAACTGATTCATGCAGAATGAAACCTTACATTTCTTCGTTTGTGAAAAATGAGAATTTATTTTCTAAAATGAGTGAGCACCACACCTACTCCTAAAACAGGCTTTTTAAAATTTGGAGGAACCTGTTTCTGTGCTCACTGGCTGGAAGGAGACCATGTCACTGGAAAGGGTTGTGCTGACAGTACTGTGATTCCTCCAACAGTGTCAAGACTCAGTTTACTCCTTGGGTTAATGCAGATATTGGAAGACGTGGTGAAATTCTAGCATCAGTCTTGCTTATAAACTTGGGAAAGTGCAATTCGTGTGTGGGAAAGAGTTAAGATGAGACATCAAAGAGAGCATAGGACTGGCCCTATGAGTGGTCTGGTTCTCAGCAAACTATTCCTAGCCTGAAGCAGACTGCTGTTCCCCAGTTTTTGTGGCTTGTAGCCATGCTGCAACTCAGACCCCATGATGAAAATTCTCCTAGTTTAAAGAGCCATTGGAAATCTGGATTTTCATATGAAAGTGTTTAATTTTTAAATTTTAGCCACTGAAATTACAAAGAAATTAAAAACTCTGTGAGCCCAGTAAAACGTGATTTTGGTCAAGATTTGGCCCACTGGCCAGCAGTTCACAACTTCTAGTCACGAGCATGGGGTAGAGGCAGGGCTGTTAGCTGAAAGCTTGCAATGTATATGCTCCCCACACAAAAATAGTCATTACTGTGTGGAGAGAATTTAAATTGTTAAAAATGTGATGTAAATATCAAATGTATCTAAAATCAGGTTCATAAATTATGAAATACAGGTGAGATTTTATTTAACTTCAGATTTTGTAAAAGTGGCACCAATTCCCCAGCCCATCTCCCATTAAGATGGAAAGTAAAAGCTAATATACTTCAGATACACCATCTTGAGGACAGATACAACCCTTCTCCATCCATGTCACATGGTGTGCATCAGTAAATAGTCACCTATTGCCAGATCACATAATCTCTTCTGTCCCCAGCATACCCTATTGCTGGCAACAGAGGACCAGGGGTCAGAGCCCCAGGTCTCCCATTTTTGGAAAGTTCCTTACCTCTCTTTAGAGGGTAACAGGGTCCTTAGTTTCAACATCTCTTTGTGATGTTAATTACACACCTGCCCACTAGTCCTTGCCTCTAAGGGATGCAGATGTAAGACTAACAGCAGGCCTGCCACAGACTCACTGGGCTGTCTGCCAGAAACCGCAGCATCCATCCTACTCCCGCTCTGCACCTAACGCTCTGCTTCTGCAATTAACCTCCCCACCCCGGATCCACCGTGCCAAGAAATAACGCCAAAGGCATTACTCAGCACGGCTGCAGGGCTAAGGAGTCACGGCATTTCTGCAATTTTTACTCTAGGTAAAAATTCACTCTCTAGCAACCTGGAGCTCCCTTAACTTAAGCTACTGTAAGAACCACTCAGAAACTGTTTTGACCTTCTGGTTTAGGGTCTCTGGAATTGTGACAAAAGCAAATGCTAATGCAAATCCCGCTGGGGTTGTTTTTATTCCCAAGTGAAAGGCTCCCCAGAGAGTTAGGGCTTAAGACCCCAACACTTAGGGCAAAGCCAGAGAGGTCTGGCCCTCCAAACCAATCAAGCCTCAATTTGGTTGCATAAATTGAGCAAAAGCCACACATTAAAGAGTGAATAGGCACTGTGCATTTGCTTTATACCTCTGCCTTTCAGTCATGTGGGACACAAGGCTTTTGCAGAACACTCTTTGCCAGTGTACGGTCCACTTAACTAAACACATCCCTGCTGTGCTACTTTGTGAAATGAATATTTGTAAACAGAATGATTTCTGTCTGTGGACAGCCATTATCATTTAAGACATATTCATCTGAAGACTTAAGGCGTCTGTATGAAGATACATACCTTCGTACCTACATACATACTTTCTGAGGAGAGGCAGTTAATTATATTGAAGAAACGAACATTGAAAATCATAACGGGGTGGGGGTGAATGAGCCATGCTACGCCACTGCGCCAACAGAAGGGTGCTAAGGTCTCTTCTACTCAATGTGTGCTGGTGGACCAGGAGTCAGGAAGGTCCTAAGAAACGTGGAATCTCAGGTGGCAAAGGATGGGAGTTTGTTTGAACCTGAGTCAGCTTCAGAATCTGCATTTTAACAAGAGCCATAGGTGACTCCTATGCACCAATACCAATTTGAAAAGCTGCATTACAAAGACAGCCACAGGTGGTGTTAGCAGACACATAATCCACATTCTGGAGAGGGCGCTCAGTCTGGAGAAAGAATAACTGGCTTTGAGTCCTAATTACAATATCTAACAGAATTACTTCTCAGTTTTCCTCATCTGTAAAATGGGAATCATAACACTTCTCACAGGACGGAGATACTTACTTAGTAAACTATATGGACTGCTCAACTATAAGTGGTCTTAATATTATCCACTTGCATTCTTACTATGTGTGCACACATCTTGGGGCCACTTTTTGATTATATCACCCTGGAGGAATTCACCTTGAAAATGCTCCAGAGGTCTTAGCTAGAACTGAGAACAGAGGGCCACTTGCCTAAACCTGAAAAACTAGAACGTGTGGGTAAATAACAAATTATTTGCTTTTGAGTATAAAGACGGGCTATAACGAGAAGTCCCAACTTCTGCCTAAGTCCACAGTAACAACCTGCATGAATGATACGGCAAAGTAAATACTGAAAATGAATTTTTAAAAAATCATCTCAGATAAGCATAATCCTAAAATATTAACTCCTCACGCTACACTGAAGACACAGGGAACAAATGAAGCAGGAAAAAATGGAAACAATCATGAAAAGAGAAAAATGGATAAAGGCAAATTCTAACCCACTGCTATTTAGTTCTACTCTATGCAGCACACACACCCAAAAACTAAATAGACCCTCTCTCCCATCTAGAAGTCTAGGTGCACCACTGAGACTGGTTTCCTTCATGATAGATTAGAAGAACAGAAGCTTTTCTCAAATGGTCAGAACAACCTGTTGATTTATTTTATGCAAACTGCTTCTACCCATTTCAAATCACCTCCACCTGATAAGGCGGGTCAACAAAAATTTCCGATGATCAGTCATAGTTACACTACTTAAGTTATTAAATGTACCTGGATTTAAGGAAATTAAAAAAAAAATATGTATATATATACATACACAAGTTTTACTGTGTTTCAAGTAGGGAGAGATTCACCGATGCACCTTTTATACCAAATTCATTTTATAGAAGTTTTTCAAATGCACGCATTGCAATCTGCAATTTCAATTGGCAAATGAACTCAGTTCTCCTACCAAATAGATGAAGCAATTGCAGGAAGTCATATAGTGCATGGTGGAATACCTTGTTTGATATGCAAATTCAATATGGCTTGAATTAATACCTACCTGCGATCTAAGAAATATAATTCCAAAATATGGAACGCACATCTGTGTGCAGACTGGAGGACAGGGGTAAATGTATGTGGTGGCTTTTATTATCTTGAATACTACAATTGTTTCATAGCGTAATACATTTCGGACAAATTGCCTTAGCTGTCTCAACCTTGGTTTCTTCACTTGTAAATGTTAGTATTTGAAATGATATTTAAAGTCCCGAATAAGCCCAACATTTATGATTCTATGTTTTTAAAGGTCACATTCTAGTTGAATACCCTTTTCTACCTTTGATGTATCCTTGTTGTCCTTAAAATCAATAAGATATATAAACTTCTTAAACACCTTTGCTTATGGGAACACAGCTTTGTTTAGGAGAAATACACACAGCAACTAATGAAATTTTCAATAAACAAGAAAGAAAATGACTAGAGTATTTTTCTGTCTCTGAGCTGGGGGTTATCGGCGACATTGCAATGCTTCTATGGAGGGGCCGTTTTCTGCACATCGCTATTGCTGAGGAGCTGGGCCTTCAGTGGAGACCCAGCCACTCTCTTTTCAGCTTCCTCAGAGTTCTTCAGAGAGAGACAGCGACATGGATTGAGCAACGGACTCTGTGTGGAAAAAGAATTCCCTTTCTTGCTATCTACTTACCTTCACTACCTGATTCTCTAAGGTAGCCCTGCATTTTTGTTGTTGCTTTTTGAAATGACTTTTGGATCTATTCTGTTCTTCCCCTGAAATTTTGCTAATATCCAAAAATGGAAATTTATAGACAGATGTACAGTGTAGTATTTTGCAGCAAAAATTACTGTTTGCTTTTCTAAAGGATAAACAGCAAGCTTTCACTTTAAAATATGAACAATCTAGGAGCCGGCCCTGTGGCGTAGTGGTTAAGATCACGCAAACCGCTTCAGCGGTCCGGGGTTTGCAGCTTTGGATCCTGGGCACAGACATAGCACCACTCATCAAGCCATGCTGTGGTGGCATCCCACATAAAATAGAGGAAGATTGGCACAGATGCTAGCTCAGCAACAATCTTCCTCAAGCAGAAAGAGGAGGACTGGCAACAGATGCTAGCTCAGGGCTAACCTTCCTCACAAAATTTTAAAAAAATTAAATATGAACGATCTATTGGAAGAGTAGGATTTACCTAAATCCCTGTGGCTAATATTTGCATGAATCTATATGTGTTTAGAAACTACAGGAAACACGTCCCAACCATTCTTTTTCCCTTCAGGTTACACAACACTACAAAATTCAGAGAACAGAAGTACATTAATCATAATGGGACTGATCTGTTGCTAAGAGTTCCATCTAACAAACATGGGAATAACACATTTGACCTAAAACTAGAGATGTTCTCATGACTAAGGAAATAACTATCACTGACAATCCTATGAGATCCTAGAAGACTCATAATATTTCCAAATCTTGCTAATTGATGCTCTTTACAAAATCCCTTTAGTACTAGAACAAGTGTGATCATTTCCCATAACATTATATATACTGAGAAAATAATTACTAATGGGTCAGATTTCCTATAAGGAGTTTTTATCAGGTTTTTTATCTAGCAAAGGTTTGTACTAATCAGAGCCACTGTGACTTGTGAACCTGTCTGGCATCTCCCTCCAGTGGTACTGTTTATTCCTGCTCGGGTTGCAGGTCTCCCTCCACTAACTTCTCATAGACCCAGAACTGAGAAGCAAGGGCCTGGTGTCTCAGCAGATGGCACATTCAGGCTTGGTAGCAAGGAACACAATGCAAGGGACATGTGGTGGGCTGACTTTGTAAATAGGCTGTGAGAGAAAAATGATGAGCCACATATGTCCGTGATTTACTGGTCAGCTGGAAGGAATAGACACTGAGTCTGTTGGCTGTCTAAGAAAAAGGAAGGAACACAGACTAGACTAAGTGAGAAAAACACAAGGCAACCCTGATCATACGCAGACTTAGTAGAGTTTCACCTGAAAATGAATATTTTATGAGTTCTTGGTTTAGGAAAGTGGTATCGAGGTTTTCAATCAGATTTTAAAACGTTATCCAGGCTCCCTCCATCCCACAGGCCCTTAGCTCATGACTACAGTAATTCAAATGGGAAGCATCAACTTGTAAAGAAAAATCTGATTTTATTAACAATCCCTACTCTATTTTATTGTGTGGGAGACAAAGAAGGAGGGCAGGACAGCTCCTTGTATCAGGTGATTGAGAAGCCTCTTGGGACATGTCACATTGAGGCAACAAGCCTAAACTATGAGGACATGAGGGCTGTGGTCTTTGGAGGGGAGGGGCAATTATGAGGGCAGTGTGCTTCTTTCTGCCAGGCTCCTAATGGGCATATATATGGGTTATATAGAGAGCAGAAAAGGGGAAAAAATTTTAAAAGAGAAACTTTATTAAGCTCTGAAACACACGAAAGATAGGAGAACTAGTGACACAAACAATGGTACAGCTTTGGAGCCGTCTGGGGGCTAAGACTACAACAGTGCCCTCAGTGGAAGCCAGCAAGCCTCCCATGCCCAACAGAGGAGAAATTGTGATGCCAGAAGAAACAGGGCTACAGAATCTGGTGCTTGGCAAACAGCTGTGCCTGGCATGAATGCACTGGATGTGAACACATGTGGCAAGGCCCTTGGACTTCCAGAAATAGCTGCGAGTTTGGAATTTCCAAGAGAGCTGGAGGTCCTAAATTAGCAGTTAGGCACAAGAGCTATCGGTAAAAATGTGAAAAAACAAATTACTTCTATCAAAATGTATGATGTTTTTTATTTGTGGAGCACTGGCAGGCATTTTATGCTAAGCATTTTATATGTATATGATTTTATTTAAAACTCATAAATCTCCACGAGGTGTGTACTACTGTTCTCATATTTCAGATGAGGACTGATAGTAAACGACTTCTTCAGGGTGGCAGAACCAGAGTTCAGTTCCAGAACCATCTGACTCAAAGTCCATGCTTTTAATTGCTAGCCTCTATTGCTCCCATCATGAATGACACATAAACTGGCCAAAAATGAGACAATTTTAAAAAATACTAAGAAAGCATTTACCAAATTGAATCCTATCACTTCTAATGTCTTTTAAATACATTGCCATTTAAATTTATATTGTCATTTCCTAAAGTATAGATTAGATCTTGCTTCTCCCCACAGCCCCTAGCCTATAGCCCCTAATGATGATTCCTGCCCATCTTTTAACCATATATCACTCTACCTTCCCACCTGTCCACACCCCAGATTCCTATCACAGCTGACCACTGGCCAAGTTCAGGATCACAAGTGCCCCTTCATAAAATGTGCTGTGCTTTCTTGTTTTCATTCTTCAAAGTCCCACTGAAGCATCACTTTGCCTAAAGAGTCTTCTCTGATCTCACAGGAAAAACTAATGGCTCCCTCCTTCATATCATTATTGCACGTTGTTTAAGATTTCACTTATAACATCTTCTTTCAAATATCCACGTGCATGTCTGATTCTCCCACAACAGAGCAAGTCACTCTGGGGCAGTGACTTTGTCTTCTTAACCTCAGTTTCCCAGTGTACAGCATCATATATTTGCTGCACAAGAGTTACTCAATAAATTGAACTGAGTTTCCTGGCATTGGTTATATCCAAGTCTACCTCAGGATTACATTTACTTAATCATTTATATTGATTAGGTTAAACATATCTTCTTTTCACTCACAATTGCCCCTTCCTTATCACTGTCCCAAGGTGTATATTTCCTCATAAGCATATCTTCCACCTTCTTTTAGGGGTGCCAAATAAAATACAGGTCTCACAATTAAATTTGAATTTCAGGTAAACAGCAAATAAATGTTTAGTATGTACCAAATATTGCATGGTACATAATTTTACTAAAAAGCATTTGTAGTGTACACGAAACTCAAAATTTAACTGGGTGCATTTTTTTTTTTAATTTACTAAATCTGGCAGCCCTGTTTTCATTAAATTATTTTAACCATTTATTTCTCTTTAACCATCATTTTCCACAAGTGATTCATAGTATCCCCCTATTTGGTCATAAAATGGAACCTTGCTCTTAATGGAATGGCTTTGCTTCCTTGGGGTAACATAAAACACAACCATGCAGGCCCCCCAAATTATCAACGGTCCCTTATGTTGGTGGCATAAGATGAATGGAAGGAAAACATCCATGTCACAAATTGTTATGACTGTGTGATTTCTCATGCTCCCATATCTGACACTCAACCTTCAGATTTGACCTTGAGTGTGGCCTTCTCATTGTGCTACTGTGTCCTTTCAGGTTCTCCTTCTTGCTAAACTTTCCCAGTTCTAGCTGGGTCCGGGATTCCCTTGCCCTGAATGCTTCCCCTGTGAGTGACAAATCTGCTTATCTCTGACCTTTATTGGGGAAATGGATAGGTCTGCAGTTTTCTTTCAAGAGGTCTCAGCTGCATTTTCCCTTCATTCCGGAAGGCCATGGGGCAGACAGTGGGCCAGTGGCTGCTCACCACCTGCACACCGTAGAGAATATTCAATGAAGGAAGGCTTGCTGATTGCCAACAGAGGCAGCACAGGGACCATTTCAGGGACTGCCTTCTCTCCTATTGCCTAAAGAATCACAAGTGATGAATCTCTCATTCCCAAAGACCAGAAATTCACTTGTTAATTAGAAAGCTTTGTCTATAGCAGTACTCTCCTCTAGAACTTTCTGTGATAATGGAAATATTCTATTCTGTGCGGTCCAACATGGTAGCCATTAGACACATGTGGCTATGGAGCACCTGTGGATATGTGGTTAGTGTGACTGCAGAACTGATTTTTTAATTTTATTTAATTTTAACTGATTTAACTTTAGACCGTTACATGTATCTAGAGGCTACTGTGCTGGATAGTGTAGGCCTATAGCGTTAAATTGACTAGGGATTGTAGACAGTTTATTTAGGAGAGGAGGACAGCTTCTGCAGCTTTGGGCAAACTCTAGGCAAGGTCTTGGGCAGAGGTTGTCTTCCATCGAGGGCTGATTTTGCCTCCAGGGGACATTTGGCAATGTCTGGAGACATTTTCGGTTGTCACAACTGAAAGTAGAGGTGCTACTGGCATCTGGAAGGTAGAGGCCAAGGATGCTGCTAAACATCCTACAATGCACAGGACAGCCTCCCACAAAGAATAATTATCCAGCTCAAGATGGCAATAGGGCCAATGATGAGAAACCCTGATTCAGCTTCTCTCAGCTCATCTCCACCTTCCCCCCACGGCCGTCATTCCCTATAATTTCCAGATCCTGTCATTATCCTTTCCCATAATCCTTATTTTTATTAATCTAATTTTTATTACTGTCCTGACTAGTGAGTTTCCTTGTGTGAAGGAAGTTAATTTCCTTGAGTTCCTTATGAACTTATTATATCCTGATTATTGTGTTAAATGTTGTTTGCAAATTACCTAATGTTTACAACAATCTTTCTTTTTTTTTTTAAGATTTTATTTTTTCCTTTTTCTCCCCAAAGCCCCCGGGTACATGGTTGTATATTTTTAGTTGTGGGCCCTTCCAGCTGCGGCATGTGGGACGCCACCTCAGCATGGCCTCAAGAACAGCGCCATGTCGGCACCCAGGATCCCAACTGGCGAAACCCGGGGCCATGGAAGCAGAGCTCGCGAACTCAACCTCTCCGCCATGGGGCTGGCCCTACAACAATCTTTTAAGGTAGTCATCTTTATGTCTGTTTTATAGATGAACAACAGAGGTTTTAAGATGTTCAGTACATTATGCGAAATGAAAGAAGCCAGACACAAAAGGGCACATTTCAGATGATTCTATTTATATAAATGTTGAGAAAAGGCAAATGCATAGAGACAGAAAGTAGACTAGTGATTGCCAGGGGTTCTGGGAAGGGAAGAATGAAGAGTGACTACCAATAGGTATGAAGTTTCTTTCGGGGGTGATGAAATGTTCTAAAATTAGATAGTGGTGATAGTTGTACAACTCTGAATATACTAAAAACACTGATTCGTACACTTTAAATGGGTGAATTCTACGGTATGTGACATATCTCAAAATTATTAAAAATGTAGTTGAATTTAAAATGTACATTAAAATATATTTTCATTAAATATGTAAATTAAAATAAATGTAAACATTAAAACTTAAAACAAACAAAAATAGAGGTGACATGGCTTGACTGCGTCACATAGCTGGGAGTGGTGGAATCAGAATCGGAGACAGGTCATCTGATGGCAGGCTCGTGCTGCTAGCACTGTCACATCACTGACATGTTGTTCCCTTCATTTCTCCCCAGAGTGTCAGGGGTTCACGCTTCAAAACCAGGAAGATGTAGATTTACATCCCTGCTTTACCCCCTAAACTGTACAAATTATTAATCTTTCTTTAATTCAATTTTATTTTATTGTGGTAAGAACACTTAACATGAGATCTATCCTCTTAGCAAATTTTTAAGTGTACAATACAGTATTTTTGACTACAGATACAATGTTTTACAACAGATATCTAGAACTTATCTTGCTTAACTGAAACTTTATGCCTATTGATTAGTAACTCCCAATTTCCTCCTCCTCCAGGCCCTGACAACCACCATTTCACTCTCTGATTCTACAGATTTGACTATTTTAGATACCCGATATAAGTGGAATCATGCAGTATTTGTCTTTCTGTGACTGGCTTGTTTCACTTAGCATAATGTCCTCAAGGTTCATCCATGTGCCACATATTGCAGAATTTCTTTCTTTTTTAAAGGCTGAATATTTCCATTGTATGTATATATCACATTTTCTTTATCCATTTATTTATTGATGGATATTAATCTTTCCTGAGCCACAGTTCTTTATAAAATGATGCTGGTTAATACGCTGCAGGTTGGTTATGAGGACTGGAAATTACGCACAGTGTCTAAGAGAAAATGTTCATTCGGTAAAGCGCAGCTAGTACTGAACTGCTTAACTGACTGATAAAATTACAAAAGCATCTTTTTTGGGGCTTTGGGACGACAAATCCTAGACCTCAGTTGCTGAGGCCTCCCCGGCGGCCTGCGGTGTGGATGCACTCAACGCTCTCCTGTACTCTGTTAGAGCTATTCTGTTTTTCAGGTGCTTTATGTATTAGACTCCCAAAGAGGATTTTGTTTGAACATAGAGTTCTGTAAAAAGTTTGAATGCTGCAGCTCTACCCCATCCATGATTCTAACGTGGGAAAACTGGACATAGACAGGAAGAAATGAGCTATTTGGGGCGGTAGTCATCTTTTATCCTCTCTTCAATTACACTATGTAGTAGGTTTCACCTGCTGAGAACATATAGCATCTTTGTAACTTCTTTCTCCTGCAGGAGAAGACAAATATACTCTGAGAGGGTGAGTGACTTGATTAAGGCATTTTGGGCATTTAATGTCTCCTGAGCAAGTGACCAGAGAATTTTCCGGAAACAAGTGATAGAGTCAAGGCCAACCCAAAAATCAGACAGCAGGTCAGGGCAGGCCTGGCAGGGCTTCTCAGCAACTTTCCCAATTGCTCCCAAATGTTTCCTTTGTTTTCAGTGTCTTTACATTTGCGTATGAGGGCCCTCAAGGGCACCTACTCTCTTCTGCAGAACACTCTGAAAAGAAGAATAGGGAGGAAGGGCAGATTCAACTTGCTGTCTGGGGAAGCAGTGGGACAATGGCCTTTGTGAAACTGTTCTTAATGATATTTGCAGCGGTTTAATCTCTCTCTTTAAAGCAAACATCATCTGTCTGCCGCTCTGCTGTGTGATCTACTCCTGCTTTTCGAGATGCAGGCTCATTTAACAACTAGCAATCAAACCCGCTCCAGCAGCCACGATGGAAACTGCCGAGGTTCATTACACTGGAAAAATATGTCATCTTTATTTCCATTCTATTGTTTCCCCAAAGATTAACACTACCCATTTCTTTTCAATGGCCCATTTTCATGAAATTTCACTTGGATATATTTCTAAGCCCCCAGTCCAGATGGTGCAACTCAGAGTGAAATTTGAAATGTGCTTCTTGTGTGGCTATTCTCATGTGCGGCTATTCTCAAGCATGGTGCTACTATTCTGGACAAATTCAGAACAACCAGCATCAGGAATTCAAGAGGTGAAAACAATTTGAGATTGAAGAGTTTATGATGTGGCAGTAGGGAAATGAGCTCTTGATTTAGATAGTGATTATTGATGCTGACTTGATAGTAGCTTGCAGGTTTGTCCAATGATTTAATTGGTCTGGTGGGTTTCTTGCAAAATCCTCATGGTATATATTGGGCACTTAATCTATATCTGTAATTTTGGGAAACTTAAGAAAGATATGAGGAAACCAACAAAATGATGATAAGCTATTGCAACTAAAAAAGAAGTAGTAGAAATAATAGATTTTGAGAAAATTAGATTGTGGCAGTTTTAAAACACAGCTCCTATTCTTTTAGAAAAGTTCTCCCATTGACAGGGTCTCCTTGGGTACACTTATGACAGCTTTGACCAACAGATATGGCAGAAGGGACTTGACACTGCTTCCAAGAGTAGATCATAAAAGTCCATGCAGCTTCCGCCTGGTTTCCCTGGGACGCTTGCTCTGGGGAAGCCAGGCACCCTTTACAAAGTACAACTGCCCTGAGACCACCATGCTGGAGAGGCCACGTAGGTGCTTCAGTCGATAGCCTGGTTGAGCTCCCAGCTGGCAGACAGATAAACTGCCAACCACGGGAATGAGCTCTCTTGGGTACCCAGCTCAGTTGAGGCTTTAGGTGACTGCAGGCCCAGCTGACATCTGTCTGCAACCTCAGGAGAAACCCCATATAAGAAATGCCCAGTGAGCCCTTTCCAAACACTTGCTCTTCAAAACTGTGAACAAAATAAAGTGGTTGTAGTTTTACACCACTAGGTTTGGGGTAATTTGTGAAGCAGACATAGTAACTGGAATAGGCATTAAATCTGTTCAGAAGTGAGCCCAGGCTTTCTCTAAATGTTTGTACAACAAGTTCTTTTAGGAAGCTTAGAAAAAAGTATTTCCAGATGTGAAAGAACTTAAAGGATGGACAGGAAAAAGGCTCAGGCCAGCATCAGGAGCCCACCAAGAACTGTTTGTAACTGGAGCACTAAAATCCAAATGTGTCATAGACTCAAAGTCAGCCGAGGCTCAGAGGTCAACCAAAGCTTCCAGAAGTCTGAATTAAATGGTAACTACAACTGAGTGATGGGGATATATGATGTGTGTCACTGTGCTATAGCTGTCTTCCTCCTGACTGCTGATTCAGCCTGAGTAGGATGCCCCCCCAACACACACATCCCCCAGCCCTGCCACAAGGTGCCTTTCAAATAGCTTGAATGTGCTGTAGTTAGCATCCACGCGTCCTAACCTCAAATCAGCAATCCTTCATTAAAGGCTAGATCAAGCTATGGGCAGAGCTTTCGGGGGCCCTGACATAGAGCAAAGATTCTTGATCTCTTTTATCCATGTGACAAATACTGATTGTATATCTAGAATAATTGTATATATGTGTATATATTATTTTTTTTCCTGATGACGAAGAAGAAAAGATGAGCAAAAAAGAGTGCCTGCCTTCAAAGAACTCACAGTCTTGTAGGGTAGAAATTCAGGAAATGCCCGGAGCTGGAAGCTCCGTAATAGAAGGATATGAAAAGTCTGAGGGGATCCTGGAATGGCAGGAACCTTAATCTGCAGGGCAGCTGGGCACAGCCCCAGACAAAGGAGGGGAAGGCCTTAACGTTTGCTGTTTGATTCTCTCAAGCCCATACTAGCTGAATTTTATAATCAGTAGGAAATAAAATAATTTTAACATTTATTTTTTTATAATGGGATGTATTTTAGATGAGTATTTGCTTCACAAAATCATGTGAATATCTTAACTAATCAGCATTCTGCATGCATTTGGCATTTGATTTTCTTCGCCAAAGCGTCATTTGCATACCCATAAATGCAAATATTTTTGCAAAGTGATGTCCTTTGCATTATACAGCAAAGCAGGCAGTTCAAAAACCAAAAATAAAACAATTTTGGGGGCATCTAGTGTGTGAAGAGTATATGGTTACCTTCTCTTCCTAGCTCATAGAAAATACCATAGTTTTTCCAGAAGCAATTTAAATTATCTACTAATATATCATGCTGTCCTTTACTATGTATTTTTTTTAATTATCAATAATAAATGTCCTCTTGACAGGTTTTAAATAGAGTCAGTAATTCTGTTCCTTTTGAAAAAGTCTATGCATGCATATTTATATTTTACGGTAGGGGCAGTGGCTCCCTACTTATTTGCTATATTTATCCTCCCGCTCATCTCCATTCAAATGTGGATGTGCTTGTGTGCTCGCTCTCTCTCACACACACACACATGCACACATCACATTCTAGTTTGTATCTTTGAGATTCACATAAACGAACAAAGTATTACCACCCTTGATATATTGGGAACACCTGTTTTATCTTCTCTCCCATTAGTATCTGAATATGGAATGGGGGAAAGGCACGTGTTTGCATCTAGGTTCTATGACTGATAGCCTGTCAGACATCATATTCCTTTCTCCAGACTTCCATTCCTCCATCCATGTGATGGGGAGTACATCTCAATCATCTTAGGGTGCTGTGAGGGTTACATGACATCATGTGGAACATTATCTTTGCTAATATTAAAGCATCCACAAAACCATCAGCTTATTGTTCAGAGAGGTCTTAAGAAATCAGTTCTGGGGCTGGCCCAGTGGTGCAGTGGTTAAGTGCGCACGTTCCGCTTTGGCGGCCTGGGGTTTGCCGGTTTGGATCCTGGGTGCGGATATGGCACCAGTCGGCAAGCCATGCTGTGGCAGTCATCCCACATAGAAAGCACAGGAAGATGGGCATGGATGTTAGCTCAGGGCCAGTCTTCCTCAGCAAAAAGAGGAGGATTGGCAGCAGTTAGCTCAGGGCTAATCTTCCTCAAAGGAAAAAAAAAAAGAAATCAGTTCTATTGCCTGTGAATCTACATTCAGCCCAAGAAGACTCTAGGTTCTAACTTTATTCAGAGAACATATGAGGGACATCTCAAGAGAACATGGCTGCAGAGTGAATTTCTTGGGCTACCATGGAACAAACCACAGAGTTCAAAGCCTCAAACCCAGCTCCAAACTGATCCTCATTTACCCAAAGGTATAGGGCTTTTTGCATTCCCTAAAGTTCTATAAAAAACAGGATTTTCGTCAAAGAGAAAATTAGGCCAATGAAGCCTAGAGCTTATGCCTGCTAAAATCACAAAGTCATTATAACATATCACAAATTCCTCTAACTCCATCCAGCTATTATTTATAAACTGATTTTTCTTTGATCTGAGTTGATGGATATGCCAGATAGGTGCTATTGCTCTCCCACACCTAACTATGACAGATACCACTCATCAGCCATGGTTCATTTTCCCACAGAGACTGGAATTTGCCTCAGGATGCTTCTCAACACATTGTTTAATTGATTATAAGTGACCCTTTAGAAGAAGCCTTGCCATCCCTGCTCAGAGCAATTCACCTCCATCTTACTGATGTTTCTTTTGGATAAGTAAATTTCCTTTGTCAATAGGATAACTGTAGAAATATTATTAAATCTGGTCCTCATTAGCATCCAGAAGACTAGATCAGGCCTTCAGGCAATTCTCCTTTCCTATGCTAGACCACTAAGTATGTTTTAGGAAAAGAACTGCTAGATTAGGAAACTCACTGCTATTATTTCCAACCCATGAAAGAACTTGGGAATGGCTTTCTCCAGACCTATGTGTTGTTGTTATCTGTCTCAGGGACCACCTTGGTGCTAATCTCTCAAATCCACATTTCTAAGAGTAATGCTTCAGTTATAAATATTTTCCAGCGGATTGAAACTGTCTTATTAAAGACGGAAATAGTGCTTTGAGTATAGTGTTTCGCCCTCTAATTTGTTTCATGGACTATCCGTTCTATAAATATGCACTATTACTATGGGAACTCATTTCTTTTCAAAGATAAGAATGTACTGAAAATATTTCACAATTATTCTATTCCTCCAAACAAGCCATTTAATCAACAGCAATAACATTAGTCATGTCAGGGGAAAAATCATTTCAAATTTTTGCTAGGTAATGTCTTTATAGACAAGCAGCTGCATTATCATAATGTGGCATTTATGCTGGGTGCCCCCCCACCCCAGGCTTAATGAATAGAACAAAGCATCAGATCTTTGTCAATACACCAGTCCACTAAATACCCTTATTCTTGAACACTTTAAGAATACCAAATATTCTTTTTTCACACCACTTCCATTAAGAGAACTTTTAACTTGGAAATAGATCATGTAGCTGCTCAAAGTAAAAAAAAAAAAATTACTCTGCCTCCTTTCTAACACTTCTCCATGATTATAAAGAACAGGAATGTTCCTCATAAATAATAAAAAATTCTAAAAATTATTTGGAAGAAAATTGAAACCACTCATGACTCTACCACCCAGATATAAGTATCATTAATACTTGAAAATTTTGTATATTCTAAATACATTGTTAATCGCATTTTTTCTTCATTTGACAAAGTATAGTGGAAATCTTTCCTTATAGACAAACCAAGCTGTATGGAGCTACTTTAAAGAACTGTACAATATTCCATTGTGTGAAATGACCATAATTCATTCAACCAATTTCCTGTCACTGGACCTTTAGTTAATTTCCAATTATTTTTTATCATAAATATTCTTGTTAACGCATCTTTTTTTGGTGCATGTATCTTTGACTCACTATCTGTATTATTTCCTTAAGGTAAATTCCTAGAAATCAAATTGCTGGGTCAAAGGGTGTACACGTTAAATTTTAAGACCTTTAATTGAATTGCACATAAAACTGTTGAGATCATAAAATCCTGGAACTGCATGAAAAAGCACTAAGCCATTCGCAGAGGCCTGAGAGTGATTCTCGACCCCCCACTCACCCGTGCATGGGGATGCTCTTGCTGGCTTTGGGATGCAACCACATGGTCCTACACAATCTGTTTTTTTAAAAAGAGGGACCACCAACCTGGGTCCAACACTGTAAATAATGGAGTCAATGTGAACAATGGTGCAGGTAGCAAGGGAGTTTCACATGAGCCCTATCTAACAATCACACAACCAAATGACAGAGTGACCAAAAAAACAGGCAAGATCTGAGAGATCTGTCTCTACCATAAACTGCTGTGTGGCCCTCAGAGAGTCACTGAACCTCTCTGCCCTTAGTTGATTCGTTTGTCAAAAGCAATTAAATCTGCCTACAGTGTTTTGAGAGTGTTAACGAGATAAGGAATAGAAAAATGTTTTGGAAAATTTCAAATTTCTTTGAATTATATTTAAGAATCATTCCTCCAGAGAGGGTATTGTTTTGTGTTAAAAAAAATAGACGTTAGTAGATAAAATATTATAAAATAAGATGTGATAGTTTGGAATCAAACCTGACATTCTGGAAACCTAGAATTTCCGAGAAAGATCCAAAAAATGCTACAAGCTTCAAGAGTTTGGTTCCATCAATGCTTAATCAAATGAATTAAAAAGCTCGGACATGCAGAAAGATCAATAAGCAGTCCCATCTAGCTAATTTTTAATATATTTTATTGTTTAATTTTATTGTTCATATCTGGTTTTCAACATATAGTATTTTATTTGGGATTCAGTGTTTGACATGAAGTCAAAGTGAGTCTCATTTTTATTTTGTTTTTTTAAATTGGAGATGGATCCTTGAAATTACCAAACAAAGGCACTCTTTGTCTTCTTGGCCACTTTATGCTAAGAATCATGCCAACATGTTTTCCTGAATTCAGATGAAAAGAAACTTCAGTCTTTCTGATGCCCTTCTGTTTTCAGGTTCAAACTATAATGCAGAGGAAAATATATCTTTCCAGCAGAGAAGCAACAGAAGACAATGAACACAGGAATATAAACCAAAAGGAAGATCAAGAGATCAGTTGGGAGACTCCAGTAGAGGCCAAAGCAGGAGTCTCAGAGTTAAGGACCAATATTCTTAGACCTATCCCCAGTAGAGTCAGATAAAAGGGGCTTGTAGGTCAGCGGTCCCTCCCAGGTCCTGGCCTCCTTTAGACAAAGCTTTTACCTCTGTTTTGTTTAGTGAGGAAGTCAGGGAAACATCTGACTGGGATTCTGTCTTTTTTCTGAGGTCACCTTCTGAGTGAGTACAGTTTCCCACAGAACCATATAAGGAGGCTGATGGATATAAAGAAACTCTGGTAGTAACTGCCTGTGGGATTCAGCATTCCTGTTTTAGTCAAAGCAAAGTCACTCTGGTCTAGACCGTCCAGCCACTTGGCCATCTCATCTGTCACTCAGTGCCCTGGGTACCTGTTATGCTTCCAGAACAGCAGCCAAACAAAGGCACTGAGTGTGGGACATTCTGCCTACCTCCCTTAGTGAACAATGGGTAACTTTACTCCTCCTCACTCCCTGTCTACCCTGGGCTTTTTGGATGGTAATTAACATTAAGAGTTTTAAAAGTAACACCTGCATAATGCATTTCCTGGAACTCTATCCTCAAAAAATGCATCTTGCAGTCCCCCCTTCCGACTTCCTTCCTGCATCCATTATTGTGTCAGGTCCCTCTACAGCCCTAGACACCCTCCTTTCACAGGTACCATTTGCACTATTCGGATTCCCTTCCTGACTAGGCTACCCGGATTCTTTCCTCCTAGCCTGCTTCTTCCTGCGCTTCCTAGCCTTGAGGATATCTTTTCGTAATACAGAAACTTTGGCTTCAACATGTTGATACAATAATACAAAATTTCATATTTTAGGCATTTTTGATTCAACTTAAAAATGGCTTATCAGCTGGAGGGCTGTGATTCTCCAGATACTCCAACGATACTGGACTATTTAGAGCCATATGAAGCCTGGGGCTAAGAATGAAACACGTCTTTGTTTTTCAGTTATAAAAAGCCCTTGCCATCTCCTCTTTCTTAATCTTCCCTTTGACAAGAAGACTACGTTGAAGGCAATGCACTTGCTTCTAAAGGACAGGAATAATATGCTGGCTTCATGTTAGCAGGGTCTTGACCCTCTGATGACTATGGACAGTACCAGACAGAGTCCATCTTCCCGACCCCAGGTTTTTCCAGTGGGGGGGGGGGGATGCAAATTTTGAAGTCTGTGACCAGAGTCAAGAGTTAGTTTGTACTTGGATTTTCAAGATCGACTTGCATGAGTGAAGAGGAGTCAATGTCACATGACAAGTTTATTCACGTCATCTCCCCACTTGTCTTCTCCCCAACCCTTCTAGTAATAACAATATCAAAAATGTTTAATGAAAATTATTTTTCAGACACTCTTCTAAGCCCATTTTATATCATCATAAAAGCCTATTCTGCTATAATGAATACTTTTCATTAATTGATTCTGATTTCATTAGTATCAAGAATGAACATGTCAAATTCTTCCTTCATGCTCAGTGTTTCGTAATAAAAAATCATTATTTCCTTAGTCATCAAACAACAATATATAAAGAAGATAGCAAGCTAATATTTAAATTAGACTTAAAAAAAACCTCACTCTAACATTTATTGAACCATTACTACATTCCAGCCCCTGGATATACGTTATCTCATTTATCCTCACAGCAACCTCAGAGGTGAGTGTCAGGGCAACCAATAAAATCATGATGCTGTTGTTTCTTCCTAGCAACTGCACTTGCTTCTCCAGAACAACCACACAGAGACTAAACATTACCCAGAGTTCTGTGTCACATTATCATCCTATTAATGTCATTAACAATTTCCTCCTCAGTAGTCAACAAAAGGAGGATCGCTTGCCTTAGAGTAGTAATAAAATTACCAAGCTATTATGATGATGCAGTAACCAAGAATGAGTTCGGAACAGGGGATCATTTTTTTTTTATTTTAGTGAACTGACAACACCACAATTAAGAGGACATAGTTACTGACATGACAAATTAGGAACTTTCTAATGAGAAAATTTGCCTTATTGTGTTAAGAACAAGATCATGATTTCCTGGGATGGAAGTAATACCATTGTCTTCTTCACACCAGAAGGCTCCTCTGATAGCATTATTGCACTAGGGTCCAATCTGAAGTCAAAGCTAATATGTGACCTATATTCCCCCATCACTTGATATTTCTATAGTAAATACAGAATCTGAGCTAGGAGAGCTCTCAAAAGAGAAATTGGTCCACCCTGCTTCTGCGTTCATATTCAAATCTTTGACTAAACAGTAACACGCATTCCCCTTTTTCTAGTTCCTGCTTCTGCATTCATATTCAAATCTTTGACTAAACAGTAACACGCATTCCCCTTTTTCTAGTTCCATAGTAATCAGTGGACATGTTCCACCAATGTCTAAAACAAAACTTTCCTATGTCAGGGCCGGCCCGGTGGTGCAGTGGTTAAGTTCGCACATTTCACTTACCAGCGGCCCGGGGTTCGCAGGTTCGGATTCCAGGTGAGGACAGGGCACCGCTTGGCAAAAGGCCATGCTATTGTAGGCGTCCCACTTATAAAATAGAGGAAGATGGGCATGGATGTTAGCTCAGGGCCAGCCTTCCTCAGCAAAAGGAGGAAGATTGTCATGAGTTAGCTCAGGGCTAACCTTCCTCAAAAAAACAAAACAAACAAACAAAAAAAACAAAAACAAAAAAAAACTTTCCTATGTCTACATGCTCCTGAAACAGATTCCCCAGTTTGAGCCCTCTCCTTCCCATCATTCTAACCCAATGGTTTCTCACACAAGGCCCCTGAGTAAGATCTCTCGCTCTCTCTTTCTCTCTCTCTCTCTCACACACACACTCAAAATGAATGAGTGAGTGACCATGCATGACATTCTCCTCTGTCCATAGTTTTTTGTGCATCATAGATGACACTGTAGTGCATGGCTGCCCCTCTTCAGGATCTAACCATGAGAAGTTCCTTGCTGTCAACAATGTTGTCCTAGCTCATGCTTATCTCCTTGAGTGTTTGTACCTATGTAGTCACCTAGTCTTAGAAACGTACATACGTTCTCTGTCTCTCTCACTCTGTCTCTGGGTCTGCATTAATTTCCACCTCCTTCTATCCCTTCCATATTCTCCGCCATCCCTGACAAGCTCCAGTCTCCTAGTAGATTGTTCCACTAGCTCTATCAAGCACTCTGCTAGGGTTGGTGACGCAAGTGGGGGTGGGAGGGGTCACCAGTTCCTCAGACCCTGATTTAGACCCAATCTTCAGAGCATGTTGATGAGACTGTCATGTGGGACAGAATCAAAAGACTCGCTGTGCTTCATGTAGATTACATCTGTTGCTTTTCTCCTATCTCTGTGACCTGTCGATCTCTCATAGGAGGAAATTGAATTGGCCCACACAATTTTCTCTTTACAATGCCATGTTGGTTGCTACCCAATTCCTCAGGCTTCACTGAGAGATGGAAAATTGATTGCCAGATGCTGTGTTTTGGTGTCTTCCTAGGCACCGAAGGTGACTGATGATTCAATACAGGTGGAATTCACTTTATCCAGTGGCTGTTTCTGTAAGAACTTGTGCAAATTAAATTTTACACAAATTGGATTTTACTTCCTTGTTGCTTCTTTTTTAGATACTTGATTTCAGATGGAGCCTTAATGGTCTGTATCTCTTAATGTTTAAGTTGTAATGTTACCCCCTTCCAATCCTCAGGCACTTTGGCCTTTTGTTAATGAGACATACAAATATATACATAAATACACTGGGTGAGCTATAACAAATAAGAAATATTAGTATGTGCTAAGCTGTCAGACTATTTCCTAAAGTTTATCCAGTGAAAGCAGAGCCCCTTCTAATAGTAATAACTACCCCTTTTGAACACTTATTATGAACCAAATGTCTTGCTAAGTGCTTTATATGCATTTTTCTCATTTAATTCTTCTAATATCTTTTTAGTTGGTAGCGATTATTTCCATTTTTGGGTGATGACACCAAAGCCCAGACACAATATATAACTTGCCCAAATTCACCCACATGTAAGTGGTAGAGATAGGATTAGAAACCTGCAAATATGAACATGTTTCAGAAACATTATTTTCCCCTTTTAACACAAAAGGCGCCTACTACACACATTCCTCTTCATCTTGTGTTTGCTCTGAACAGTGTATCTTGGAGATCTATCTAAAACAGCACAGAGAGAGTGGCCACAGGGGTTTTAGTTTTTGGGTTTTTTCAGATACATAATACTCATTTATATTGATAGACCATAGTTTATTTAACCATTCCCATAATTACGGACATTGCATTTTTCCCGAATCTTTTTTTATTAAAAAGAAAAAAAGATACCATAATAAACTTTTATATATCATTTCATATAAAGTGAAGGATAAATTCCAAACATGGAATTTCTCTGTATTCTCGGAGTGGTATATGCATTTGGAATTTTCTAATTTTGTAGTTATTTTTAAATCAATTTCCATAGGAATTATACAAATTTAGGCACATCCCCTCCCAGCATTGCATGAGAATGTCCATTTCCTCATGGTCTCACCAACAGAGTGTGTTATCAAATCTTTGATTCTGCCAATCCGATGGGTGGGAGCAAAAAGAAAAAAAACCCAGAATCTCAATGTAGTCTTAATTTTCATTTCTTTTATTAACATGAGATTGTGCAATTTTCATGTTTGTATTTCCCTGTCAGTGACTACTTGTTTATTTTTTTTGTCAGTTTTTCTATTGGGTCAAAGGTCTTTTCCTTCAAAATTTCCAGACACCCTTTTTACATGAGGGAAATTAGGCCTTTTCCTTTTATATATAGATAAATACACACGGACATACACACACACACACACATTTCTCCCAGCTTATCATTGGTCTTTTGACTTTTTCCCCTATATTGAAGGTTTTGTTTTCATATGTTTGGATTTATCTTTTTCTTTAATGAGTAACGGATCTTAAGTCATAGTTGAAAACTCTTTCAACTTCAAAGCTATAAAGGAATTTGTCCATGTTTTATTTTAGTACTTTTTTTGGTTTCATTTTTTTAAACTGTGAGCTTTGATTCTTTTGTAATTTATACTGGTATGTGGCTTGAGGTGTCAATCCAACTCTAATTTTATTATTTGTTTTAGTCTACTACCCTATTTATTGAATGTTCTCTTTTTTCCTTACTGATGTGAGATGGTGCCTTTTTCGTACACTGAATTCCAAACGCATTTGGATCTACTGTCTATAATTTCCATTCTCTTCCAGAAATTGTTCATCTATACATACACTTACAGCATACTCAATTCCTACACACCTTCGTTAATCTTTTTTGGCGTTCATACATTTTATAATTTGCTTACTTTGGCTTATGAACTTTAGAATAGACATGTCTGATTCTACAAATTTGGTGGTATTTTTATTGACATCACATTATATATATAAATTGACTTAGTGACATCTGCCATCTTCATACTATTGCGTCATCTTATCCACCATGGGGTGTGTCCTTCCATTAATTCCAGACTTCTTCTGTGGTTTTCAGGAAAGGTGAGAAGTGTCTTTATTGGGGTCATACAAAACAAAATGTTTATTTTGGGGTATTTCAATTTCTTGTATGTTGCTATTTTAAATTGATGTTTTTTTCTACCATTGTATCTTCTAAATAGCTATTTTATAGAAGCTAATGATTTCTAGACACTAATTTCATATCCTGGCACTTCACTGAATTTTATTTGTTTACAGTAATTGTTCAGATATTAGGTTTTGAGCCAAGATTGATACATTTCATCACATTAGAAAAGTATCCACTCATTCTTATTTTGAATGTGTGTGTGTTTTTCAAATAAAGAATGATTATAGAATTTTGACACATTATTACTTCAGTATCTGCGGAGATGATTGATTACGATTTTTTTTAACTTTTTATAAATATGATGACTTAGATCAATACATTCCTTTGTATTACTTCAATAAATCCCACTTTGTCAAGAAGCATTATTATTTTATGGGGTGACTCCTTTTTGTTTACTTATATTTTACGTAAAATTTTCTTAGTGGTATCCATTAAGACTGTGGTCAACACAAGTTATAGGTTGGCACATGGGATGAGACCTCACCTGCACAATATGTATTTTTGCTGGTACTCTCTGGGATCTGCTGCCTCTCAATCCTTTCATAACACTCCTCACGTCCTCCTTCTCTTCCTCCCAGGCATCTCTGGCTCTGTCTTAACTTTGACTTTCCTTATAAATATGTATGAAGTCTATAGAGTTTAGGGAATGTCAAAGAAAAAGGGGTTAACTTTTTTTCCTTCTTCTTTTGTGTTTGTGTGATTTCTAAGAGAAGAAAAATGTCATACACAGCCACCTTCAAAACAAATGTCCTCAAGGTTTATATTCTACATTTATAACAAATGCAGACCACGTTCTGGTCCACTGTCACAATTATATTTGGAATTACCATTGTTATTCATATATTTGTTTAATCCCTTCTAGTCTAGAATGCCCTTATTATCTGGAGATAGCTACAATCATACCAATAAGAATTATTCAAATCTGGGGCTGGCATCGTGGCTTAGTGGTTAAGTTTGCACACTCTGCTTCAGCAGCCCGGAGTTCACGGGTTCAGATCCCAGGTGCAGACCTACACACCACTCATCAAGCCATGCTGTGGAGTCATCTCACATACAAAACATAGAGGAAGATTGGCACAAATGTTAGCCCAATGACAATCTTCCTCAAGCAAAAAGAGGAAGATTGGCAACAGATGTTAGCTCAGGGCCAATCTTCCTCACCAAAAATAAAAATAAAAATAAAAATTAATAATTATTCAAATCTAACAATTTTCTAAACAGATTTTTTAAACTATGTTCATGGATATACATGTTGAGTTATACAATAATGTGTGTAAACATTTTCATTGTAAAATATTTAAACAATAAAGAAATATATAAAATAAAAAGTAAAAATCTCCTTTCTTATCTTATCTGCCATATTTACTTTCCTCTCCAGAGCCAGCACTGTTAATAATATATTGTATATTTTTTGAGGCTCTATTTTTCTGCACTTCTATACATTATTATCACATATAATTTTTTAACAAATGTAGGATCCCAGTGAATATTCTTATGTATGATCATTGTGCACATCTGTAACTCTGAGGGATACATGCCTACAAATGGCATTATTGGGGCCAAAGATAGACACATTTAGAAATTTTTTATAGATATTGTCTTATTGCTATCCAGAAAAGCTATATTAATTAACTTTTCTATCATGAAAATAGCTATTTTTCCACATCCTTGCCATTGGATATTATAAATTTGTTTAATTTTTGTTATTTTTATTTTAGTTTCCATTTCCCCTAGTACTACTGAAGTTGAGCATGTTTTTTCATGTCTATTGACCATTTATATGTCTTCTATAGATACCCTTTCACATCTTTTGTCCATTTTTCAAATTTTTATTGATTTGTAGGAGTTCCTTACCTTTTTTATTTTTTTAAAGGTATGCTTTTTTTTGTTTGTTTTTTGGTGAGGAAGATTGGCACTAAGCTAACATGTTTCCAATTTTTCTCTTTTTTTTCCTCCCCAAAGCCTCAGTACATAGTTGTATATCGTAACTGTAAGTCCTTCTAGTTCTTCTATATGGGATGCTGCCACTGCATGGCTTGATGAGGAGTGTGTAGGTCTGTGGCCAGGATCCAAACCAGTGAACCCTGGGCTGCCAAAGTAGAGTGCTCAAACTTAACCACTATGCCACCCGGCCGGCCCCCTGTAGGAGCTCTTTAAATATACTGTAATCATTTGTCTGTTACATATGTTGCGAATAGTTCCTCCCAGTCTATCACTCAATTTTTCACCTGAATTCAGGATACTGAAAGTTTTCATTTTTATGAAATCCAATCTCTCCATCTTTGTTTTTGGCTTCTGGGTTTAGCGTATTTATTTGTTTATTTTTTAATTAAGAGAACAAAATACAACTATACCTGGTAAATGTTTCTGCCAAAAGTGTCTGCATCTGGCCTTGCCTTTCTGGCTTTGAGGATGGAGGACAATGAAACAAAGTCTTGATACCCAGAATCCCTAAGGTGATGAGAGCATTATTATGCACAAGCCCCTCGTTATTGAAAATCTTGTTCACGGGCTTGAAACTTCCACTCATGTACATTTTCCCCATGAGTATAGTCAAAAAATTTGAGTTGTCCTTTGCTGACTAAAGATTGTGTGGGGTCATATGCAGACTACAAACCTTCAGTGTCCAAAGATAGGGACAAATGGAAATGGGAACTAGTCCTGAGACATTTTAGGAGATAGCTGGGGCTTCTTTTTCCTTTCTTTTCCTTTTTTAAAAATTTTTACAAAAATTATCACCTCAAAAATGTGTTTGTTTTTAGATGGGAAACCTCAAGTGAGTTATTAACTGGAGACGTTAAATGAATCACATTCAAGTTAATACAAGTTTTCCTTCAGTTCTTGCTTCCACTTATGTATTTTTCTCTATTGGTTGTTCATATTCCTTTTACCAAAAGCATGCTGTTGCAGCTTGTGTTTTCAGTCTTGTTTCCCCAAAACCGGGCAATTTCTCTGTGCATGCCTTGGGGACTGGGTCCAATTATGTCCCTTTATATGCCCTTGTCATTGGCTATGGCCAACGCCAATGTGACGCACTTACTACATGGTAACACAGTGGCTCACTGCCACCTATCCTTTGTGGAGGATATTTTTGTTTAGTGAGCCTGTGGCCCAGGTCTTTATGTTTAGAAAATTCTACGTTCCTGGAATTCTTTATTGTTAACAGTGCTCTTTCTTTTAACACTTGCTGTATGCTGTGGTGTGTTTTCATGCTCTGTCATGTGCACATGTGTAACACTATTCTATAACAGAGCAAAGACCATGATGCACTTACATAGTTGGTATCTCACCCCCTCCCTCACACAATGCTGACATAGCCATGGTAAGACGCTTAGTAGAATCTTAACAAATCTTACTTTTTAAATCGGAAAAAAACGCTGGGTTGTCTTGTCATAAATTTTTTCTTCCAATCTTTCTGCCTCCCATTAACTTTCGCAACTCAGCAAGCCCTTCATGAAGAAACGTGCACCTAAACTAGACTCTTGGTGCTGAATGTTAATTAACTTTTCTTAACTCTGAGAAATGCCCTAAGGTTCTCTTTCTGTCATGAAGCTAGGAGACCCCTGAGATGGAAGTCAGTGCACAGTCTCCAGAGATGTAAATTTATAATTGAGGTTAGCGAACCCATGCACGGACACTAGTTCAAGCCTTCCTTTCCACCCTCCCTGCACCTGCTAAGTGCTGACCGTCATGGAGGAAGAATTAAGCCAGACATTTAAAAGCTGATGTGACACTATCTGGGCCAGAATCCCGGCCTAGATGCTTATTATGCCTCAGTTTCCTATTTTGTAAAATAAGGATGACAGGGGCAGTGGAAACAGTGCATGGCACTTAGTAGTGATTTAATGCAGGAGTGATCATAGCAGCAGTATAGTCACGGTCTCCATCACAATAGACCTCAAAAAGGATAAAAGTGAAATAAATTGGGGAGACTGGGTAAGATCTTTCCATTAACAATATTTATCTGGTCTCAGCTCAAAGTTCACTTCCTCAGAGTACAATAGCAGAATGCCACTATATTCATTTTCTATTGTTACTGTAACAAATTACCAAAAATACAGTGGCTTAAAACAAAAAAACAAAGAAATGATTTCACAGTTCTGGAGATCAGAATCCCAAAATGGGTCTCACTAGACTAAAATCAAGGTGTTGGTGAGGCTGTGTTTTTTCTGGTAGTTTTAGGGAAAATTCTGTTTCCTAGTTTCCTTGCCTTTTGTGCTTCTAGAAGCTTCCTGCATTTCTTGGTTCATGACTCTTTTCTTCTATCTTCAAAGCCAGCTCTTCAAATCTCTCTCTGACCCTAGTTTTCTACCTTCCCTCTTCAATAGTTAAAGGACTCTTGTGATTATCTTGCACCCATCCTGAAAATCCAGGATAATCTCTTTATTTTAAGGTCAGCTTATTAACAACCTTAATTCTATCTGCAACACCAATCTCCCTTGCCATTTAACATAATATATTCACAGGTTCCAAATATCAGGATATGAGCATCTTTGAGGGGCCATTATTCTGCCTCTCACAGCCAGCACTGCTTCTGGGGAGGAATAAGGAAAATTACGAGATATTCACAAAGCTTGAGGAGTATGAAAACTTAGAAAAAATATACTGATGCTCCAAAAGTTCTTCATGTTTAAAGTTTAGTTGTGATTTCCCCTGAGTGATGAATTCAAAAAGGAAGGTCCTTATGGCTTATATTTGAAGGCCTCAAGGAATTAGGGAGCTGGAGGAGGTTATATTCTACTTGACCTCCAGGTTTGCTGGGGAAGCAACCTTTGGAGTTAATCAAAGGTGTATACCAGTTGGCAACAAGACATATGGAAGAAAGGAGGAAAAAAAGACCAGCTTAGTACCAGAGCTAGCGTGAAGGCAGAAGAGCAATGCTTGAGCTTTAATCGGCAGGAGACATCCCACCTCAGGCTCATTTCAGGAACCAATTTGAAAGACTAGGCTTTTCAGTATAAAGTTTTTTATTGTGTTTGGAAAAGCCACACATCACCTTACATGTGGTTACTAAAGAAATCTATATTTCTTCTTTTACTTTTTCCTACTGACTTATATGGCTAATGGGACCCAAAGCTGATAGATGAGACCCAATGTGTTCTTACCTCTCCACTTCCACTGCTACCCAAGTTCAAACCCCACCCTCTCTTGCCTGAGCTGATGAAACAGCCTAATATCTGGTCTTGATTCCTCTCTTGTCTCAACACAGTCCACTCTCCACACAGAAGGCAAATGATCTAAACATTTAAGACAGATCACGCCATTACCTTTTGAAAGCTTTCTGACATTTTCTGAATGGAAGCATAAAAACAGACTCTGACCACAGTCTGAAAAAGGCCCCATGCAAGCTGCCCCCATGAACCGCTCCACCCTCATCTTTCACTCCCCCACATTCACCACGTTTCAACCACATGGTTTTCTGTCGGTTCTTTGAACACACCAAGCTCAGGCCCTTGCACTGACTGCACCCTCTGCCTGGAAAACCTGTCCCCCAGTCTCTGTATGGCTGACCCTGCATATCTATGTGGTCTCAGCTCAGAGTTCACCTCCTCAGAGCAGCATGTCCTGAACACTTACTCTAAGGTAGCCTCACCCACACCTCCGGCACATTCTAACTGATCATGCTTGTATTGTCTTTACAACACTTACAGTTGTCTGAAATTATTTTGTCCATTTGTTAATTTACTAGTTTGTTGTCTGCATCTCCCACTCCCAACCTCCCTCTTCACAAACGCAATTTTTTGATTAAGTAGGGATCAAATCTGCCCTATTTATGGCAATAGCCCCCAGATGCCAAAATGGTGTCAAATACCTAGTAGGGACTTCATAAATATTTTTGAACAAACATTTTTGAACACATAAATTGAGTGGGTATATTCATCTTACAAAAGAATTCTCACCAGAATAGCGTTTTAAATAGTAAACAGATGCATTGATAACGGCATTTCATTTATACTTTGTACCTCAGTTTCCTCATCTGTTAAACGAGAGTTGGACTGGATGACATATAAGATTCTTCTAAGTAATTATAGTTCTATGATTACGACTCAAATCAAGAAGATTAAGTCTAATTTTCTAAAAGACAGTTACTAAGTAAAGTGGTGTCCACTTCTGTAATTTAAACAGTGATTCATTTCTGTCTGATTCATCCCTAGTGGAATGTATCCTTAACTCTTTAGCTGCAGGTTTCTCTCTGTTTACCAAAACTCTCTTCACAGTCAGTGGCAGTGAACCCCAGGTCAGGAAAAAACATCCAGCAATACAAATACATACGTGTTTTCCACAAGACCAAAAGGTTAAGTCAGAGCTCTACAGAAGAGAGGAAGATTTTATTTCTCTTTACCTGTCATCCAACTTTCCATCTATGGATAGGTGGAATGAATGTATCTTTGGATCAATGAACCTTTGTACCCATTCCATTCTCTTGCAGCTGAATCCATCTGGTTCCATTCTCTTCTTTTCTCAGTCCAGCCACACTAGCCTCCCTACTCTTCTGTAAAACACCCAAATGTTCCTCACTCCAGGTTTTGTACTTGCTTTATTCCTTCTGCCTGGAATGTTCTTCCCCTAGTTGGTCCCCATGGCTCGCTCCACCACCTCCTTCAGGTCTTCCCTCAATGCCACCTCCTCAGTGACACCTTTCCAGACACCTTATCTAAATTACACACATATCCCCAACTCACTCACTGCCCCCTTGCCTGCAGTATTTTGCTCCTGTGCACTTCTCACTTAGGGACACACTGCACCTTTGCTTAGTAATGCTGTTCACCATCTCTTTGCCCCTACTTGAATGGAAGCTCTGAGAGGAAGAGATTTTTGTTTCTGTCACTGTTGAATCTCCAGCACCTAGAACAAGGGCTGGCAGACTAGGAAGTCAATCAATAGCTGGGAAAGGAAGGGCAAGTGCATACTGTGTTGACTTCCTGGTCATGCTATGTCTATGCCTCTCTATACACTTGAACATACCTAACAGAAGGAGCTGTCACTACTTATATTTCAACACACAGCCCCAAGGTGAAATCTTTTGCCAACAGAACTAATCCCAAGTGTTTAAGAACGATTGCCCACTCAGCCCCTCTCTGCCCACCTCCCATCAGGTCCTGACACGCTCCCTGAGCTTCTGCCATGCAGTAGGAAACCCCTTGCAGCTCCCTAAGCACACATTTTCTCCCATCTCCCACACTGTGCAAGAGCTGCTTCCTCTTCTTGGAACGTCTTCCCACATCTCATTAATAAAGGCAGCTCCAAAATCGCCGTTTTGAAACTTGCTTTGGTGGAAGAGAAGTTGCTATTCCTGCCTCTGTGTTCCTAGTACATTTCCATACATACGTCATGCACTCTCATTTCTCCAGGCCTTTGCTTATTTGGTGACCTCCACATGATACTCCCTTGCCCCTTCTCTACCAGACTAACTTCTTCTCCTGCAAGACTTAACGCAGCATAACCTTTCCCAAGAAGCTCCTTCTAAACCCCTCTGTGGGAGTTACACTCCCATCTACATGCAGGCTAGTATCCAAGTATTTGTCACATTTTGTTGAAAAGGCCTCTTTATGTGCCCAAATCTCCTAGGAGTCAGCATTCTCTTCTTCATCTTTATATTCTCCATCACAATCAATAAATATTAATTGAGCTAAATTATACGTCTATGACATTGATCAACATATTCTATTTTAATTATTTGTAAAACATATCCCATCACACCCTAGTAGGCTGTCAGGCCACTGAGGACAGGGACTATGATTTATAATGTGTTATCTCCAATGTCTGACACACAGTGGGATAAATAAACATTGCTGAGGGAGTGGATTGCAAGCCCTGGGTTTCCTGGTACAATAATTTCCACATAACCACCAAAATTTACTATGTTACTGATCATATGTTATTAGAAAGTATTTTATCTGCCAAAAAAAAAATCCCAACAAAATCTGGAGCAATTTGGAAACAAAATAAGAGAGAGAGAGAACCCTCCCAATCACTCTGTATTTCAGTCTTATTGGTAGCTATAAAACGCAAAACTTAAAAAATGACCTTCTAGAGGGCAACACCTCAATGGACATTGTGCCTGTTATATGGAACTAAACAGGAATGAAATTTCAGCATTAGAAACCTGAAGGCAGCTTGGTGGCTCACAAAACCAAAAGGGACAGTCTACTGTCAGAAGCTCTGAAAGGAACAGTCTGAATCCATAGCCAAGGGAGTAATCATCTGCCCCTTAGCGAGGAGAGACTTTAATTAAGAAGTAATTACAGAAATAATAGACACACATACACATACTTTATAAAATGGAACTCATAGAACATTTTGGCTGCTTACTAAATTCATTAACTCTAGTAACAACCACCAACAATTTCCGAAGTAAAGCAAATAGCTAGTACTAATGTTTAGTTCAAATATTAGAAATAGTAAATTTTTACATGAAAGCAAAAAGAAAAAGAAAAGATAGGTGATGCAAAATGTTGAACCAGATTACATTTGTGAAAGAGTTTACTAATCAATGGTTCTAATTTTGCTGAGTCACGTACCCCTTTTGAGGATCTAGTGAACATTTTGGACCACTTCTGCCCGAAAGATGCCCAAGGATGCCACATTTTCTATAATTTAGTGATTTGGAACATGGACAAAGTCTGTCATTGCCTTTGGCATGTACCAACGGATAGGATCTGGTGGTCATTGGGTCACGGGCAAGACTCCAAAACTGTCTTTCCATTTCAGGGAACTTATGGACTCTTTAAAGCCCCAACTGGACCCCAGATCTGGAGGATGCCCCTCTAAAGCCTTTAAGATTTTGTTAGGAGGAGAAAGACCACAATATTGAAAAGGCTTGCAAATACGGATAATATCTGGACCCTGCCTGTCTCTTTTGCCTCCTTGTGAGAGCTGTTCCTCCCTACTGTCTATTCTTTCAGTTCCTCGAAAGTAATCTTGCCCTCACATCATCTCTTTACTGAGGTTTCTTCCTTCCTCTCCCCTTCCTCATTTCCTTTTAACTAGTAATTCTTGCCTGTCCTTTAGATTGCAGATCAAATCCTCCCCTATCCCAGCTTGTGCCTGAATAATCTCCCTTTAATTCCCTTACATGGTATTTATACCACTACATATTTATAGGTGAGGTTATTAGAGTGATGGCTGCATCTGCACTTGACATTAAAACAAGAGGAAAGGACCATGTGGTTCTACTCAGCTTTGTATCTCCAGAACCTAGATCCATGCCAGCCACATGGTAGGTGCTCAACTAAATACTCAGTAAATGGATGAATGGAGCCCTATGCAGCATCAGAAGGGCCAGATAACCCACACGATTAACTGTCAGTGATCAGGGGTTCTAACACTGTAGTTGTAGGTTTCTTTACACTTATGCTTTGAAAATTCACACTTTAATAAAGTGTTTTGCAAGTTTTAATTTCACAATATAAAGGATATAGGAGGCAGATCCAGAGGGAGAGTAGCAGACCATTTGTCTGCTGGGAATTAAGGTGAGGAATATTTTGTTCACCATTGTGAACTGGATAGGACTGTCCTCAAATTTTCATGAATAATTCTTTATTTTAATGCAAGGTGAATATTTTTGTGGATGTATGGCACAGATTCCGTAATTCAGTTATTTAGACCATGTGACCATATATTGTCATTTCCATTGGCAGCTAGTAGAATGTGGAATATAATGGTCCTTGGAGAAGGAGTTTAGTTAGATTCCAAATCCTAACACTGCATCCCTCTGCACACCAGTTACTGTCTTACCACGCATCAGCAAGTAATACCATCAGAGATCATTGAGCAAATGATTCCAGTCGCAATATAAAAGCTTTTGTATCATGTTTATCTGTTCTTGAATAAGGATAGGGGATTGGTCATCTCCACACCTTTAACCAAAGGGAACTTTTAGTGAACCCTATAAGGTCTTAGATGGTACAGGAGAGATTGCTTCACTTTGGTTGGTCCACAAGACATCAAGGCAAATAGCAAGTAGAAATAAAACTCATGGACCCATGTAAACATTGTGGTCATGCTTTCAAAATTTCTTTTCCTCTAATTTTTTAGAAGGCTAAGGGTCCATATAGTTAGGTAGAACAGCCAAATTCAGAAAGGAATTGGGCAAGTTGAGATGAAAAAATAGAAAAATAGAGACACAAGAAACCTTTTATTTAGAAATTAATTATTTTTACCTTAATATCTGAAAATGGGTTTCCTGCATAGTAGAGAAGAATAGTCTAATCAGTGGAATGGTGAACATAACCGCATTGTCAATTACTCAAATATTATATTGGTAATCATTTAAAACTCAGTCTCCTATGAGCTTGGTAATCATGATCCTGTTCTTCACATCTGCTCATTTCTGGGAGCACTGAAAAAAATCATTTTGGGACTCGCAAAATGAAAACTCTATATTCAACACTATTGGCCTGTGGGCAGATTTTTCTACCTTTCCTTTCCCTTTCTAGACCACATACTGTGAATATTGCCGACCTATAACATTCTGGGGGACCTAAGTCAGCCAGATACCACCACATGCCATAACATCTCCCTTGTGCACAACAGGCCTTTCATTGGCATAGCAGGAGAAGGCTCCAGAAAAACTCCTTCTAACATCTCATTCACTTTCCCTTGGACTTTTGCAAATCACTGAACACTACTGCCTGATATGCTTGGTTTGTACAATACCACAAACGAAAATATCATATTTGCAAAGTGTTGCATAAGATATCATTTCATTGTTATTTTAATTACCGTGCTCTCAAGCTTGAGCTCCTTGCATAATGGTGCACCTGGCTAATTTCTAGCAGCGACGGCAGTGTCTCTATCTTTTTTCATTTGCTTTTGTAACAGTGCATGACCCATGCCCCAATGATCCACTTGTCACAACTAAATTTTCAGGAAAGAGTGAGTGCCTTAAAGGATAGAAAGGTGCAGAACTACAGGCGGCTAAATGTCTGATTCTACAGAAACTATAGTCAGTCTACAAAATTGCCTGTTTGGACCCAATTAGACACATCACTTATTTAGATCAGAACAAGAAAGAGAGAACAGACATGCAGAAGAGCCTTTGATTCGGCAAGGCTGATTCAGGATGTGCCGCCCCACTGTGTTGATGACAAGGACACTGCTTCAGGAATCTCTGAGCTGGTTTTAACGGGCAAGACATACCCAATTGTCATCCAGGGTGATGGCTGACAAAGATTGCAATCAGTCAGCCACAAACAAAACTAAATGGTCTGTCAAGAAAATAAGAACTTCCTTAGAGCAGAGGAGATTTTCTAAAAGGAACAGAAATCTTGTTTTGGCTTGAATAATCCAAACTGACTGGCTGGCTTCAGTGAACTGACCAACTAGGTGATCCGCAGTTTTATGCTAGCAAATGCTACATGCTTTTGCGGCGTCTGAATAGGTCAGAGAAAAAGACTCAAGTTTTCGGCTTGCTTGCTTTCAATTTAGGTTAAGCAGATGCAATTTCTTCTCAATAAACAGATACTCTGTATTTGGAGTTATATATTGCTGTTTTCTTGGTTTCAGTCATGCCTCAACTTAACTTATTCAAATAGCCCAGTATTAACTAAGTACCTGTTTTTTGACTTTCATAATGCTGGATCTTTAGATACAGGCAGTGGTGTATTGCTAAACTGGAGCCCAAAAGAAAAAAAAAAGGAACAAAAAAGAAAAGAAAGCCTTAATCAGTACCATTTGCTGATCTCCCTGGTATAAATACTCCACTTGCCGATTTCAAGTCACTGAATTAGGAATCAGAAGAGATGCACAAAACAACTGTCTTGAGCTAATGGGAGCCAGCTCCATGAGCAGGAGAAACAATTACAACAGCAACAAAAAGAAACTAACATCTACACAGTGTTTTAGAGCTTACAAAAGTACTTTTCTCACACATGTGCTCATCCAGTTCTCACAGCTTTCTGAGACAGGTGGTATCTTTGAAACTGAAGTTCAAAGGGTTTAAGTTGTATCTACTATGAATAATAAGTAACGGATCTAGGACATGTCTCTTATTTTCTGAAGCCAAATTTCACACCATTCTAAAGGATTTTTCTAATTGTATGTCCTTAAAATTACAAATTAACTAGTAAAATATTTCTACTTTTCTATTATAAACAAAAACAATAATTGCTTCCATTTTATAATGCTTTACAGTTTTTGATACATTTTTGCATCTCTTATCTTAACTGAATTTCACAAAAACATGGCGACGTAAGAAAGCAGGGATCACTATATCCACTTTACAGATCCAAATTCCGAGGTTCAAACAGGTTAAGTGACTTCCAGAAGATCACATAAGACACAGCACTACTTCACAATGTAGATAAAATGATCTCTTGGCCTACAGCCACCAAAAGTTAAAGCAAAACTGATACTTCTCAGCAGAAGCTTCAGGTTGGGGCCCAGGAGAAGGGCAGTGTCTGGGATGAAAGTGAACAGAAACAGAGGTCCCAGGCCTTCTGTCACAGGGCTATCAGTAGATTCCTATATATTAGAACCACCTGGGAAAATTTAAAAATCTCAATCCTTGGGCCACACTCAAGACCAATTATATAAAAATGTCTGGGGGTGGGACCCAGGCATCAGTAATTTTTAAAGCTTCCCCAGTTGATTTACAGAGGTAAATTATCAATTCATTCTTTCACTTGCTCATTACATTCACACACTCCTCCATCCCTCTATTCAGAGAACCAACAGTATTGTACACCTATTAGTGCCTATTAGTACCTGGCATTATTTTAGGTGCTGAAACTGCAATATGGACAGAGACAGGATTCCACTCCATTTCCCCTCCATACTCTTTGAGCTTTCATTCTAGAAAAGAATTAATCCATTAGGAAAGGGAATTGTGCATGTTGGGGATTCGGAGAAGAATGTAACAAAGATAGAGACTCCAGCAGTAAACCCCTCGTTCTCTTCTAGTTGGCCCACGGTCGGTGCCTTGCAGACTGTTAGAGGAAGTTACTTTCAACTGGGGTCGGGGATCCTGTTCCTTATTATGATATTGCACTTTGCACATCAAATTAACTGAGGGGCTTTAGTAGTTTGGGTTTAATCATAGAAGTACCTTAATTTACACACCAGAAAGCCTCCTAAATTGCTCTGTGTAAATCATTTTTAAGGTAACAGTGAATACTGCTTTCCTATTAACTCAGATTATCATTTATCTTCCTTACGAACGAACTTTAATTGGAAGTGGCTCCTAACAAATTTACCTACAAATGTCTCACTGGGCCCTCTATTAAACCCCAATCAATAAAAAACAAACCAACCAAAAGACAAAAAAATTCCTGGTAAATGCATAAGAGGAGTTAGGTATTCTTTCAAGTTAATTTCTACCAAGAGACAGAGACTTTCTTAAGTCCCTGATCCCCTAATTCAACCACGTGGAAAGATGTGCTTGTAAATATAATAAAATCCATATTTATTTCTGTTGGTCAGGAAGCAAATTCTCTTTTCAGAAATGATTTGCTCAAATAGTTAACAATATCTCTTAAAGTGCCATTAATTAAATAGATGACCACATGGAGGAAATCAGTCTCCTTCCCTGACACTTCGCCCTGCTGTCTTCCACTTTCTGACTGACTCACTTGGCCTGCTTAGAACGTGTCCTCCCTCCACAACCAAGGGATTGATGTCATGCCTCTCCCTAGCACTCCATATTGACCCAATAGACAGCACTGTCACTCTGCCTTCAGAATCCATTCTCTGACTAGACTCATAGGGTCTAAGAGGCCTGTCATCTCAGGGCCAACGCCAGTACACAGTACTTAATTGTTGCCCGCAAAGGGTCAATGAATGAATTCATGATTTTTTTTTAACATTTAATTCAAACTATGCTCCTTCTATAATGCAGACATTTTCTTTGCCCACAAAATGCTCAGATGTTCTTTCATAACCAACAGAGCCTCTTCTTCTTTCTTAAAAAAAGGGGGAGCATGGGAGAGATAAGAAATTCCCAGTTTGGTTGCTATTATGAAGGCTTCCCAATGCTGAAATGGCTAGGCATTGCTATGGGCTGCCATCTTGGATTTTCTTAAAGCAACTTGGATGGCAAAGTAGAGAAGCCTAACAATCGTCAATCCTGCAGTACTTGATTGCTTACAAAAACTGCTCATTTAGGCATGACATGGATTATCATCTTTGCTTTAGAGATAAGAACATTGAGAAAGAGAAGGTTATTTGTCCAATATCATCCTGTAGCCAGTGAAGGGGAGAGCTAGTAAGCAAATCCAAATCTCCTACTTGCACATCCTTTATCTTTTTGACCACAACATATTCTGTGGATCCTACTGAGGCATACTCTCCTCCCCCATCCCTTCCCTCAACTATGGATAATGGAGAAACAGTATGATTCCAGACAGCGAGTACCCCTATCAGAGAGCGCTTCAGGACAACAACTTTCAGGGTGGCAGGATCAGCAAATTGATGACTCCATTGCTTGATGTAATGGCTGTGAATGAGCCCTGCTTACTGTCATATCTATTACTGAAAGTAATTAAAGCTGAAGCTCTTTCCCTTTCAATCACAGTGTCGGGCTTGTTTAATTTCAAATGTAAAGAGAATAGGTACACAAGCAGACTGGAAAAAGAAAAATAAAAGATATTATGTGATTACCAGGGCAGCACCAAATAAGTTTCACTGAGAACACATGGAAGGAAATTCAGGCATTAAAAAGAGGTGAGAATGAGAAAATGAATGCATTATTTGTTATAAAGCAGCCAGAAAACATGCTGTTAGTATCCATCCATTACACAACTCCTTATAAGAATTAAATACACAACTCAGAAGGTGGGATAGTTGATTGATTTCTTGAATAATTTGTGGCCCAGTTTGGTTGAGGATAGTAAAAAATCTCCTTTCTAGAAATACTTTTGACTACCCCACACCATGGAGTCTCTAAATTCTTCCTCTAACTATCGCACCTCTATCATAAGGGGATTGGAGGAAAGATTCTCAGCATGAAGAGCCTGTCCACATTGGCTGAATAATTTAATGTTAGCATAGGATAATTAATTTCAAAGCTATTATATCATTCAGTGCACCCATTTTCAGAAAGAGGCACTCTGAAGTCAGATAGAGTCTGAAAATTCTTCCTTTTCATCACCATTGACCAGTATTTAGGGGAGAGAGGGAGAAAGATGGGAGAGGGAAGGAGAGAGAGAGGAAGAAGAGAGAGAAAGACCTTGCGTCTTTGTGTCTGTGTATTGCTGAAGTTAGAAAGAACATGCAGGGCATAGTGTGGGTGTCATTGGGGAAAGCTGGCTGGCTGACCGGCATGTAGTCTTTTAAGGTGACTTACAGCTTAGCTTATTCACCATGGTTCAAGGTCTTTGGTGAGGATGAAGTGATATATAATGATATATGACAGCACTTTGAAAAACATAAAAGTTACATAAGCATAAGGCTTTATTATAGAAAATATATGTCTCAAGAGATAAGGAAAGCTCTAAAAAAACATAAGTGATCATGGAATGAAATATTTTTATGAGCGCTCTTCTCTCTCCTCATTTTCATCACCCCTCCGGAACTGTGCCCTTTGCCAACACAGGAAGAAAAGCATCTGCCTACTTCTCTTCCTCCTGTAGCTTCTCCTGATACTACTTTTAATATCTCATAATAAGCACTATTACAGAAATCATCACTAAAAGAATTAATTATTGATAGAAATAATGAGTACAGCGACTTGTTAAAAGTACTAATCAGGGAGCAATGAACTATATTTTTAAAAAATAACAATAATGGCTCCTAGTGATTTTGTAGACATATAACCTGAGAGAGAGTGATTTCTTCCATAGTAAAAATTTCTAGTCTTGAGTTCTAGTCCTGCATCTTAAATCCTTACCGGGTTTTAAGCAAGTCATTCTCTCTACTGAGCTTCAGTTATCTCTCCTGGAAATAAAGAGATTGTACTAGACAAGCACCTAGATGCCCTCCCAGACCTGGTAAGCTGTGAATTGTCATCAGAGGCCACTTTTGGAAGAGTCAGAAGAGAGAATTTATTTCTACAGGCAAACCTTATAAAGTCCTAGTCACTTTGGGCTTTGACTTTGACAAACAAATAGAATGCTGGATGGCAGTATCTTGACAACAGCTTGTGAATACAATGTGGGAGAATATGTTTGACCTATCACTCTCATTTTCTACTTATGGACAGACTATTTTGGCATAGTGAAATGCCTGGATAAGTGGCTTTGGTGGAGGAGGATAACATGGCAGCATGGATGTTTCAAAAACCAAGACAGGGGGCCAGCCCAGTGGTGCAGTGGTTCACATGTTCTGTTTCAGCAGCCCAAGGTTTGCCGGTTCAGATCCCCAGTGCAGACATGGCACCGATTGGCAAGCCAAGCTGTGGCAGGTGTCCCATATACAAAGTAGAGGAAGATGGGCATGGATGTTAGCTCAGGGCTGCCAGCCTTTCTCAGCAAAAAGAGGAGGATTGGCAGCAGTTAGCTCAGGGCTAATCTTCCTCAAAAAAAAAAGAAAGAACCAAGACAATCAAAACCGCTCTGCAGGAAGCACAGGTAAGGTTTGAGTTTCACATATGAACAGTTGAGAAAGGAATACGGAGAAAGCAGGTTGTATTACATTTAGGGCTATGTTGGAGAATTAAGAGTGGAGATCTGCTAGTTTGGGGATGGATTAAAGCCACTTAAAAATTGTGAATGCTTAATGTTCAGTTAGAAGATATCTGCATTTATGCAAGGTAATCTCTTTTCTCCTTCTCTAAATCTTCAGTGAAGAGCGCTATACTCAGGCTTTGACTGAGTTTGATTGTTAGTGCTTTTGATTGCTCATCTATGGAAATCATGAAAGGGGTTAAAATTCAAATCTAGATCTAAATGTGCAGGCAGAGATAACCTTGAGAATGCAAACTACCAGGAGATTCAAAGATCTCTTGAGCGTGTTTTAGACTTTCAAGGAGCATGGAACAGGAAGACCATCCAATCCTATAAGGCCAAGAAATCTCCAGTGATCATTTATTTTATCTATTTTCATGAATGGCAGGTAAGAAAAGACTAAATTGAAGTTTATGAGAACTTTGTGAGACTTCTGCATCATAAGCTAGGACAGGGATCAGCAAACTACAATCTGTAGGCCAAATATGGCCTGCCATTTGATTTTGCAAATAAAGTTTTATGGGAACACAGCTATGCTCATTCATTTACATATTACCTATGGCTGTTACGTCACACTATGACAGCAGAACTGAGAAGTTGTGCCAGAGACCATATGGTGCACAAAGCTTAAAACGTTTACTATCTAGCCCTTTACAAAAAACATAGGCTGACCCCAGGGATAGGAAGCTACTTCAGTGGGAAAATGCCTTCATGGCCTGACTCAGAGTCTCAGGAATGGGAGCCCCCTTCTTTCAAGAGGCAATAAGAGACTGCTTAATAAGATTTGCCTCAGGAATTGGCATATTCTTTCTTCATCTGCCCCTCATGGACCATTATCTTGACAGAATGCATTCCAAATAAGACAACACATATGGCAATAAGAAGGAGCTTTTGAATTGGAAATTCTAACCGCTGGTCTTCCTCCCATCATAACCATTGCACTCATCCATTCATCAGACATGAGCAAAGCACCTTCTCTCTGCCTGGCACCGAGGCAGCAACGAGAGCCCAGAAATCAAGACACTGCCTCCTTTCAAAAGGTTCACAAAGAAAAAGAGACAGGACACAAATCATTGGAATGCAGTACAATGGTTACAAGAATAGAGGCCCATATAAGGTACACCTGCTCTAGACATTCCTTCAGTGTTCGGGTCTTGCCCCAGTGGTAGGAAGCAGTAGATGGCTACTTCAGGTGGACTGAAATATCTCATCATTTGTGGCCAACACCATGGTCAATCTTATTCAAACATAGCACTTCTGTACAAAGCAGGTAATGCTAACCACATCTTCAAACACTTTAAAGTGAAAGAGATGAGTATTTTTTAAAATAATTATTTTCAGTACCTAACACAGAGACTAGAACATAATAACAGCCAAAAACATTTGTTGACTATTTACTATTTGCTGAAGGCAAACATAGGGGAGTAAAAGAAATAATGCTGAAGAATCATACTGCTTACATGTGGATAATGAAGATGAGCCCTCAGTGGAAACCAATCCCCTAAGACAAAACAATAGATCAGAACAGGAGGACCATGGAGGTCATTTGTTTAATTCCCTCACCGGACAGGGGGAAACAGGCCTGGGAAGGTGTGGTGACTGCCTCAGTCACCCACCTAGTCACTGGCTGAACTAGCACTAGAATCCAGGGGTTCTGTTTTGTAGTTGGTTCTCTTTCCAGTAGTTTCCAACTGTGTTCTGTGCAGCCCTTGTATTCTGAAGTGGTGGCTTGGGTGTGGATGGTGAAGGAGGTGCAGGCAGCAAAAAGGAGTCCAAGGAGATGGGGCTCCAAGCCCCCAAATGTGACAAAAGTAACTATTATCTGTTACATATCTGTATGTTGTGGGTTCTGCACAAGATTTTGTCTGAAAAAAGATAACATAGCAAAAACGATTTTGGAAGTAAGCACTGTACCATGCTCTGCCTTTGGTCAAAAATGTAAATCAATTTTTTTTACTATTAGCCATGATGGGAAGGTTTCCCTAAAACATTAAATTTAGTAAAGTTTGTAAATTTTTAAAATAATAAGCAGCACAGATTCTTTCCTCTTGTGGGATGTAGAAATGAGTCTATTGGAGGTATATTTCTTCTGCTTGGGATGTGAAGACTTCCCTTGTGAAAGGCAGCAAATTCTATCCTCTTGATTCAGCAATCTGATTTATGGCAACGATGACTGTGGTAACAGTCCACTAAGCCTTAAGCCCAATGAAGCCATTGATTCTACACTTAAAAATCTATACAAGGAGAGCCTCAATTTTATAGAGATTCTGACGCTCTTCAATTTCTGTACGAATTCTGGCTAAGAGTAAAGGTTCTTAAAAGAGTTGCAAAAATTTATTCCTGCAACTATTTTTCTAAGAGAGCACACTCAAAACAAAGTGTGAAAAACTTTCTTTATAAAAGTGCTTTATAAGACTGTCCTGAAGTTGTGTGACAATTTCAAAGTCTTTTAGAATTATCGCATTTCTAAAAACCACCCAATGCAATTGGCCGACAGGCTAGTTAACAAGGCTGGCTGAGGGGTAACCTTGAGCTCTGTCTCATTCTCCAAAGAGCTGTGTCCTGGGAGCTGAAAGTCAGATTAAAATCAGGAAGCCCCATGGCTTTCAAAGAGGGCATGTGTGAGGAGGAGGAGAAAAATTTCATTATCCACTTACATAAATCCCACAGGTAGAAGAGAATGGGTAGAGAAATATTATTTCTCAATGTTTGTCAGACATTGTGCCAAGACCATTTTATTTATTTGATCACACTGAATTCTAACAGAGGTTATTGGAGGTAGGTAGCATTTTTTACAGTTGAGGTCGTATAGTTTGATGAGTCTAAGTCACTCACCCAGGTTCACGCGACTTACACGGTGCCAAAACCCACATTTGAACCTAGAATTGTCTGCTTCCAACGTATGTCCTGTATAATACCTCCTTAATAAAGTGCCTCCAACTACCCAGTGTAGAGATCATGGCTTAAGAGCTTAGACTGCAAATAATCTTCTTAGATGAGGAGGTCTCTACTCTCTCTCTCTCTCACACACACAAACACACACATGCACACACACCAGCTATGAATAGCCAAGATCCTTATTGGCTATGGTATCTTCAAAATTAGTCAGGATGAAGGATACCTATAATTAGACAGAAACTCCTCACATAATAAACATACATTCATTTTCTACTTTTTTTCATTTATAAGATTGTGTGTGTGTGTGTGCATGCGTGTGTGCCTAAGTATGTTGGGTGTATTGCTCAGTGCTAACACACAAGACAGCTGCATTTCACAGTTGAGTTTTCAGGCAGCAATATTTTAGCAGAATGAACATCAAATCTTCCCAATGACTTGCGAGCTGTGAAAGCCACCGCAGCTAACTCCAACTGTAAAACATATATTGGCTTCAGATGAGGAATGGCATTTGGAAGGCTCTGCTTTAAAATGATGTTGGGGGGAGAGAAAAATAGAAAGGGGACGTTAGAGTGAAATGATCACTTTGAGGGTACAGAGCTGGAAGTGTGGGGAGAAGCTTAAGGTTTTCGTCTTTGTTTATGAAATTTACAGCAGATGTCAGGCACCTACAAGAAGGCTTCAGCCAGGTACTGGGACAAGGTTTTGATCACACGATTTTCCCAGCCACCTTCTTCTTCCTTCAGTCGTCTACGCTCTAGCACTCTGCAAGTGGAAGGAGCCGTCTTCCATCAGGCCCAAGATGCCTTCTCCCATGCCACAGCTTGTAGATGTGTCTTTTGCTTTGATTTGGCATGAAGAGAGATAGCTCTCTCTGGCATTTTAGTGTTCCTGAAAGTCTAGAATATTTTTCTGCAAGATCCTACACATTAACACCTCATGCTGAACAAAGTATATGGTCAATAATTATTTGCTAAATATGAGACTGATTAAAATATCCACAGAGGCCAGTTGCTGAGGCACAATTTTGCATCAAGCATTATGTGATGTATAAATACTCAAAACAGCCCCCCTGAGTATTACAGGTGGGGAATCTGAGGATTAAAGAGGGTAAGCGACATATCCAAAGACACACAGACAGTAGCAGGGCTAGGATTCAAACCCAGGCAGTCTGACTGCAGACTCTGCACCTAACCATAGAGGGAAACTGAGTCCAACAGCTACAAAGCGCTTTCCATGAATCTAGATCCACAGTCTCCTGGACTCCTCCCATGCATGAGTATTCACAGAGTTAAGAAGGAAAAAAGAAGTTGATGTGCCAGTGATGAAAAAAATGGGAGAACTGCTTCAGTAGACATCCACCAACACTGGCACCCTTCCTCTTAATTAGGAGTGAGTGCCTGGGGAGAAGGTTAGCTTTCCAAAGATCTGGTTCATGGCAAAGCTAGGGAAACTCATTACTCCTCACCACAGGAGTTCAGCTCTCCCTCCCCAACCCTCCTCAAAAGCACAGTGGGGTGTCTGCGGGAGAGGGGAGAGATAAGGAAACATAAATAACAACTGTGCCTGGTTTACGCCACCCTTCTACTTCCAGAGACGTATCTGAAAACGCACATGAGCTTCATTTCCAGACCACGCAGTCAAAATAAGAAGTCAGAAGGACTCTAGTTTTCCATCTGCTCCTGGGACAGCAAAAAGGGAAGCAGGAACTTGACATAAAGCTGTGGATCTGGGTCATAGAGCCCCACGATCATAAACGACTCTTAACAGTTCTACAGAATTTTACAGTTCATAAAGCCTTTTCAAGTGAATGCTCTCATTCCTCTTTTGAACCTTGTAAGTTAGTCAAGCGTGTATGAGACTCTCATTTCACAGGGTAAGAAAGTGAGGAGAGGCTGAGAAACTTCGAGTCTCTCAGCCTACAAGTGACTTGCACCCATGCACTGATTCTGAGTCTGGTGGTCCTTCTACCCTTCACCTCTTTCAATATCGGCGGGAAGGGTTGGTGTACTGGTCCTTCTAGGATTCTTTAGTGAACACACTACCTGGACCCCTTCCTCCATTACTGGTTGGGAATAAGATGGACTCCCCCACACACACACACACAAAATCTTAACACTATTGAGAACCATTAAAGAAAGCTGATATGGACCCAAGGATTTTTTCTAGAAAGGGAAGATTGCCCTATCTCAGAGAGTTTTCAAAGCCATCTTCCTAATGCTGTGGGTGAGAGAGAGGGGTCTTGTCCTCTCCCCTATAGCATCACCCAACAAGACAGGCAGAGTAGGCAAGAGGAGACACACACCTACAAGGAGTGTTTTTAGGAATACAGAAAAGTAGGTCTCCCCTAAACTGTTAGATTGAGACCGAGGAAACAGGTTTCTTTCTGGTTCTGCTAGTAACCAGACTTAAAGCAAATCAAGTAAACTTGTATCCCGGTTTTCCTTACTAGTAAAACTTAGGGATATTTATTATCTCTTCCAATTAGCATAATTGATAAAGTCTTGATAGAATTGGAAAAGGAAAAAACTTGAAAAATGAATTCTAATTCACTTACAATTAACAGTCTCAGTTATTAGAATTTATTATGCTAGTTTATATGTACATCCTATCTTGTGTGTGTGTGTGTGTGTGTGTGAGGAAGATTGGCTCTGAGCTAACATCTGTTGTCCAATCTTTCTCTCTTTTTTTTTTTACCCCCAAAGCCCCAGCACATAGTTGTACCTCCCGGCTGTAGGTCATTCTAGTTCATCCATGTGGGATGCCACCACAGCACAGCCTGATGAGTGGTGTGCAGGTCCGCGCCCAGGATCCAAACCAGAGAACCCCAGGCAGCTGAAGTAGAGCACACGAACTTAACCATTGGACCATAGGGTGACCCCATACATTCTATCTTTTATCCTCTTGATTATCCCTCAGGTTAGGTGTAACCACTCCCATTGTACAGAGCAGCAAATTGAGGCTTGGAGAGGTAAACACAAGCTCAAATGAGAAGTGGAACTGACATAGGAATTCAGGATTTCAGATATCTCTGGCTTCACTGTTTTGGGTGGGAATAGATCTGGAAATTCCCACTTTGAGAATTATATTCAGACTACCTTACATATGAATAGGAATACTGAGACATTACTGGCCACAGAGGCATTAGTAAAGATTCAGGGTGGTGCTGAACAGGTAGGACCCAGGAAGGGCAAGATTTCACAGGCTAGTGAGGGAGAGGGTAAGAAGGTCTCAACTCTGGGGTCATGCCAAAGGACATGGATCTGCAGGGAGATTCCAATGAGAAAAGAGTGGGACAGTATAAGGAAGGCAAAGATGGCAGCTAAAGGAGAAAGAGCAATGAATGGGATACAGACAACATTTAACAGCAACTTACTAAGGTGCCCTGAACTTTTAGTCATTCTGGTAACCAGAGTAGCGCCCACAAGGAGAACAGGCAGGATATAAGATGCCCAGTTGCCAAGCCTCAGTGCCCACAACCATTCTGGAAACTCCACCAATAGACATTCCATTCCTGGAATCAGGTACTTAGTGCAACAGAAATGTGGACAGGCTGCAGCAGATAGAATTGAACTCAAGAGTGCCACGGTTTTACATGAGTGTGATCTTTGAGGTCTTGATTTGATACCTGGCTCTCTTATATATTAGTTGTGGAGTCCTAGACAAGGTACTAGACCTCTCTGTGCCTCAGTTTCCTCATGTGTATATATCTCATAGGGATGTTATGATGATTCTGAAACAATAGATGTAAAACATGTGCACATCTTAAGCACTTAACAAATGTTATTATTGACAGAAGGGAATTGAAGCACTTTTGCAAAAATGCATATTGCTATGGCTTGAATGTTCGTGTCCCTCCAAAATTTATATGTTGACACCCTAACCCCCAAAGATGATAGTATTAGGAGGTAGGTTTTGGAGGAGTGTAAGCCATGACTTTAAGCCACAGGAGTTTAACCCACGAGGGTGACGCGGAACCCTCATGAATGGGATTAGTGCCTTACAAAAGAGCCTCCAGACAGATCCCCAGCCCTTTCCACTCCATGAGGACAAAGCTATAAACCAGGAAGATGGCTCTCACAAGAAAGTGACCAAGCTAGCTCCTTGAACTTATTTCCCAGTCTCTAAAACTGTGAGCAATAAATTTCTGTTGTTTATAAGCCACCCAGTCTGTGATATTTTGTTATAGCAGCCTGAACTGACTAACGTACATATCTACAACCATGATTCTCAAAGTACATACAATGTAACAATGTAACAATGAAACCCAAGTTACATTGCTAAAACATATTTGGTCTGGGGCCGGCCTGGTGGCACAGTGGTTAAGTTTGCACACTCTGCTTCAGCAGCCTGGGATCCACCGGTTCGGATCTCAGGTGTGGACCTATGCACCACTTATTAAGCCATGCTGTGGCAGGCACCCCACTTATAAAGTAGAGGAAGATGGGCACAGATATTAGCGCAGGGCTGACCTTCCTCAGCAAAAAGGAGGACTGGCGGCAGATGTTAGCTCAGGGCTAATCTTTCTCAAAAAAAAAATAAACATATTTTGTCTTTCCCAAAATCACAGCAATTGAATATGGCCAGAATCATTATTTATTTATTTGTTTTATTTTAATTAATTATTTTATTTATTCATTTATTTTTTTTTTGTGAGAAAGATTAGCCCTGAGCTAACATCTGTGCCAGCCTTCCTCTATTCTATACTTGGCTCACAGCCACAGCATGGCTGATGAGCAGTGTGGGTCTGTGCCTGGGATGCAAACCCATGAACCCAGGCTGCCAGAGCGGAATGTGCCAAATTTCATCACCAGGCCACAGGGCTGGTCCCAGAATAATTTTTCAGTGCACAATTTTTTCTTTAAATATTAGATACCTTCTACATTAAATCTAAGGCTACTAAATTTGAAAAGTGATAAATAACAGATACATAATAGAGAAACTTTTGTGCCCCCTCAAAATTTATATGTTGCCATCCTAACCCCCAAAGATGATAGTATTAGGAGGTGATCACAGAAGCTTGTTCTTCAGTGGACATGAATGTTCACAGTATGTTTCAATATTGCTCCATGCAATGTAATCATAGTTTCACTGTAACCCATAGCCCCAGTTTATGCAATTAAATACAAAAGATAATTAAATATCACAATATTGTGTTACACACCTGAAAAGCACTGATACAAAAATTGCCTCATTCTTCAGCTGTCCTTACTAAATTGAAACAAACATACTGATAAACTTGAGCTATTTGGATTATTTCTAAATGCATAATATGAGAGAATAAATTGAGCATGCAGCTGGCCTATTAATAAATTTAAAAATCTCTAAGTAGAACAACTCCTTTTTTCTCCAAAGGCTTTCTAGAATTTTCTTTTCCTGTGGCACCCCTTAAAAGATCCAGGCTGGTGCTCCCTATACCATTCAGGGCCAGTACCATGATTTCTACTACAGCAGGTGAATGAAAAAATGAAGCATAGACAATGCTAGCTGCCAGTAAGCACTCTAAGTGTTTTCTTCTTACATCTGTCTCTTTTAAGCTCACCCTGACAAATTTCTATGATGGGAGCTCACTGGAGGGGATGGTGGACAAGGGATCTAAAAAGTTTTCTCATACTCAATATGATTAGGGCCACTCCTAACCTTTAAGGCATGTTTATGTAAAAATGTGCCCCTGCTTCTGGAGTGATGTAGCCCCTACTTGCCCCCTCTACAGGGTGTCTTTTGCAGCATAAAACTATATAAATATGTGCATACACAACTGTATGCAGTGGCCCTAAACATAATGAGTCTGAGCTCCAGGCCAGTCTCCAGGTCCTCCGCAATTCATCACTTCTCAGTGTTCCCAGCACTATTTCCAGCCAGCACCACTAACACCTGCTAGTTGGTCCTGCACTCCTACCCCTGTCATTTCACTGGGCAGAGACCTTGTAACAAAGAGCAGAGATTCTGGGGTCAGGAGGCCTGAGTTAAAGGTTGGCTGTACTTCTTAGTAACTGTGTGATACTAAACAGATTATTCAGCCGCTCTTAACCTCCTCTACAAAATGGAGACAATGATAGCCTTTATCTCAAGAAAAAAAAAAATGAGAAAATGCAGGTAAAGCAATGGCTCATCTGCTTGGTCAATAATAAGAACTCAGTAGGCATTTGCTACTACTAACTTTATATTTTCTTTTTTTTTTCCCCTGTCACAACTCTCCCTAACTTGCTCATGGTCTCTCTTCTGCCTTTTCACCTTTCCAAAATCCATGGGTCCTTTGAGGACCAGTCCCTTTCTTCACTAACCCTACTCTAGGCCATACTTTTGACTTTCTGATCACTTATAGCACCCACCCCTAAACCATTCTGAACCCAATTCCACCTTTGGGGAGGGGGGCAGTGTTCCCCACACTACCAAGCAATTCTTGAACACCAGGTGGGTCTCCTAACAATTCAACTTAATTCCGATACTGTCTACCTGGAGATAGTGTCAGATTCCAGAGACTAAGGGTTCAGTCCTACAAGATTGCCCTCCCCATTTCTGACACCAGATGCAAGACTAGGTTGTTTCTTGGACTTCCGACTGACCAGCTATAGATTGGAGGTTCCAATGATGCCTGCTTGGAGTTCAGATGCCAGTCAAAAGTCCAGGTTATTAGCTGTACTTCTGACTGCCTGGCTATAAATCAGAGGTTCCGACAACCTCTTCCTTTGGTTCAATTAATTTGCTAGAGCGGCTCACAGAACTGAGAGAAACATTTTATTTACTAGATTGCAGGTTTATTATAAAGCAATATAATTCAGGAACAGACAGGTGAAAGAGATGCACAGGGCAAAGTATGGGGACAGGGTATGCAGCTTCTATGCTTTCTCCAAGGTCACCACTCTCCCCAAATCTCCATGTGTTCACCAACCTGAAAGCTCTCCGAATCCTGTCCTTTCAGGTTCTTATGGAGGCTTCCTTACATAGGCATGATTGACTAAATCATTGGCCATTGGCTCTGGATTCGACCTTCAGACCCTCTCCCCTTCTGGGAGGTCAAGGTGTGGGACTGAAAGTTCCAACCCTCTCATCACATGGTTGGTTCTCCAGGAGTCAACCAGCCCCATCTTTAGGTGAGATCCAAAAGTCACGACATTAACATAACAAAAGATACTTTAATTTCTCTCATCACTTAGGAAATTCCAAGGGTTTTAGAAGCTCTGTGCTAGAATGGGGATGAAGACCAAATATATGTTTCTTATTATAAATCCCAATATCACAACCCCATGGAGTTAGCATTGAATTATGTACTGTCTTTTATTATCTCCTAGCAACAAAGTCTGCAAGGAACATTAGTCCTATGGGATTCTCCTCAAAAAAAGGTTACTATGCTCAGCTAAGTCTGGGAGGACTGCACATTGTCTCTCTCCTCTTGGAAATTACAAAACATGTGAGCATAGTAAAGGCTCTGAAAAGTCCTGAAGTAAAAAAAAAAAAAAAAAAACCCAAACATTTTTAATCTCTATTTTCTCACCAGTTTGTGTAAAGGAACCTGACAATGTACCATCTAGTAAGAGTCCAGAGAAGCAGTGTGCCTCAGATCACACTTTGGAAAATCGTGCCCAACTGCTGAATCCAGTGGAGATCAGGGTTCTGGGGCAGGGAGGGGTGATGCCCAAGCCTCACACCCTCATCCTTCCCATTTCCCCAAAGCTGCCTTCTAGGGACTTCCATGGCTCCCGAGGGATCTACTGAGTGAAGTTAAGAAACAATGCACACTCCCTTATCTGCCCCTTAGAAAGCACATGGATTATTATTAGAAAGCACATGGATTATTATTATCTTTATTTTACAGATAAGAAAAGTGTGACTTAGAGTGGTCAGGATTGAAGGACCACACACTGACCAAGCAGAATGGGCAGAACTATTCCCAAATGCAGAGCTCCTTTCAGTGGGCCTGCAGCGTTCTTTAAATGTGCAATAAACAAATAGAATTCTACCTACTTCCTTGTATTTGGGGAAAAGAAAAAATGCAAAAAGGAACTACAGCTTCATTTTCCCAGCTGCTAATAAAAATGGTGTCCTGATCACAGCCCCGGATTTTTAAGGCACCGTGTCCACTCCTTAGGCCCAAGGGAAGCTGTGTGCCAGGCAAAGCTGCATTCTTTATGGCTTTGAATTGGAGTCTGCATGAGCGGCATTAGTTCTAGTCTCCAGTGGTGTTGGCAGGTATTTCTATTTGTCTTTGTCTCCTCACAGGTTCAGTGTCAGCTTTAAGATCAGGAACTGAATGGGGGCAAGGCAGAAGTGATAATGCAACGATGAGAGGATGGGATAAAATGAAATGAACAGAACAAAGACGACCCTCCCTTAAAGCCCAGCACAGCTCTATACTTAGAATAAACCCCAGTACAGCTTCTTCAAGACGAAAACCTGACCCAGTGGCACTGGGGGCAAAACAGCAATGGTGACAATAGTACTCTTGCCATAGACACTGCTGCCTCTAGTAGCACCATCACTCTGACTATCACTAATCACCAGGAAGAGCTTTTAAAACACGTTTCACCACTTAGGCTAAGTGAGTGGAGAAGATTTAACACACGTGGAAATATTTGTGATGAGAGAAATTTTGCCGCACAGGGATAGGCATTCCAACACGTATAAAAGGACACAGGCAGGAGGGGCAATGAATTCTATGTGGCTAGAGGAAGGAGTGGAGGGTAAACAGGGGGTTTGCACTGACTTCACAGGGCCTGACACTCTCCTGTAGGCAGAAGCACGTCAGTGAGGAAGGTGGAAGGCACAGCTCTGTGGAAACTGTGACCAGGAATGCACACCTGAGAGGTCAGGAAGCAGAGGAGCAGAGCTGTGATTAAATGGGTACAGCACAGCTAGCTGATGTCAGCATCTGGGCAAGAACCCAGTTTCCCCGTACTTAGTTCGGAACTCTCTCCACTAAAGCCTACTGAATCTACAGCAGAATTCTCTTTCATCCCTCTCCTTCCTCCCTCCATCTCCTTTTGATTGCACAGCCTGAGGCTCAGAATTAAGTACTTCTGTTAAATTACCTCCCAGGATTTCACGAAGAGTAATATTGTACATGTTTGATCTAGAGTTCAGGGAAATACTGTAGACAATGACTCAGAGCATCCATTTTCCACTTGGCCAAACTCATTTTGACAGAAATTCTCTCAGCCCTGACTGAGTCAAAGTCTCTCTTGACTTGGTGCACGGCTTTGGTGAAATCAAAACTACTTCCATGGCTGTCTCCTTTTTCCTCTTCATGTAAAAGTTCTCCATGTGGTACCCCCCCCGCCTTCCACTTCTGAACCAATGCTTAGGCATTAAAAGGTTGCTCTGAAGACCGTTCTTGCTCAATAGCATGTCCTTAACTAAGGAAGTGAACCCACGTGGGAATATCTCAAATGCAAAGGAGCAACCACTGCATTTCTCAAAGAATAACATTACAAAGTCTGTCTGAACCATGGAACCCTTTGGAATAGTTTAGGGTCATCACTAAGCATGTTTAAAACCAACATTGTTTAAAGCCTTAACATTTCTGTGTGGGTTCAATAGCTTGGAAGTAAAGAGAGATGTGTTCAGAAATGAGTAAATTCTGAATTACTTAATGAAGCAGAATCTGACGCTCAGGGCTATAGAAAGTAAAAAAATGAACAGTATCCTAAAACTTAGTGCAGTGGTTTTAAACTGCTTGAAAGCTATAATAATACATTTTACTTATTCCAGATGAAATCGTACATGGAATCACAATATATAAGATAGATGACCACAGAGCTGCCCTGGTGTCACCGGGGAAGGGGGAACCGGAAGCTATGCCTGTTCTTCATCCTTCATCCTCGAGGCATTCTCCCTTAACATTAGAAATCAAAAGAACTCAGTCTGCAAACTGCTGAGCTAGTTCACCCCTCTCCCTTTACAATAGACTAGAAAGTTCCCTGAGTTAAGTATGCATAGCCCCGGCCTTCATTCCTGCCTCTACCAATTAGTAGCCTGATCCCCAGGAGAAAAATCCCTTAACTGGTCAGCCTCTGTTTCTTCTCCAATAAAAATGTGAAGGGAAAAAAATACACACACACACATTTAAACTTCAAAGATTTGTTCAGGATGAAACTAGATTTTAAAATGCCGTACTTTACACTCTAACAGTTAGATAAATGTACAATGTTGTTAGTCATACAGTTAACTCATAGCAACCTTCAAAAGAAAATAGTAGAATGATAAGCCTGAGTATTATGATATAAGGGGACAGAGAGGTAAGAAAAACAGTTCTGAGTTTGGCCATAACCTTAGAGGGTATTTCACATAGGAAATCTTCACTGAATAGTTGACTGACTGTAGAAACAATAATGGCTAATGCAGAGTTCTACAATGTAATATAGATTCTGGGGAGAAAGCATCATCAATTACTGGTTGTCTAAATCTTTTACACACATAAATATATACACAAAAAGAAGCTATATAAATAGGAAAAAATTAAAATCAGAACAAGGAACTCATGACAGGTGTAAAGGTAATGGTTTGGCTATAGTCTTCTGGAATATCCAATTTTGGTCTCTTCCAGAAATGCTGTACCCTTACTGATTGGAAGCATCTACCACAAGCCCAGGATGGCTACCTGCTCAACCTAGATGGGAGCATTTGGGGCAAATGTTGAAATTTCAACGGGCAGACACCTACGTCAGTTGCTGACTCACCACTTCTCCCGGACCGCATTTTTCCATCAACCTCTGCTCAGACTCTCCTTCAACAATTTGCCACAAATGCCTCAGCAGGAAAGGAAGAGCAGCACAGCAAGGGCCTTCTTGGCTTAGGGCACTGAGAAAAGGCAATCATCCTTCCTGGGAGAATTCAAGGTCATCAATATGCCCTCCTTCCCCATGGACTTGTGACCTTGAAGCTTTGGGAAAATAGAAAGTCTTATCTCTTTACTCTACCTGCCTGGGGAAAGTACAATATCAATTATCGATTTGGAGGGAATGTTCATTGGGCATTGCCATAGCAGTGGAGGCCAAATACGAAAACAAGGCAAAAACTATCACAAATTGCAAACAGAAAGAGTTTTTAAAAATGCTGTCCCTAAATATTAAGGGGGTGAGCTTGGTTAATCCTAGATTTCTGCAGTGATTGCTATTTTGTTGGCTTATTTGTTTTTCATCTTCTCCCACTACCCCCAGCAGAAATTAATTCACCTTTGCATCAAAGCCTCTCTTTGCACTGTCAGAAACTGCAAATACTCATTTAATGCCTTCAAACAATGCTATAGGCCAGTGTGCAATGATATAGCCGTGTCTCTCTAATTATGTGATGTCCGTAAGTCAAGATGACAGCACAGAAATCATCCTTTTCCATTTCCCACAACTCTCTAAAATATGTTCTTAAAGGGAACTCCAGACACCCAATTCTCTAAACTTAAAACTGCAGAGTCATTTTTGAGTCCCCTCCAACTTTGCTCTCCACATTCCTTCAGTGGCCAAGAACCAAGGATTCTTCATCCATAAATATTCTAATATTCATCCTTCCTCATAATTCCACTGTCATAGCCTTCTCCAGGCCCACATTATTTCTTGTCTGAATTACTGCAATGTCCTTCCAACAGGTCTCTCTGCCTTGACTCTCCTTTTCTCATTCTATCCTATACGCTCTGATGAGTTAAAATGCCCTAAGCACAACTGTGAACACACTGGTGAATGACTAAAAATGTCCTGTGGCTTCCCTCGCTTACACGAGACTTAAATGATAAACCACAAATAATATTTGCTTAATGCCTATCTCTCTGACCAGAATGTAAGCTGCACAAGAGCAGGGGCTTTGATTTTGAACTGTGCTGGGCAAATAGTAGGTGCAATAAATATTTGTCGAATGAGTAAGTGGAGAAAAATGGATGAATGGTTGGATGGATGGATGGAGAATAGTTGGGTGAGTAAATAATGCCTCCTTAAATGGTTTGTTTACAGGATGAAACAGAACAATGTATATAAAGGTATCAAGCACAGTCTATTCCAAGTCTTGTAAAATGTTGACCTTTCTTCTCTATTTTCTCTATTGTTCTCCTTGTACCATTCCATCTCTATCTCCAAGCCATGAAAAGTCAAGAGCAAATAAAGGAGGGATCATGTCTTCCACACTGTTGAATTTGTACCTGATGCTGTAGGAAAGGGGGAGATACTCAGCTTTGGGTCTTTAGTTTAGGAGACATATATCTGGCTTATTTGTTAGGAATCAATTGTGGTGGTGAGATGGAACACGAGAAGTTGCTTGGAGATGCTAGATGAACAATGATTGGGATGATGGTAGGTATATCCTGGGCTTGCACCAGGATGATGTGGAGAAGAAGGGACAAATCTGAGAGAGAATTTTGAGGCAGAATGCTTACTGAGGACTGAGATAGAGACAGCTTCTACCACTTGGCCTCAGCCTGTGAAACTCTACGTAAGGCCAAGGCTCAGGTGTTCCTTATGTCTTTTGTCTTTTCTTTTTTTGAAAGTAGAAATAATTTGAGTTTTCATAGCTGAAAGCTGGCAACAACAAATCCTGGTATAGCAAGCTTCTGCTACCTTTAATCACTAACACCCTACCAAGGTGTGTACTCTACAGAGAAAGCAGAAATGCCAACAAGCAGAACTCCCCACAAGGAGAGTGTTTTAAAAGGCATTTTTTAAAAAAAGCCCATTTTGTGGAAGAAACCAGCTGTTTCTTAATTCCTATCTGCACTGTGGTTTCTCCTGGGGGTTGGGAAGGGGAGTGGATTAAAGAAAAAGTTTTGAAGGCCACAGGCATGAATATCCAAATGAGATGAAATTTAATGTATACTTTTAGAAAGGTTAGGCAATGATGGAAAGATATGACAGCTTTCCTTTTATTTCCCTGTTAAATTAAAATTCCTACAAAAGTGCAGTGGCTACCTCTTTGAAAACATTGTTGAATTTTAAACTTTAGAAAGATTTATCTCTCACAGTCACAAATCTATGCAGAAGCCTTTGGCTACAGGAAGCCCAGGCTCCAAGTCAGTGATATGGCAAAGGCTTTGCATGTGTTTTTGAAAGGTAACTGGCTTAGAACAGGTACCCTTCCATTTATGAGTGAAGCCACCTACTTATCTAAATGAAACAGGAAGACGCATGAAAAATTCCCCTCACCCAACTAGATAAGAAAGCTGAGCTCTCAAAACATTATTCAGAGTCCATAATTTAAGAATTTTCAGATTATCAACTACAGCATTTCCTAAAAGAAAAAAAAGCTTCAAATAACATTGTAAATCTCATTCCCTATTCTATCCATGCTTCTGAAAAGAACAGGCAACAGGCATGCATTTAAACAGAGTGTCAAAGAAATGAATCCAGTTTATTACTACTATTCATCTTGGCTAGTAAGTGGCCTCCATACTATTCTTCTTTCATTAAAAATGGTTCATTTCCTTTGGCCTTTATTCACTGCCTAATATTCCTAATGAACTTAATGTAGCAAGTGATGTAATCAGACAAAAGAACTGTAAGAAACCTTTTCTGCCACTATAAGCAGAATTAAATCATATTTAATTAGGATTTTAGTGTCCACCAAAAGTCTCGGTTAACTGTTCATCACCCACACTGCTGTCTATTCAAGCATTTTCCTTCTTCTTATTGAAGGGGGAGAACAATACTGTCTCTTAGGTTCAGTTCTCACTGTTGAGCACAACAATCCACCAGGTAGGTGCCTAACGAGCCCAGCCACGGATTAGTCACTGCATTAAGGTGACCCTTGGTCCTCCATGGCCAAGAGTGCCTGAAGTAGTGTCCAAAAGAGACAAATGAAGTGACATCAACGGTGCCTTATTTATAACCAGAGCAGAGGAGAGAGTCCAGCAAAGTTGGGAAGAATTGAGAGCCAGTGGCTTCTGGACAGATTTTGCCAAAAACAGTCACTGCATTTTGGTGAGGATGAGAGAACTCTATTTCCAGAGAGGGAAACTGAGAGTACCAAAAGGTGGGGAATAAGAAATCTGTGGCAAGAAAGCATCAAAGAATTTAGGAGGTGCAAACCACAGCTGGGGTGCCAGCCTGGAAAGAACATTGGGCTCAAGAGTTTGTGCCAGACCCAAGAGGAGCAGGAAAGGCCCGCAAGATTTATTTTGTTTTTGTTTGATTTTGCTTCCTTTGCAGTAATACACATGGTGAAAAAAGTTTTTGAGAAACATAAGGATTTTCTAGTAGTCCAGTCAAGAAGTAACAAGGTCCTGGACCAAGGTGAGAACAGTGAGGTACCAAAAAGGGGCCTTTTCAAGAGCCCCTGTGAAGGAAGAATTGGTGATGAATTGGACAGTCACATGGAAGGGTAAAGGAGACAGATGGGTAAAAACTGCTGGATGCATTTTGAACCGATTCTTATTCTGACCCCAACCACGTCTGTCCTTCCTTCCCATCTACTAGGGTGCAGCGCCATACCACCTCTCCTGCACAGTCATCTCAGAGCCCCTCAGCTGAGCATGCCTCTTCCCTCACTGAGCTCATGCAGCACATATAGCCAGTGCGGCCACACAGTGGCTGTCCTGCCCTGTCGTGGATGGTTTCTGAGCAGATTTCAATATTACTTTAAGCTCCTCAGGGCAGCAAGTTCCCTGCAGCATGTATGTAATCACCAGGTCCCTGTGCCTGGTGCACACTGTACTGTTGGTGCCAGGTAAGTATTGACAGAAAGAATAGTGAGAGTTGAACATCATAGCGATCCTCAAGTATTTTCAACAGGGACTGGCTAAGGGAACAAAATCTCTCCTTTATAAAGTGTTCTAAAGTGACTCAAAATGATCATTTTCTGTCCAGAGTTGCTTCTGATAAAGGTCAATCTTAAAACAAACAAAAAATCTCCATTTGATTTGACATTTCAAAAGAGAGCTGAGAATCCCAGTCGATGATAACCTCTATCTTCTTTGTTCTATTTTATCATCAGACCACCAGGCAGGTATAACAAGACTTCTCACAGATCTCAAATACACATTATGTTGAGTTTTCTCACTTAGTCATTGGTAAAGGTAATTCCTCATAGAGAAGAGGACAAATAGCAACCACCAGTTTGCACAAAAGACAAGCTCATAGGATGCTGTTGATGCTGTGTGTCCAATAACATAATCTGTCTCATGTTTGTAGGGCACTTTTGCAGAAATAATTTTATGTGATGCTCACATATTAAGAAGCTACTGGGAGCTCAATATATAGTAAATTCTTCTGACTTGGACAAATAATATTTTAAGGTTTATTAAGGAAGAATAGTAACTTCACAATTGCAGCACAAGCATATTAGGCATTTAGTTCACATCTTGACACTGTCTGCATATCTCAGAAGCCAAGAGACCTTGAGACTTGAAAAAAATATTGCTCATGTTCACTCCAGAATAAGCCTGAAAAAGAGAAATCTTGAACTGGTACCAAAGGGGTTTAGTATGGGAAATGCAGCAAAAATTGGTTGCTCCCTGGACAAATCAAGTCTTCATAGTTTTATTATTCTCTATGAAGTAAATTTATCTAATCAAACATCCGTGTTGGAATACAGGACACATTCCAAAGCAGAACAATCTTACAAAAAATTATGAATCACGTTGGATTACCCACATATTGGATTTCATTCATCTGTGTGAACAGTCTGGATTTGATCATCATAGGGGAAAATGATTCTAGAATATGGATGCTAGATGACTGCAAAGGGGCTAGTCTCCTTCCTCCCAGATGCCAAACTCTAGGAGGGAATGAATAAAGAAATAAACTGCAAGGAGCTCATTAATGGACATCCCTTCCAGAGTGATTCATACATCACCCCTGCCTGTGTGACCATTATGTATTTATTAACATTACAACAATGCTATCCAAACAGGTATCAAAACATTTTAATGTGATGGAACGATGGATGAAATATTCTTGCTACCTCTCAGCAGACTAAAACAAGCTGAGATAATTGCATTGCCAAGGCGAACTGACTCAGCCTCCAGATGCCCTTTAAGGCTTTGAGTTTTCTCTTCTAAAACTGTATTATTTGGTGTAATAATGGACTAATGGTATGCTCAGAATGAGCTCCCTCATATTGTAATGCTCAGTGGATACCACTGATTGCATTCCCTCTGCTCCAATTATGTTTTCTGAGGTTTACTATCAGAATCAATGAGGAAGACCAGGCTCAGATCTCCTGTCAATAGCCTGTGTTTATGGGGCACTTCCAGGTACAGCCCTGTTCTTTGAGGGTGGGTGGGAGGTGGAGAGTGGCAGAGTGGAGACCAGGGCCCTGACTTTCCAAAGATTCAAGAGCTGGAACATGAAATTATTTGAGAAAAGATACAAGCACAAGAAGAGCGGGTACAGTCTGCCAAACAAAAGTGAAGACATGTTTAGAAAATATACCAAAACCCTTCTTTTGCATGTTTTTTCAGAGCTGTTTTCATTTCTGAAAATAAAAGTTCATTTCCTATTTCGTAAAATTAGCTTTCTTCTCCTTACATTCTATTTCCTATCCCATATAAGATTTCAAATCTCTTTCTATGGGACAGAAAGAAACACAGCGGTGTCTGCCTCCAGCAAGCTCAGCACCATCTTGGGGATCCAATGACTGTTCATGGGAGAAGTGAGCTAGCTGTCCCAAGCAGTGTGTAGTCACCAGAAAGTCATTTTCAGAAAGCCACTCTCTGAAAGTCACAGTGTGTGTGAATGTCTATGAGATGGGGAAACAAGAGGAAAGGAGTGACAGAGTCCAGTAGATAAATCCAGAAAGTTTTAGTTGAATGTAGTCACACTCTATTCTACCATGTTGAGTACCAAGGCCACCTATGGAAGACTCCCCAGGATGGATCTGTGACCTCGAGGAGGACACTAGGTTATGTTAAACCATGATAAGCTGTCTCCTTTTGCTTATTTAGTTCTGCATGCTGTAGGAACTTGGTGGGTGACAATCATCATATTAAGCCTCTTCTTTTTATTCTAATCATGCCTCTCCATCTCCCAAATTCCTTAGCATTTCCACCCTCAGACTTTTCTTTGCTCAGTCTGCTCCCTGAAACCAGAATGCCCTTTTCTTCTCTTTTCCATCTTTACACAGCCCTCCTCCCCCAGCCAATGGCAGTGACTTCCTACTCTGGTTTCCTGAAACATTTTTCATTTTGTCACTTAATCATTTACTACTTTTGTTGTTATTCCACTTCTTCATGCAACTGTATACTACATCTCTGATGAGATCTTAAGATGTCTGAAGGCAGCAAATTGAAAACTCCTGGCCAAGTTTCACTTGTCGTAACGAACCAAGCAACGTGTAAAGATGTGCCAAGAACTGTGGCTTACCTTGAAGCCCATTTGGGATACCAAGGAATGGGGAAAAATTAGAGGGAGAGAGCACAGGCCAATTGGCAGCAGTGATTTTGGTGTAAGCTCTATGCCTCAGAAAGATGCTGGAGTTCCAGGGCAGGTTTAAAGACAACCACAATGCTAATGTATGCTTTTTGTGAATAGGGGATTAATTTAAGAGCAGATTTCTTAGATGAAATGAAACATCCTCTGTGAGTCTAAAGCTGCAGAAGCTGGAAGGTAACCACTCTGCTACATTACGCAAGAGTTTAATACTTTTTCTTGCTCTTCCCCTCAAATAAACTGCAAGAAAGGCTTAGCTATCTGTTCAAGAGAAGAGGGGAGAAGCAAAGAACCCAGAAAGAGGGAACTGAAGAGGAAAATAGTGAAGATGAAATTCTGTCAATTTCACATTTTGGCCAGGACATGTCTACATTCCACTAGATCCTCTTGGAGGGGAAAGGCCAAGAGACAGTGTTCAGTTCTGGCGCTACTTTCCCTCTTCAACAGATCTAAATCCAAAGAGCTTCAAGAATTCACACTAGCTGGAAACTTCCATTAGCCTAATTTTGTATATCCCTGTTATACTCATAAATTTGAGAAGAAAGCAAATCACAAACATAGAAGCTCTAAGTAGAATAATTTAAAAAAAAGCAAAACATCAACCATCACCATCACAACAATAAACTTCACATAGAGAGAATTCTAGCACAGTCCCCATTCGGCCCTAACTCTCCATACCTTACTTAAATGATGACCCCAGCAGATATTATCAAACTAAGACAGGAAGTTAATTCTGGCATTTCAGGAAGATTTTTGTACTGTAAAAGCATCATTTGCTTAAATATAACAACCAGAAAATTCAATTAGCCAGAATACCTCATTCCTCACACATTTTGGTTCCTCGGGGTTTTACTGCCTCCATTTCACCATATGTAACATTAAGTATGTCTGATTTTCAAAGCAGAAAATATAATTATTCCTTTTGTCAATGAAAATCTTAGGTAGAAATAATCACTAATGTGAACTTTGCCATTCTAGTTTGTTAAATTCAAATGAACATAAATGCTGTTCTCTCTAAATTATCTTTCTAATTTGAGGCATAAATGGGCTTTTTGCCCTCACCTTCAAGGCTTGCCTTTAATATTCTCTGAAAGATGAATTACATTATTATCTTAGGAAAGTCTGCTGAAAATCATTGAATTTTCAGTTCCAGAAGCTGAAGATATTTCTTGTTTGACAAAATATATCAATACTTGTCAGTGACACACAGATTGGATTTTTAAGGCATTTATGAGCAAAAGAAACAAAACAAATTTTACCCTGGCATTCATTTTAAAGCAAAATATTTAAATAAATCAGATATGCTACGAATATACCTGGGGCCTTGGCTGCATTTAATTACACATAGAGTTGGCAAATCTATAGCCATAATCAACAAGTAGATAGCATGACTCCTCAAATCACCTTGACGCTGACATGTCACAGGTAGTTGACTTTCAAACACACTAGAGGCTGGGACCATGCTGGAGCCAGAGCTGATGAACAAGCATGGTGGCCGCCAGAGGATTTCCCTGATCACGGGCCTTTAAAGCAACTTACTCTATTCTAGATTTAGCTTTCCTATTATTGTTTTTTTTATTTTTAAGATTTTATTTTTCCTTTTTCTCACCAAACCCGCCCCCATGCCGTACATAGTTGCATATTTTTAGTTGTGGGTTCTTCTAGTTGTGACATGTGGGATGCCACCTCAGCATGGCTTGATGAGCGGTGCCATGTCTGCGCCCAGGACTCCAACCTGTGAGACCCTGGGCCGCCCGCCAAAGCAGAGCACACGAACTTAACCATTCAGCCACGGGGCCGGCCTCTATTCTTGCTTTTTAATGGTAGAAAAAGAATTAAGATGACCACACACAATGATAATAGAAACACACTTATGATTTATTAAGTGCTGATTCCATGCTAAGTACAACGTTTACTGCCGCATATGCATTTCACAGATGCATTCGTTTAGAACTCAGAACTCTCTGAGTTTGTAATATTGCTCATTTCACAGATGAGGAAACTGAGATCTAGAGCAATAAAGCCACTTGCCCAAGGTCATGAGGATAGTCCATGTGTCAGAAGTAATATTTGAACCAGTAAATGAAGAAAGGCTCATGGAAAAAAAAGTATTAAGTATTCAGTAGAATACTTAAATTCCACTCACTGTAACTCTTTTCTTTCCTTTGAGTGCCAGGAGACTCTAGCTACTGGTCTCCAGTCCCCAAATTCAGGTGCATGAAAAATGTACTTTTCCTTCTTTTTACAAAACTCAGTAGTAACCATAATAGCAAATACTTATAAAGCTCTTATTCTGTGCCAGGCTCCATTCTTACCATTTTATTATTATTATCCTCATTTTACAAGGGAGGAAACTGAGGCCTAGAGAGGTTAATTTCCGCACTGTCATGTGGCTAGTAAGTGGAGAAGTGGGGATTTTGAGTGGTTTTTGATTTTTAGCTCTGGCTCTAAAGTCTGCTTTCTTTGCCAACATGTGTCAGTACAACTTCTTTGATCCAACTTTCTGTAACATCTGTGTTTACTGCATTCATCCTTGTCTCAGTGGGGCCACAGGAAACCTGGTGAGGCTATCTAGACCTTTCTTCATTTCCATACTACTCTTGGGTGCACACAAATCATTATACTCCGCTGCGCCCTAGGGACACAGGGAGCTCTAGGAGGCTGCCTCAGGTCCACCTTGAGGACGTACTCTGCAAGTCGTTGTTCCCTAGGGTGGTGCTGCTCCTTGAGTTCTCCCTAAGGCACATGTCTTCCCAAAACTACCTGAGGTCATTGTCCCATTCCTAATTCTCAACCTGGGTGCAAGAAGGGCACAGAGCCTCTTCTCAGGGACATCAGCACGTAATCTTTCTTTGTTTCTGCCCACACCTAGGAATATCTTATTCTCAGGAACTCTCCATCATGAATTTAATATCCAAGTTCAAGCCTGTATCAGATGCTGAGGATACAAATAGGAAGACAAAACTCAAAACTTCCCCTGCCTTCATTAACATTTAAACAAAGGCATGTAGGTCTCTGCTTTCATCCAATTATTTAGCTACAGAATTACCAAGAAATGTGACATGGTGTCATGCTGTCACTGACACATGTCCTGGACAACTTCGGCATCCAGCACAGAATTTTGATTTGACTCCAGCTTCCACAGAAAACTGAGAGAAACAAAGAAATATATCAGGAGGAAGCCAGGCCCAGAGGAGTTAATCACTCAAAGACTCTCAAATGCAGGCACATCTCAGCAACTAACACTCTAATTCTGAAGTGTTTTCTATGGAAGAGGGAGCAGTACTTCCATCTCAAAGCCAAGAGGAGGGTAAGAGACTAGAAACATGCATTGGGAATCGACTCAACATTATTGTTTACTTTGAAACATTCATATTTTATTTTTTCTGTATTTGCACCACACAATCCTTAGTTTTCGAGGGTTTCTTTGAGGAATACTGCGCCATGGCACATACTTTGATTTACAGGTATCGCAGTCACTTCCACCAGTCTGCATTCTTCGACCCAAAGTATTAATGCAATTCTTGAAGTATGATATTTATCCAACATGCTGGAAAAATATCAATCCATTAGACATTAGCCAAACAATGATCTACAGTTAGAGGTAAAAGTATTCCTGTAACTAAATCTTTAGCAAGAGCTATACAGTTAAAAGGACTTTAACATTCAACAGAATACAACTTACAACAGACATTTTTCTAAAATGCATATTTAGGATTTTATTTTCTCATCTTGATTCATGAGCCTCAGATATGCAACATTTTATACAAAGAAACCTTCTTGAACTTATCATTTTATCCTAGGCCTAGGCTCAGGCACTGATTTTTCATTCCTTAGAGTCACAGAGATAAGCAGACCAATTACATATCTCTCTAAAAAAATTCACTAAATGCATGAACCTTAGAATCCCAACTCTGACAACAGTAAGAAAGTTACTTTCCTCAATGAACCGTAGTGTCCTCATTTGTAAAATAAGCTATTGAAAGTACTCAAAATTCTCACAGAATTACTTCAGGTTAAATAAAAATATAGGTGTGGAGTTCTTAGCACAGTGTCTAGGACATAGTATGGCTCTCCAAAAGGAGAGCTAATACACACAAAACACACACATGTATGTATATAATTCATATAGAATAGTAACACAAAAATAACTAAATCTACTATTTTTTTTCTGATGTGGGCACTTAATGATCTGCCTTCTGGGTCATGTATGTAGGTATGTAGGTCTTAACAGTCAACAGGTATATATTTAAATAGACATAGAATAGGAGAGAGCACGTGTCATTGGTGAGTAGGAATATCACTAGGCCTGGGCAGAGAGGAGATGACAACAATGGGTTTTAAAATGTAAGCAGATAGCTAGCTGCTCCATCCCAAATCCACCTGCATGTGACTTCCCAGAGAAGCAATGCCTGGCGGCACACAAAAAGGCAGAGAGATGAAAAGAGTAGGATTAGAGAATGCTATGGAATGGATTCTTTACTTAGCTCATTATAATCTTGGAACGTCACTAGAGAGGCTGTCCATGGTCCTACCTCCAACTCTGCCGAAGACCAAAGAAGAATCCCACCATATGCCACATAGAGTGCTGCAGGTAGGTGCAGGGGCCAAGCTTTGTAGCACAGGTGGGTAGCAAATGGTAATTACAAATGAAAAGGATAATCCTCCAGGCCATGAGGATGTTCAGCAGCCATTGGGGAATCTTTGTTCTCAGAGGAAGAAGCCAAGGCAGTATTTCCACCTTTCAACTGTGAGCTCACTGAGGGCATCTTACAGCAATAGTGTCTGAGCTGGCACTGGTATTTGCTGAAAATTTAAGGGAGTCTTGACCATTTTTACCAATACATGCCATGGCAAATTAAAATTAAATGTTAATATTTTGGAAAAGGATTTGACCAATGGAGTCAAAATGTGTCCTTCAAAGAAGACTCATCCATCCCAAGCACATCCACACACGTAAATTAAAACAGAGGTTGGGCTACGGGGCAGGCATAATCAGAAAGCAAACGTCTCCTCCTACTTTCTCTGAGGGTAGGCGCAAGTTATCCTCAAGAGAGGATAAGGGCAGATATTTGCTTTCTGATGGATACCTGGAACTCAGGCATCCGTTTGCACCTGTCCCAGGGTACAACCTGGCAGTTGTTCCCACTTGCCTCGTTCCAGGTCTTCTAGGAGATGACTAGGAAATTGGATGCTAGCTGTTGGCACACTGGAGGCCAGGCAAGGCCATGCTCAGAATTACCTGCTGCTGAGCCTGCTGCTTGCTGCTTCTGTTTCTAGTATTATCTGTCTCCACTGAAGTTCACATACACAGTAGATTAACGTGCTTAACGAGCAACATTAATACAAAGATTAATGCGACAATGTGACAGCACTTGCTTTACCCAAATATGTCCTTTGTTCTGCTTATATGTAAAATGGCCACTTCACTTCTTTACTGTCTATTAAACACCTACTTACTGAACACCCATTGTGTGCTTCGTAATGAACCGGACTCCAGCAAGATGCTCTGGAGGCTGACTATGCAGACAGGGTTCACACAAAGAAGAAAGAAGTGGCTGATGACAGAGGAAGGTGTAAGGTGTAAGGTGTCCTGAGCAATGCTAAAAGGTTGTGCCAGAAATGCAGCTAAAAAGCCAAGATGGTGAGGCGCCAGTGTAGAGGAGGTTGGTTCAGAGCCACTGGGGTTGCAGGGGTGCAGGTGAAAGAATTATAAACAGTGAGTGCAAAAGTGTGGAGTAGGCAGCATGCTGGAGGAACAACGAGTTATCCACAGTGGCTTGGAGTAAGGATCCACTGGAGGAGTTGGTTATAGTCAAGACAGCTTGGGAAGTCCCGTGCTTAGGGTTTGAACTTGATCATGTGGGCTAGGGGTAAGCAAAAAGTTTCTGTAGAGGGCAACATAGTAAATATTTTCTGCCAGACAATCTCTGCTGTAACTACTTAACGCTGACCTTGTAGGGCAAAAGCAGTCATAGACAATATGCAAATGAATGGGCATGGTGGTGTTCCAATAAAACTTTATCAATAAAAACAGACAAGTGGACAGCTTTGGCCTGTGGCTATAGTTTGCAAATCCCTGCTATAGATAATGGGTAACATTGTAAGATTTTTAAGTGAGGGGATCATGACCTGACACAGTGAGTATACTGCTAGGTCACAGTGCTGCTGGTCAGAGGATATACTGGAGGAAGAGGAGACAGGAGACAGAGGGACCAGTCAGGAAAGGATGATGACAGGCCTTTGTATTTCTGATAGATGCCCTCGTGAGTCTAACCCTGGTACACATCATCTCTACCGTGGGTGCCCCTCTCCTCTCAAGGCAATGACTCATAGCTACACGCCACTCTTAAGTTCTACAAACTAAGGCATCGATCTCAACCCAGGTGCATTTCCTACAGTACATATTGGCAAAGACGTCTTTTAAATTAAGCATAGATCAGCGCAAAGGTAACTTGTAAATTTGACAGGGTGTAGGAGATGGAAAGAATGGTGTGTAAAGGAAAATGTGGAAAATCAGCATTTGATTAAGGTAAAACAGGGACCGGTATGATAAATGAGCACCATTAGCTCTTTTTTCTTTTAATATTGAAGTGAGAAGGACTTGGATCAATGACTAGCTTCTTTCTCTTCTCAAAACAAAACTAACTTGCTAAATGAGGAGACAGAAAAACAACAACAACAAAGGAAAAACTTTTTTGGGGCATCTTTTGGAAGAGGGTTTCCAAACGGAGGCCCTGCCAATCCTATTTTCATGAACACATAAAAATTCTGCGGAAATTACCAAAATCCACCTGCATTAATGTGTTGAAGTGTCTGCACACCAGAATTAAACTGAATGTGCCAACTCTAAATCTACTATTATGGAAAATTTTGTAGAAAGCCTTCATAATAGGACAAATGTAATCTTCAGTACAGCCTGAGTAGAAAATAAAATTTTGGAGTAATGAGGGGTTTTTTTGATAAAACTAGGACATGTTTTAAGACACTCCAATGCAGGTTGTCCCCATCTTAAAAAGAACTATGCTCCAAAATTTTCTATGCAATTTGAATAATATTTTCTCTCAGAAAAATAGTATAAATGTGGGTTAGTTCCCAGGCTGGTCTTTCAAAAGATTATTTAAACCAAATAAAATGAAAATAGTAGGAAGCAATGGTTTTGTAATACCAGTAATTAAACAAATCAGAAGCAATTAAAATTAGGAAATAATTTTTTAAAATTTTCTCTTAAAAATAGGGAATTTAAGGAAATGAAAGACAGACAGAGGATTCATTTGGAGATTCTCATCAGTGACAGCCCCTTCCTCCCCCATCATTCGTTAGATCCCAGACTCACCAGCTTTTTGCTATTCTTTGAAGACTCTGAGCTTGTTCTTGCCACTGAGACTTAATGATTGCTGTTCCATTAGTCAGGAACACATTTCCAATCGATTTTTGAATGCTGAAATCCTTCTCACTATCAAAGTCTCTTAGGACCCCTCTTCGAGTATCTAAAAGAGACCCTCCCTACCTCACACAGCATCTGTATTATCACCCTGGGTCAATTTCTTCATAGTTTTTATAAAGAATTATATTATTTACTTCTCACTTGACTTACTCATTTACTGTCTCCTCTATTCATACACAAATTTTGTGCAATCAAAGATTTTTGTCTTCTTTACCCCAGCAAGTATTTATTTTTTTTTACTGTTGAATGAACCCTAAAGGGATTGTTGTATAGATGTTTTCCAAAGTTTCTTTATTTTATGATTTTTATGATTTATTTTCTCTAATATAATTTCTAATCTTCCCTACTTCTTTAATTCCAAAACTGATGGCTATCCACCATTTGATAGAGAGACCCAGGCTAAGAACCATTCTCTTAACATTTATTGATCAACACTAAAATAATTTGGTTCCTTATAAATGGAATAGCTGTGATCAAGAAAGGAGAGAGAGAAATAGAGGAAAGTAGGTGGAAAAAAAGTCCATGCATGTTTCAACGAAAAAGAGAGTATAGTGTTCATTCAATTAATTGCATGTCTGTAAAAGGCATAAAAATGGGGAAGATAAGTGTGTGGAAGCAAAATCTCCCAAAGGGACAAAAAGAGGCTCTCAGAGAATGACAGACCAAAATACTGTCATGGGCCTCCAAGGGGCACCACTGGCATAGTGCATAGTTGCTATTCACAGTGTATCTTACATTGAGCAGGGAAAACTATGCTAATGGGAAGCAAAGAGCAATGAGAATAACATTTATTGAAAATGTGCCATGAGCCAGGGACTTTGCTAAGTGTTTTTATATTTAAATCTTACAACAATCTTTTGAAATTCAGATTATATTATCTTTAGTTTTCCAACTGAGGAAATTAAAACTCAAAGTTAAATAATTGAAATCAGAAAATAATTTGGAGTTACTAACCCAGATTTGAATCAAAGTTTCTCTAGTTTTGTGTTTGTTTGTTTGTTTGTTTGTTTTGTGTATGGCATTTCTCCAGAAATGATACATATTAGCTAGATGTTTATATTCATAAACACGAACATCCAAATTTACAAAACAAATAATGAGCAAGTTTGATTGAATACTTTCTTTGTAGAAAAGTAAACTTTTGCATAATAAAATTGGTTTAAATTATAACAATAGCTAGTTATTCTAGGATCTCTGAGGATGATTTTATTTGCTAAAAACTTTTGCACTGTTGATACGTTCCCCAATTGTCTCCTGTAATCAACATCAGAGTTGGGGGTTTTGTAACAAGTAGATTCTGTTAGCGAATTACAGGTACCACATCTCCATCCTTTCCTATTTTTATGACAAGTGAAAAAATAAAACAGCTGAAAAATTACATCCACAGAACCCAAAGCAGGAAAAATAAAAGACCAAATAAACAATTTTCCTATATTATGTGCTTCCAGTGTTGAAGCTCTGCCTTAATTTACATGTACCATGTCTTAACCATGGCTGTCATCTGCTTTCTTATAGACGAAGCCTAAATGGGTCAATGAAGAAGAAAGGAAGTGACTTCTCTTTCCATCTCTCTGTCCACTAGAATTGTAGTATCCAATGTAACAGTCAGAATGCAAGCAGGTGATACATCCAATCTAAAAAAAGTAGCTGTGGGCATTTTATTTGATCCCTTCTAACTCTAAAACGTGTACTTGAAAATGAAGCCCCCTGGATTTTGGTTTTCTGAGCTCTGCTGTTTTTTTTCTCTGTTTACTTAGTTTTCTATCATTTATTCTCATGCTTTATCCTGCAAAATAAGTGCAACTCAAGCTCTTTCAAAGCAAGTAAGACATAAGCGAATGCATCATTTTGACAGTGGAAAATGACAAAACATATTTCAGAATCTCTCCATAGTTGGCTGATAAATGAGCCACATCAACTACAAATTCTGATACCGAGCAAAGACTAGTGAAAACAAGTGAGCCCATTCAGAATACAGTAAGAAGACGGCACCGAGTATTTGATGGCTAGAAAGGGAAAAAGATTGACTCTTTGTTGATTCGTAAAAAATAAGCAAAATGGAAAATGAGTTATATTGCAATTTAAAGCTCTAAGGTAATCACTTATTTACCAAAGCACCACTACAAAATGAAGATTATACAGCCTTTATTTCTAAATTAATTTCTAATTGCTTATTTTTTTCTAAAACAGGCAGTGTGAAAAATTTAAATCTATAGAAATTAGCAAAACATACATATAATGCACATAAAACAACTTCAAACTACTCTTCTTTGCTCTTAAAACTTTATTTTACCTAAAAAAAAACTTAAAAATAACTTTTAAGGATGCTTACATAATCATAATGTGGTTTATAAATATAAATGTAAATGACAGTACAAATGAGTTTTTAAAGTTTAATTATAAAATTGATAAAAATAATCAGAAATCTCAGTAATAACTCCTATAATTTCAGAGAAAATGAGTCACTAGAAGTCTAATTTGTGCTACTGCAGGGCTTTGGGGCTAAAAAATATTTATATCAGTGAGGTAGGCATTGCTGATTCTAACCAGTGCCATATTCTCCTTTCTTTTCTGGGCATTCAAAAAAAAAAAATTAGATGAGGCCATTGACCAGTTCTGGTCTATTAAATATGAGTAAAAATGATGATGTCATTTCAGGATCAAGGAAATGCAAACGCCCTGTGTGATTCTCCAGGCCCTCTCTCCTGCAGGGTGGGTGTGGAGGCCTAGTTTTGAGATGACAGAGTCACCATATTGAATCAGCCTGGTAAAAAGTTACCCAGAGAGTCTCAGGATGTACAGAAAACGTTTTGTGAGGGAGAAATAAACATCTTATTAATCCATCAAGATTTTGCTTGGTTGTTATTGCAGCACAACCTCTCTTATCCTTTCTAACTGCTTTTGCACATTTACAGCTGTTATCAATTTTCTCAGACACAGGGACCTACCTTTATGTGTTACCTAGATTTCTAAAAGTTGTGGATAAAATAAGTTTGAGTAAACTGAGTAAAAATGTCTTATTTATTACCCTGTCATATTGAGATGCTTTATCCTGACTTTTGATAGATCTTCAGTTTGTAATAATAAATGAATCCTAGGATTTTATCTTACTCCATGGAAGACACTTCATTGTACATTTTTTGTAATATGAATTCTTTATTGGGTCAAATGGCCGTAAATATATAATTTTCTCAATCATAGAGCAACAAGTGGGCTTACTAGCTTTAAAAGGTCAGGAAATTAGAAAAAAAAAAAAAAAAAGAAATGCAGGTCTAAGAAAACACAGATATTTTCCCCTCTAAAATTAGAAAATGTGCACTAAGTTTGAATGAGGCATAAATCCTGGATGGTTAGAGATGGAGAAGAACTCAGACGTCATCAATACAACATCTGTAGCTGCAATTGAGGATATGAAGGCAGGTTAAGTTACACGACTTCTTCAATTTCCTACTTAAGTTCCTACTGAGCAGAGGGGTTTGCTTTTATGTTGTTGACCAGCATCTAGCCCAGTTCCCTTCTTTGCATCAGTTGATAGTAACTGATATTTAAATATGTGGTCTGGAACTTGTAAGTGTGCAAGGCCTTAAAGCAAGATACCTCTGGTTTTAAATTAGTTTTTCAAATACTTATTTTCCCTTTCCTGGATTTTCTTACTTCCTTTTTGTCTTGTCATGCTTTAGTTTCATTGAACCACTTCAAAAGCCTCCTGTAATTAGGTAGTTGTAATTAAATTAATAAATAAAATTAAATGTTTTCAAAGGCCCCTTCCATTTCTGACATTCTGTTTTGCTAGGAAATAAGGCAGCTAAACATTTTAAGTTTGACTATAACTAATTTAATCCAATACATAAGTTGCTATAAAGCAAGCAAGCAACTGGAAAGTGTTCATTCCTGTATCAGGACACCGTGATGACAGTCTAACATCCCACATCCCACATATCCACCTTATCAGAGTTTTCCTATGGACACTGTTTTCATCTAAGATAGAACCCGCAGGGATGCAACATACAATAATCAATAATCAATAAATGAGAAGAATCTAGAGATAGACTCCCTGGGTTCAAACTGATGAGCTCTGCCATTTACAAAATTCTTGACCTTGAGAAAATTAGTTAACCTCTTTAAGCCTCAGTTTCTCCATGGTGTCAAATAAGCAAAATGATAGAGTACTCCTCTTTGGGGAGTAGTAAACGAGGTAACAGACACATTATTGAGAATGGTGCCTAGCACTGCTCAATAAATGCTAGTTTTTATTGTAAGTAGAAGATTATGAGGCATCAAGAAAAGATGAAGAATGAGTGACACCAAAATTAATAACATTTTTCTGTAGGAAAAATCTAGAGGTATTTGTCCAACCGCTCAGCAGCACCTGCCGGTTCTTCCAGCACTTGTGATCCACTGGGCAGGCAAGACCTGGAAGCAAATGCCCAGATTTGAAACTATCTCTTGTCTCCCCTAACATCCCACTTAAGCTTTACTAGACTGGTATCAAATTGCCTGTTGCTGCTGGGCTGAAAGATAAAGGCACCCAGTTATTAAGGCTTTGGATGGCTTGAGATTCAGAACTATTGGTTGGGGTATGGGGAGTAGTGTCCCCTGATCACAGTCATCACTGTCTAGGACCTACTGCCAGAGAATGATTCAGTCCACCTAACACAGGTCAAATGCAAACTTCTGACTGCCAGAGATGACAGATGAACTAGGCTCCAATCGCTGACGGAGCACAAATTCCTGACAAAGGAAATGGGAAATGTCACAGATGTCCAGAAGTCAGGGATATCCTGATAATTGTGGCAGGGTTCCTCCCCCATAACTTGGACTCAAGAAATCCATGAAAGACAAATAAATGGCCAAAATGTATAGTCTAGGCACCTTAGCATCATCAGGAAATGAATACAAATAAATTCCCTGTGACAAAAACAATCCTTCTCTTCAAGAAGAAAAAAAAAAAAAAAGTCTCAATGGTATAAACTCTACCTGACACAAACCTCGATGAAGACCTGTTCACATGGCACAAGGAATCAAAGAAGACAGTGTGCTGTTCAGTGTGGGGCCTGAATCACCCGCTGATGCCCTGCACTATTATTTCACCCGGGGACTCCAGGAATTAACCACTTCTCCCCACTGCACTTCCCCAAGGCTGAGCACCCAACAGGTACCCAGGAAAGACCTGCAGATAAACTGAATCGGGGCTGGGAAGGATCCAGTTCTCTTTGATGACATAATTTTTCACATTGCAGACGGGCAAAGCTTACTGTGTCTAAAGGAGCAGAAAATCAAAAAGAAAAAACAAAAGAAAAGAAAAGAATCTAGGAAAACACAACTGATTTCAACATTTTTTAAGAGGGTCAAATTTTAGGTTTCCAACAGAGAAAAATCTACATTTTTTTCCCCAATAGTGTTGATATGTTTGCCTTGTCACTAGTGGTAATACACATAGTTTAAAAAAAAAATTTTTGACATTAGAACAAAAATACTTTCTGTGAGGATAGAATGATTCCAAATCAAAGTTTCTCGTAAATATGGTAATGTTAAAAATAGACAAATCTAGGTGGGTACTATTGACATTTGGGGCTGAACAATTCTTGTCATGGGGGGGCTGTCCTACACGTTGTAGGGTGTTTAGCAGCACCCCCAGTCTCTAACCACTAGACTCCAGTAGTACCCCTCCCCCAAGTTTTGGGAACCCCAAATGCTTCCAAACATTGCTAAATGTCCCTTGGGGTGCAAAATCGCCCCTGGGTCTGGAAGACAATTCCATCACTGATATCAAAGAGTGAAAACTGGAGTGTGCATGTGTGAATGCATGCACGTCACTCACCACCATCATAGGTTCAAATAAATTAGGGAAAAGTTATCCCCAATTATTCACTAATGGCCTTTTAGTAACAAAATTCTGTGAAATATCACTTTAAATGTATTTAGAGCATTTAAGTGCCAAACGTTCTACTACGTGCATTAGAAAGTCAAAACCACAGGGCAAAAAGAAGAACTGGAACTCTACAGTGGATCAGCCTAGGCGTCAGTGTAGAACCATGAGAACAAGTCTCATATTTAAGAAACATTTTGGTCACAGTGCAAGGCAGGAAGCCACAGTGTACCTCACGCGCAAACATTTTGGTCACAGTGCAAGGCAGGAAGCCACAGTGTACCTCACGTGCCACCAAACTATAAGGCTTTGCCCTTCTTCCTTCAAGAGGGCAAGTGTGGCTGATCTTCTCTGTGTTGCCCTTGCTATACCCAGGGGGCAGAAGAAATGGCCACACTTCACCTACAAGTAAACACCTTCTCCACACCAAGCAAACAGCTGGCTAGTTTGTACTATACTTTGTCTTTTGGAATAATTTACTAAACCTCTCAAAACTTTACTATTTATGAACTAGGGATAATATACTTCTCAGGGTCATAGTGAGGTTAAAATGTAACAATGTTGGAACCATGCCTGATACAAAAGCAGTTAATAAGTGCTTAACCTAAAATGTATGGAACACACAACAAAATAATAAATAAAAGTGTTAATCCACTGGCAAAGCAATTCTTGAACTTGTGCGGATGAAAAGGCCTGAAGGATGCACTTCTGCGGCCAGCCAGAGAAAGCGAAGGCTCTGAGTGGGGAGAGAGAAGCTACTCACATCTCAAGAAGGAGGATGGGGAGCTCTGGGACACCAGGTTGTGCACATCCGATCATGATTCAATTCCAGCGTACAGATGTCTGTGGTCTAATTCTTACTCGGCCACCATCTATCTCCTGCTCAATTGGCCTGAATTTCTTCTCATAGCTTAGTGAGGAGCAGCAAGGAAAAATCTTTGTTATACAGAGATAGGCATTCATTATATCTATACGGAATTATTACAGAAACATGCTCACAGTTGAGAAAGGCTTAGAATGTTTTCCTCTCATATATCTGAAGAGTGAACAGTGATATTGTGACTCAAAATGATTCCAATTGTGAAGAACAGCTGAAGATCAGGCTCCAGTGGAATGATTCTGGGGTTGGAGTCCCAAGTCTGGGTCTAACTCAAACTCATTTTGTTACCTTAGGCAAGTCACTTCTTATTTATTTGTTTCAGATGATTAATGTGTGTGCTCTCTACCACCTGAAGGTGTTATAAGGACAGAAAATAAGACATCTCTTACAACTCTCCTTCTGACTCACTCTACTCCAAGCTCATCGGTCTCCTTGTTGTTCCTGAACACACTGAGCCTCAGGGCCTTTGCACCTGCTGTTCCCTCTGCTTGGCCTGATGCTCCTTCCTCCAGATACCTGAATGACAAGTCGCCTCAGTTACACCTTTTGGAGCTACCTGATCTAAAATCTCAACCTCGGTCCTGACGCCTCCTGTGCTCAGTTGACTCCTTCCCAGATTAGTTTCTTCTCCTTAGCATTTTTACTAAATAACATTGTATATGTTTTACTTATTTATACTTTTTAATTATCCATCTCCCACACTAAAAATAGAAGCTCCCCAATGCCAGGGACTTTTGTCTATTTTTTTCAGCTTTTGCCTAAAAAAGTGCCTAACACATAGTAGGCGCTCAATTAAAATTTGTGCAAAAATATACGTGAATGTGAACCTAACATTAAACAGAAAAAAATAATAACTTCCTCCAACTTCAAACTCTCCTTTGACTATGAATCCTGCTGAGGAATAATGTTGAAGGTTGAAGATGGAGAATTTTATTTAATTTCAGTGCAGTCAGTTTAAGATTTGGTTACAGACAAGAAATTATCTTGGTAGCAGAAGTAGATATGCCAAAGTGCAGCATTATGGTGAAATTCTGCATCCTAAGGAAGAGAGAAAGGGATGCTTGAAACAGGAATGTGTTGCTCCTTCCCTCTAATCTTTGAGAATCCCATACAAATCTATTCACTTATACAGGGCAATCAGCATTTCTTTATCTTCTTCATGCAAAGACCGGGCTCTATCTTTAGCTTGAGTTCTCATATTTTATCTTCAACATAAACTAGAAACTCAGGAGGTTCCTAAGATTATCCTCATTTTACAAGTTGGTAAACTGAGGCTATGATAAAGAAATCAGGTTAAATCAATTTCCCAAGGCAACACAGTTTTATACATACATTTTTCACTTATTTACACCTGAGGACATCATACTCCTCTTGTTAATAAGCTCAGGTATTTCTTTCAATGAATCTCTGTTCAGCCACTTTCTCACTGTCTGGTCTCAAGCAACTTACTTCATCAGTGTGACCCTTCAGTTTATTCCTCTACATGGAGCAAATAACACCTGTGGCCAGCAAATACTCGAAAGATAGTAGCTCTTGGTATCTCCTGACATCTCTGCCAACTCTCAACGTTTCTTCAAGGCCACCCTCACTTCAGGAGACACCTGCCAATTGCAGAGGACATCCATCAGCCTGCAGCCTGCCCTGCTTTCAAGTGTAGCCTAAAAAGAAGGCTAGCATCAACCACTGATTTCAATCAGAACAGGAAAAAAAAATAAAAAGAGAAAAGGAGATTAAAATATCTGAATTTGAAAGAAAATGACAAAAACATCAGAAGGACAGTAATCTTTTTAGCATTACATGGAAAGGAAAATAGAGAATTTATTTCAGGGCAATTGAGAAAAAAAAGATTTTTTTTTTCTCTTTGAATGAAGCTGCCACGTGGCCTTTCTTTCTCTCTCTCTCAATGGAAATTTGAAATGGGAAAGTTTCCCAAATAATTTTAGATCAATCTTGAGTTCATGTGGTTTTGACATCATAACTCTTGTCATGTTACCATGCCAACAGGCAGCGAGGAGCTAAAAGCTTTCCAAAGATATGGAAATTATGGGCTTAGATGCGATTCAGTGCTCCGTGGGGTGAACACTAACAATATCGCCAACTATAAATAATGAGGTCTGCCAGAGCACCCTCTCACCCCCTCTCCCTTGTTTCTTTCAATGAGCACTGAAAATACTCAATCTATTTTGGAAACAAAACCTGAAGATCCACTTCCCTAAATGGACGCCCAGGATGTAATCAAAAGTTACATGACTCTTTATTGCTGCTCTTGGAATAAATTACCACATTAATCCAGACACCCCCAGCCCTTATTCCACGTGTAACCTGACACCAGCATATCCAATTTTTATTTCTTCACTTACACCTAGAGGTAAGGATGAGTACGTATTTGAGTACTGTTTCCCTATCCTGTGAAAGGCATGCAAATTAAAGTGTCTAAAATAAAGGGGCATGCGTCCCAGCAATTAGGATGGAGCATACTCTGGTCATTGTTGCTATTAAAAACACTCACAGAATGAGCATGCCAAGTCACCTTGTGTGTGGCATGTTTATAGCACCACTCTGCCTTGTCAATTGGATTGGCTTTGTCTTTATTTTGGTTTCTGTGTGAACTTCTGGGGTACCAGGTGCTACTGAGCAGAAGCAGAAGCTGTTATCTTCTCTGTCTGCATTATAGTCCTGGATACAGTAATAAAATTTATACTTCATGGATTCTTTGATGATATCGAAATATAATGAAAAACTGTTTTGGTATCTTCGTGTGGCAGACTGTTAACTTTGAACCATTACTGGGAACCATGCTTGACATTACAGTAGTCCCCTTTATCCGTGGGGATATGTTCCAAGACCCCCAGTGGATGCCTGAAGCTGTGGATAGTACTGAACCCTATATAGACCATGTGCTTTCCCATACATTTAAATCTGAGGTGTGACAGCAAAACTAGCATGAATTGTTTTTTCTCTACCACAATTCCTTGGATAGAAGATTCATTCTTACTGTAGATTTTAGCAACCTCAGCATATGATTTTTATCTTTCCTCATTAAGTTGAGAACTTTCACCTTTTCACTTAAAGGAAGTACTTTATGGCTTCTCTTTGGCATATCTGAATTTCGAGCATCACTACTCTTACGCTTTGGGGCCAATATTAAGCAAAATAAGAGTTACTTAAACACAAGCACCATGATACCATGACAGTCGATCTGATAACCAAGAGGGCTTACGTGACTAATGGGCGGGTATTGTATACTCTGCAGATACACTGGACAAAGGAATGATGCAGGTCCTGGGCAGGACCAAGCGGGACGAAGCAAGATTTCATCACTCTACTCAGAAGAGTGGGCAAGTTAAAACTTATGAACTGTTTATTTCTAGAATTTTCCATTTAGTATTTTCAGACTATGGTGGACCATGGATAACTGAAAATGCAGAAAGTGAAACTGCAGGTAAGGGGGGACTACTATATTCATGCTCTGTGTGGTCTCCTCCCTTGCATCTGGCCAGCCTTGTAACCTGTTTTAACCAAAGAATGCTTTGGAAGTCTTTCTGAGCCAGTTTGGAGCCTACACCTTAAGAAGTCCTAGCATCTCCTGCCTTTATTCTGTGAGAAGCCCAACCTCACCCTAAAGAGAGGCCATGTGGAGGAGCACTGAGGCCCCCAACCAACAGCCCCAGCTGAGAACTAAGCCAGCAGCCACAACCACCTTGCCAGCCATGGAGGCAAGGCTATCTTGGACAGGACCTCTGTACCCAGTAGAGCCGCCCCAGCTAACAAACAGATGATCTGTCCCCGCCAAGCCGTATCCACCCTGCAGAACTGTGGGCAAAGAAATAAAAGGGTGGTTGTTTTAAGCCACAAAGCTTGAGGAAGTTTGTTCCAGAGCACATATCTACTAAGGGAGAAGTACAGTGTGGTTCTTCAGGAAGACAAACCTAACTTCAAACTCCTTTGAGTTTCCTTTGGTGTGATTTAAGGCAGTCTATACTAAAGCCCCTTTTCTCACATCTAAAAAGGAGAGAAAACAGTAATATCAAATTCAAGAGGGGTTAAAAGGAATAAATGAAGTACTTAACACAGCACCTACCTTAGCATAAGCATGCAATTAACTAGGTACTATTAACGTTGTTTTTCTAGGTATTGCAGAGGTGATAAAGATTCACTCTTGAGAAAAATGCCATTTAATCTAGGAAATAAGATATATCTGTAAAAAAATTAACAGACAATATAGAGAAATATGATGATGTTAATGATGATACTATTTTACATGTATGTCTTGAGGAAGGGAGAAAAGATGAGGCTAAAGAAAGTATATTTTTGAGTGGAAGGTCAGAGGAGGAGATATCTGATCATGTCCTTGCATTTGCTTTTGAGTTTATAAAAAACACTGAACAAAGGCATAGAGGAGTAGAAGTCATGTGTGTCATCCTTATTAGTCAGTCTTAAAGCAACAGATAATAATGGGTTAAGGAACCCACAGTGGGGCTGCCTAAGCTCCCCAGTACTGTGCATCTTCGCAAATAGAAGAAATTGAATTCTTGGGCCAGTGTCACCAGCCCCAATATCAGTAAGACTACAAAAGCCATTTGTGTAAATGTCCTTGGTAAATTGATAGGATCCAGGAATAAGGCCAAGTAGTTCCACAGATGCATTAATCTTGGAAAGAAATAATCTCGTTAAATTGCAATACCACCTCAGTCTTTGCCCTCTCTGAGTAGTGATTCCTGCCAGCCCCCCAGGTCTCCCCCTCCATGTGTGACTTTCCATTCTTTTAGATGTTTACACCTAGATTTCACAGTTAGCTCTCATCAAAAGATGAAAGGATGTCAAATTGCTTCCCTCACAGTAATTTAGTGGAGCCCTCAGTCCTCTGGTATGGCCTGCCACCTATTAATATTGTATCTAATACCTGACAAAATAGAATTCCTAGGGTAATCCTGTCAGTTGCAAATGGAAGGTGGTAATACACTTAACATAGATGCTGTGAATCCTGGAATCAGCTTGGACACAATTTTCTTTTTCTCCATAAGGGGCAAAACATGCAGCTCTGTAGGTGGCAGCAACGGCCACTCTGGTCCATTCAGTGTATAGCAGAGGAGATTAAGAGGCTGAGAGCTTATTGACTAAATAAGGGACTCCAAAAGGGACCCTAGAAGACCAGGAATATTTGGAATTATGTTCCAGAAGAATGGCAAGCATTTGAATACAATAAGCATAGACTGAATTTCTTCCTCAAGGCATTTTTGAAAAGAGAGAAGTCTCAAGCAGCCTTCCATCATTGGAGTGGAAACGCACCCAGGATCTAGCAAATGTTGGCATGCTTGTGAAGCAAGTTGATCCTTGGGGGAGCCTTCCTCTTGCCTTCCATCGCTGCCCTCCTCCCACTGCCTGCCGCCCCCTTTCCCATCTGAACTCTCTTTCTATAAACTGTTCTTCTCAGAAGCTCTTCATTCACGATGCTCCAAGAAAGAACTTAGTTCAGGAGGACCTAAACTCTTGCTCCTCCGAGGAATAGGTACCTATCTGCTATAGAAACCCAACCCTTTCACAACCCCAAATAAAGTAACAGAACGTCAGCACTTTCACAGGTGGTGAGATTGTGCTTTAGCCTCTTTCAAATCATATACCATTTAGTAAGTTATTTCCACATACTCTGAAGCTAATTCTTGCTCATGACAGATAAATGCACTCATTTGTCAATAAAACCACACTTTTGGCATGGTGTATAATCTTAGAAACTATAAAGCCAGACAATATCTTGCACTGAATTATAAAACTTGAAAAGTTGTCCCATTTTAGCCGATTATACACAGAGATGAATACTGTACTTTCAATAATCGCTGGCAAAGAGTTAAAGAAAATGCAACCAAAAGGAAGGCAGAGAGGGTGAGAGACAGCACTCAGAGGTGGGTTTCTGAGAGCTCAGCAAGTCCTGGATCACAGTGCTAAGGCTCCTAAGCCCGAGAACCACCGAAAGGACCTTCACCCGCCTCTAGGAGGGCCCCTTCAGCTTTCACCTCCAGGTAACATGCTGACAGTCCTCTCTCACTTTATTTGGAATCATTTCTGTCTGGAATTAGGATTTGAAAAGGAGGATGAAAGAAATCTGTCATTTGTTTTTGACCCCTTCCTTTTGACAGCTTTATTGAATTGGACTGGATGGAAGGACAGTCCTCTCTTTAGCCACTTTCTTATGCAAAGTGCTTAGTGAACTAGCTTAATCAAGAAAAAATGCATATAATTTGCTGTCGTTGAATTTCAAAAGTAATTTTTAGAGCATGGGGCTCACAAAATAGGCATGAGGGAGGGTTGGATTCACTTGTTTGCCCCCCAAAATATTGAGTTCCAGCCATGGCCAGTTACCTAATAAATGCGTGCCCTTCTTGTTCACATCAGATTTTTTTGTTAATTTAGTGGCTGAAAATGGATTTTGCATTTGTTGGCGGTATACAAGGGAAGCCAGTATAATGTAGTCATTAGATTTGGTCCCTGAGTCAAGAGTCTGAACTCCAACCGGTTCTGTCACTTAATAGATGGTGTGACCATGGACAAACTACTTAACCTCCCTGGGCCTACTTCATCAGCAGTAAAATAAGGATAATCACACACCTGTCTCCAAGGGCTATTAAGAGCATAAATTTGATTATGCTCAACCCTTTCTCTGACACATAAATAGCACCTAAAAAATGTTAGCTCTTTTTATTACATAAAACACTGACAAACGTAAAATCAGAAGAGTATTTTTTGTTCAGAAAGAGTTTTTATCTCAGAAGATTTTTTAAAAAGAAAGCAAGTTTACCTTCTACTGTTTAATAAGGAATTTGTTTTAGAAAGAAAAGGAAAAAAATGATTTTGCTTAGAAGTAAGCGAGAAACACTTCAGGGCATTAAGATATGTGGCTTGTTTGAGTGCCTGTTTTCAGTTCTTTGGGGTATATACCTAGGAGCGGAATTGTTGGGTCATACTATAATTCTATGTTTATCTTTTGAGGTAACTCTGTTGCTTTAAACCACTGAGATCATTTGTTACTCTAGGATAAACTAGCTCATCTTGATTGATTCATCATGGGATTTCATTCTGGGATTCTATTCTGGAGGGTTAGGACCAAAAACATGGTATGCTTTCACTTGTATTTGTTAAAGGTCATCCCAGCTCCTGGAGAACTAGGACACATAAGGCAAGAGCTATGGAGAACTGACCCCATAAGGAAAGAGTAGAAGCAGAGAGACGAGTGAGAAGCTCTTATAGTACTTTAGGGGCTGACACTGGTAGCACTGGTGAACATGATCAGATTGGAATATTTTCAAGGAAGCGTATATAGGACCTAGATATGGACTGGATGTAAGGTGGGAGACAAGCATAACTTGTAGGTTTGGTGCTTACGCAACTGGGAAATTGGTGGTACATGCACTGAGATGGGGATGATAGGGGCAGAACAGTTTGAGAGGAAGCAGGCTTGAGTATAGAAACCAATGATCCAGGTTTAATATATAAAGTTTGAGCTGCTTATTATATAACACACACACACACACACACACACACACACACACACAAACACAAACACAAATGCTCCAGCTCAGAGAAGTCACTGCTAGAGTTATGAACTTGAGAGTCATCAGTGAACAGGAGGCATTTAAAGCTTTAGGAACAAATAGAAGAGAACTGCTAAGGAATGAATAGAGAGAGAGAAGAGCCCGGGCTCCAAACTTTAGAAGTCAGAAGCAGAAGAAGCTCCAGGAAAGTGATTTTGGAAGAAATGCCAGGAATGTTAGCAAAAAATATAGGAGGGTATAGTGTCTCAGGAGGAAGGAGAGGAGGAAGGAAGGAAAGATTGATTAAATAAAGGCATAGTAGTCACTTGGTTTGAATGCTGCTAAAAATCAAAAAGATATGACATACAGATTTGGCAAGATGGAGGTCACTGAAGTTTTGAAAAGAGCAATTTTCACACAGCTGCAAGGACTAAAATAATTTTGATATCTTTCTCCCTTTCCTTCCCACTTTCTTTCCTTGCTTCCCTGAACACAGGTATGCTGTTTTCCTGGGGGTTGTTAAGAGTTAATGATGTATGTACAAAGATTTCAATTAAACTATGTATATAAGTAAGAAGAACATAACCATCAAATGCTAGCAAAATAAATAAATATTCATCTAAAAGAGAAAGTAAAATACATGCCCTTTGAACATGGCCCCAAACCTCAGTAAGTGATTTGAAAATAATTCACTATAGAAAAATTAATGGATTACTAATGTATCTGTTGGATATGAAAGACAACAAATAGCCATGTGCCTGGAATTCCTTGGGGGAAAAAAAAATATATATATATATATATATGTATATGTGTGTGTGTATGTGTGTGCGTGTGTGTGTGTGTATGATCCCATTACCTATCACCACTAATTCTTTTACTTTTAGATGTTTCAAAATACCAATATCTCATTATTAAAATGTATAAGTTGGTTTCAATAGACAGCAGGTATTAGGAACATCTACCATAAACGACTTTCCCAATAGTGTAAAGTCACTACTTAAGACTATAAAGTCAGGTTCAATATGTCAAATCCACAGATAGAGTTCACATAAAATATTGATTTGAAATTGTGGGAAATGTTTTAGACTTTTTAACTAATCATGAGAGAATTCTGACCCACATATTCCATGTAACATTCCTAAGGGATTTCCAATTGTTTCGAAATTTGGTAGTTTAGCATATGTCAAGGCATGCTAAATATCACACAGCCTGGCAGAAAAAGGTTGCATTTCACATCCAATGTCATTCAGCTTGAGCTCTCTTTTAGTGGATGCCCTCCCACGATGTGTTACAGGGAGTGCTTGTCACTTACATGCCATAAAATCATGAACAGACAGGCAAATGAAAATGACTACTCAGAGTAACTTGAACAGAGAAAAAAATTCTTGGAATTAGCAATGCTTCAAAATGCCATTCGAGCTCAGAGATGTGATTCTGCCAATTTCTAAAAAGTCATACCTAAATGGAGTTTTATTTACAGTCAAGTATCCTCTGCCACTTAGTGTGTCTTGCTGAGGTCAAATGTTGGCAGCCCACCCACATGTAGGATGAGTTAAGACCATGTTGCTTAATTTGGATTAGAGAGATGGAGACAGAAGAAGAGCTCCTTGGGTCATCATGTAGGTTTCACACATCTAATTCTCACCTTTTCTGAGACTGGTCAGGTAAAATGAAGGGGAGAGATGAGGCTGGTGGGGGGAGGGAGACGAGGGATAGCCCCATGTAAACAGGATGATTTTGCACCGAATCAGACTGCATAGCAATGCCATTTGTTATCACTGACATGTTTCCCTAGAAACTTTCATAGTTAGTCTATTTGCATCATCCAGAAAATTACTTTAACTCTCTAAAATTTATTCTTTAGTAGAAAGCCATGAAATAAGTTGCATCTTTCATAAACCAGAACGAAGATTTGGATTATTAGAGCCAAAGGAAGATTTTGATGACATTTTCAAAGAAAAACGTTGTGAAGAATTATTTTCTCATAAGTTGTTAAAAGAGGAAAAAGTAATATACTTTATTGTTTTTTTTTTCAAATCTGAATTTGAACGTTGGCTCTGCCATTAATAAATTCAAGCAACAATGTGAAGATCATGGGTAAGTGCCATAAACTCTATAAGCCTTAGTTGTCTCTTCTGAACAGTGAGCTAATAATGCCCATCTCAGGGTCATTGTATGTATTAGATGAAACAATTGTGAAGATCCTGAACACAGCAGAGGGTCAGAACATGTTAATTTCCTCTCCCCCTTCAATAAGATCGGGATTAATTTAGGTGAGAAGAGAACAGGAGATAAGGGAAAATCAGGAGGTGGGATTTCTGAGATGAATCAACAGGCCCTACAGGTATTCTAGGCCAGAGTGTGCAGCCTCACAGCTCACGGTCCCTGGAACACCTAGGGTGTTTTTCACTGGTTTGATGCTAAATTCTACTCCATTCAAAGGCTATTCCCACCCTCCTGGAATCACCAGTAATAACAAAGGTTTAGATAGGCATAGCTCTAGACAGATACAGAAATAGAAGCATGGCTAGACATCAGTCAGGAAGATAAGTGCTACCTGCTTGCTGATTAGATTTCCAAGGGTCCTCCTGGCAGGGGTTTGGCTGTGCTTTGTTATAGCATTTAGGTCATTTCTATGGGCTAAGGCAGATGTATTTAGCACTGACTCAACCACAAGGGAAATGGGCATTTTGTGGCAAGGTAATCATTTAGCCCACTGTTTTGCTGGGATAATGTGGCTGGGCTAGCAGATGTGGTATGTATCCTGTGGTCCACATTACAGCTATGACTGTTTCTCCTGGCAGCAAAGACAGCTCTGCCCAATGGCCATGAAAGAGACCTTCTGGGGTAAGGGTGACAAAAAGCAGTTGGATTCCTAATAGTATGACAGCAGTGAGTGACTGATAGTGGCTGTCTGGAATTCAGGTACATTCTGCGGTTTGATAAAGAAAGCGGTAATCAATTAGTGATGTCTGGCAGAGGCCCCAAAATGGGATGGGGCAGCACAAGTGCATCACATTTGTCCTCCTAGGTTTAGGGACCCTACCGTGCAAGGGCTGACCTGGACTGGGTTCCCTGACTTGGCTCTCCATCAGCACCACCCTAACCTAACATGAAAATGTGCACCACTGGTCTGCTGAATGTAGACATGTTCCCACTTCACTTACACAAGGATGGCAGTCATACAATGTAAATAAACTCATATATGTTTTAGGAGAAATATGAGACTGTGGCCCATTTTATTTCCAAAATTAAGCTGGATATTAATCAGGTCAGATACTCATTTAGAACATAGGCTTTCAGGCACTATGTAAAATATAAAATCTGTACAACATTAATCCACTGCAAGAGCAGTCCAACTTTTGCAACTGGCACCGACGTGCACCAGCACAACACACAATCACATTTATCAGACCACAAGAACATCCCACCAATCAGAACTTAGCCACTTCTGACACACCTCCGTGCTAGCACAGCTGGTTTTAAATTGTGTTTGGGGTTAATAAGGCATTTAATAAGTGACATGAAACACCTAAAACAAAACAAAAAAAAAACAACCGAATTTCTGGTTATTGACCAATCAGTGCACCTTGGTTTTTGACAAACAGATAAAAAAATGTAGACAATTTGAATCTAGACTCCAAAAAAATAAAGGATGAAAGATGTACCTTTGGAAGAAAGCTGCTTTTCTGGGGTCTGGCCTTGATCTAAGGCCTCAGTGGCTTGGGGAATGGCTCTTTTTTTGACACAAACAGATCAAGAGCGAGTCATTGTGAGCCTACTTCCCACTCTAGCCCCCTCAGCTATGAGACTGCTTATGGGTACCTTTAAATTATAGCTGCTGAGACTCCAGGGAAGTTATCTAGATTAATTTAAACAACTGCTAACTGGCCAGGGAACCTCCCATTCTAATCCCTTCTATGTCAACCCACAAGAATGGCAACAGGGCGGCTTTAACATAGACCTTCTCCAACTATTCCCTGGTTTGCATGTTGTTCTCAAGCCTCTGCCATTGAAATCAGAAATCTCCCTTTGCCTGGGTGCGTCACAGAGATCTTTTCCAGGAGGTCCCTCTATTACGCTTGACTGTTAAGGGGGAGCCATGCCTCAGACACTGAATGACATAGCGCTGGGAGCTGCAAGGGGCAGGACTGGGGCTAGAGAGAGACAAAGGTAGCATGAACAATGGTTCACATGCCAAGGGTTTGTACAGGTCAGTATCTAGCACAGAGGAGAAGGCCAAAAAATTCCAATCTGGCACAAGATAGTACAGTGTACTATGATAAGCCTGCAGCTCTGCATCCTCTTTTTTTTTAAAGCTCATTGTCTTAAAGACAATATATCTTGAGATTTGCAAACAGAACTTATTTTCTTATGCAACTGTCTACTCCGTAATCAAATATCTTATATCCACAACTTAATTCATATAAGGAAAAATCCAAGTTCTCTTAAAAACGCATGGTGTTGATTTTCCATTTCTAAAAATCCTCCTTTGGAGGCCACCGTGGCCACATAAAGGTCACTGTATCACCCAGTGATTACTGAATTGGGAGCTCCTGCAAATACGTGCTTGTCCTTTAGTGCACAGTGGGCTATAATTCACCCTCACGGGCCAACGAAGAGACTTATACTGCTCAGAGTTCAAAGCCGAGTCCTTGCTTATTGCTCTAGTCAAACAATTTCATTTCTATCAGTTGGTGGTTGTACTTCAGATTTTATGGATCCAATGGGTCTAGTGAAATTTTATTACCCTGCAATACAACAAGAAGAAAAAAGCTCTGGGAAAAAAAAAATCGATATAATGTTTAAGGTCTTTGTTACCTTTATAACCTCCAGTGTTCTTTTACATATAAACTAATAAATCAACCTTTTAACGGAAGATGTATTCTTCAGTGCTTGCTCAATACCAGGTGCTAAGTCCGATCATAAAAACTATCAAGAAGTAGCTAATGGTTTTGCAACCTGAACAAGCACAGTTAAAGTAGAATCAATTGCAGGACAAGGATATGGTTTGCAGGTGTCTTCTCCTAGTTAGCACGTGGTAATCAATTGTTACCAAATGAAGGCAGCAACTTAAAAAAAGGAGAGGGCTTTTATAAGCTATAATGTGTTTGCCTGAATTTGCAAATGCGTGTAAACTGGATTAAACATTTCAAACACCAAATTCCTTACTATTGGCCACTTCTCAATGGCATGAGATGTTCTCTGTAACTTTACAGTTGAGTCAGCCAAACAGAATGACAATCTTTCCCCCAACCTTCAAGGAAAGGACTTTTTCATCAGTCAGGATCTTGGAAATATGACTTGAGTAGATTTTCTCTAGTGGATTTCAAGAAGTAGCTATGAAGATGCTAAATATTTAATTAAATTCTAAAATTAAATTCTTCTACTCTTTTTAATGATGAATATATCTTTTATCATAAACCTCTTTGGCCTGGCACATTCTGAGGATTGGTAATCTAAACTCAGAACCTTTTCAACATGAATTAGCATCATGTACCCAATTTGAATATTCTGAATTAAATTAAATTAAATGAGAAACAGGTTTGGAAAAGCAGTTCCCCTATTTATTATGAACAGAACTTTATAGCTCTCCATATAACATAGTAAGTACCATTCAGCATTTGAGACAAAGTGATATGGATCCCATTCCAACCAAGTGCCTAGAAGAAAATACAAGGCTTTCTTTGCAAGGAGAAAATAATGATCCAGCAGAAAGAGCAAATCTCACTGCTCCTGTTTGTGTGGATGGCTTAGAAGAGACCACAAGATCCCCAATGTCCAAAGGGAAGCATTGCACAGCAAAGTCAAAGGTTACCCTCATTACACTGTTAACAAGGCAGCTAATTGTTTCCTTGATGGCCACTATTAAACAGAGTTCTTACTGCAAGCTCCCAAAGGATTGTCCCTTTCAGGAGTCCTGCATTTCCACATAGAGGCAAGGTATAAAAAATGGCTTAAGACAAATCCACTCTAGCCATTGAAATAGAAGGTATAAAAGAACAATTAAGTTATGACAATGTGTCTTTTTCCTTTTCATGTGGATTATTAGGCTATAGCATGGTCATAATGATGAGATTGGGATTTTGATTTTAAAATTTTCCCAATTGTGTTCCGAATTTCTCATTAGCCTACTTTGTTATCAATTTCTGATATAATTACTGGAGTGATAAATGGGAAAATGGGTAAATCTAAGTATGCTTCTGATTTTCTAAAAAAAGCTTATAAAAAAGGTTATTTAACATCTGTCCTGATAGTCTAGTTGGAAAAGATTGATGAATAACAGTAGCTGGATAATGATACAGTTGAGTAGGGTCACAAATGGTGCTGATTTATACATAAGTGTTAATTGGGAGAGAAGCACCAAATGTCAAACATTTGGGCTTTTATCAGGGTCCTGACATGGCCAATCTATGTTAGCAACATGGTTACCATGATGAACAAATTTATGAGTGAATGAATCTTACACTGAAAGCTGACACACTAGGTAAGGAAACATGACTGAGGATATTCTCAACATCCTGGAATGATGAGACAAATCTTATGAAAAGAAAGGGAAAAGTGAGATCAATGTTCCACACAAAGTGTATTCATTCTCTCTTGCACTATAACAAATTATCACAAATTTAGTGGCTTAAAATAACCAAAATGTATTATCTTACAGTTCTGTAATCAAACGTTTGACAAGGGTCTCATTGGACTAAAGTCAAGGTGTCAGCAGGCCAACATTCCTTTCTGGATGCTCTAGGGGAGAACCTACTTCTTTGTCTTTTCCAGCTTCTAGAGGCCTCCCACATTCCTTGGCTCATGGCCCCCTTCTGCCATCTTCAAAGCCAGTGACAGTGAGTCGAGCTCTCACATCACATCACTCTGATCTCCTCTTCTGCTCCCCCTCATCCACTTTTAAGGAAGACTGTGATTACTTTGAGCCCATCTGGACAATCTCCCCATCACAAGGTCCTTAACCAACATAGAAGGTCCTTGGAACATGGAAGGTAACATAGTCACAGTTTGGGGAAGTAGTCATTATTCTGCCTAGCACACAAAGTTAAAAAAAAAACAAAAAAAGGAAAAAGCTGCAGAGAAAGGTTGGTGGAAAAGACAAAGAGAACAGGTCAGTGGAAAACAAACAAAAAAGATGAAATACTGCCAAGTGAGATGATATCTGTAGTATCAAGTTAAGTTCTGAACATCACAGTAAAAGAGGAATGATCTTGAACTGGAATGTGTTCAAAAGAGTGACCAGAATGGAGGGAAATTTATAACCAAGTCATATGAATAATGTTTGAGGCAATTCAGACTGATTAACTCAGAGAAAAGAAGGCCTAGGTGCAAATGCCACTATTTTCACGGATTTGAAGAGCTGTCAGGGATTATATTTACTTCTTAACATGAGTGGACGGATCATCGTTACAGCAATTTATGAACAAGCTAAACTTAAGCTAATGATAATAACAATTAAAGCCAAATGAGAAAGTAATGGGCAGTTTGGGCAGTAAAATTGAAAACTAACATTTGAATAACTCCTTAGAATCTATAAAATGCTTTCATACATTATTGCATTTGAACTTCTTCACACATCTGAGAGAGAAGGAGGACAGCTACTTGGCTCAGACAGGAAGAACATGGAATCCAATGCAGGTGGTTCAAGACACTTTAATAAAGGGATGGTTGACAGAGAGGCAAGAGCAGAGTTAAGGGAACTAACAAGTGACATTGAGATTCTCAGAGATCCCAACAGTAGGAAGGGGAAGTCCTTAATACTCCCAGGCCTGAAGAAGGAAGGGAAGAACTAACCATACAGGGGCCCAGAAAGAGCCAAAGCTGTTGACAAGAGACCAGGAAGCTGTAGACACGGAGGGATGCAGCCAGAATAAGCAGCCCAGAGCAGTCAGAGAAGTAAAGAAGTACCCTGCCCTCTCTCTCCTGTGCCCTCCTCCATCTTCTGCTGGTGCCTCCCATTGGCCCAACTCAACGGGATGCTGGTAAGCAAGTGGACATGGAAGATGCTTTCTGAACGGGTCAGCCTTCTAGGGCACAGAGTAGGAGAGATAACTGTAAAGAATGGACAGGTACAAGGGAAGATGGAGAACGATCAGCACAGCACTATTGCATTTCTTTTACAAATGAAGATCGCGGGATTTAGTGAGGCTAAATAATGCCTCAGGGTCTCACAGTAGAAGGCATATTGCAGAGCCAGAACTCAAATCTGGGCCTCGAATCACCAAATTCCAAGCATTTCCCTGCCTTTCAGGGGCTTCCCTATCACTGGAAGTTTTGGAGGAGGAGCTGGAGATATTGAAAGGGGATTCATATTTGCGATGAGGGTTTGGGTAAGATTTTGCCACTTTTCTATAAGGAATTCTCTGATTCCCAACTCATCATCTTCCACTAGATCTACGTGAATTTTCTATTTTCTTTCAAACCTAACTACCTTAAATAGCTTCAAAATGCTGCAGAAAACACACGTACTCATGGTAAATGAAAACTATTCAGGGGGCCGGCCCCGTGGCCAAGTGGTTAAGTTCGCGCACTCTGCTGCAGGCAGCCCAGTGTTTCATTGGTTTGGATCCTGGGCGTGGACATGGCACTGCTCATCAAGCCATGCTGAGGTGGTGTCCCACATGCCACAACTAGAAGGACCCACAATGAAGAATATACAACTATGTACCGGGGGACTTTGGGGAGAAACAGGAAAAAAATAAAATCTTAAAAAAAAAAACAAATTATTCAGGACTCTGAAGACTCTCTGGATAAGGCAATGTATTACTCACTCTGTCTTTATAATATCTATCTTTATTTGTCTGCCCTTCCACCCATTAGGGTGGCCAGGCAGTGTTCTGAGGTATGCATTGAAACTAGATGACTTGCAACTTCCAAGACAGTTTTGATATTTCAGAAAAAAAGCTTGGACGAATGCTTTACCATTATTAAAACTTAATATTAAGGAATTTTACATTCATTAAACAATCCCTAGAGGTTGGCAATAATTACAAAATAGGCTTTCCTGTCTTTTTTGCCCAAACCTTCAAATAAAGGAGTACTTTTATATTACATAAAGGTATAGCTCTTAAAAATTGCATGAAAGTAGCTCCCCCTTCTCAAAGTCCATTTCACCATCACTTTTAATACATAATTATAGGTGTGCTGCCTTTTAGTATAAATATAGTCCTAAGGTATCATAAGATCACTTTTACAATAGCACAAATTCATACGTATTCTGCCAAAAGGAAAATATTTTGTGTGAGATTAAAATATAAGTCATGAAATATAAATGTAAACTAACTGATTAGGGCAGAAACATTTTAAGCAAAAATTTTCTGGAGTCTCAGTGCATAAAACAGATAAAACTCTGATGAGTAGAGTGGAGGGAATAGAGAGCCACCTGCTTAGCCTCTCATTGACCCCTTTTGACAAATCCTGAGGCCTCTTTGCTTCACCAGTTGAAACCATTATGCCAGTCTTTACATTCAGTCACTAGCCTGAAACTATGTAGCAGTTTGAGTGTAAACAGGAATTGCATATGTCCTGCTATTTTGGCAATCTGGTGAGGGGGTCTCTCTAACAACACATGATCTAAAGAGAAGGGCATCCTTTCTTATTTCCCAGCAGAAGTCTGGCATATAGGCATCCTCCTCAGACCTCCACTCTTATGGCTGGCTGGCAGGAGACCTTGATGGATGGCCAGCGGACTCACTGACTCCTAGCAGAGGACAGGTGATTCCTATTGAGCAGCCTGGTATGCGAGCCCATGAGATGTCCCTTAGGACGTCCAGAAATGTTTGCAGGCTTATTGCAGAGAGTTGAAATCCAGAATGAGCAGGTGAGGGCAAGAATCAGCTGTATTTCAATTGTTCCTATTACTGGAAACTTCTGTACCCTCTGACGGGTGGAATCAGGATAGGAGTATAATGAAGCGTTGGACTAAATAAAAGGTCATCTTCCTCTCTTTCCAGATCCTTCTTAGAACACTACAAAAGCATAGCATGAAACTCCTCTTGGTTGTTCTGATTTTATCTGGCTTCTAAAGTCTAACATGTTAGACTGTATTAAGGGAAGAGAGACCTTGAATCACAATGGAGGGAAGGTAGCAAAATTGGGGATCAGTGGGGTTTACCAGTATGATGAGATGTAAACATATGGTGATGTAAATATTTAATATGGCCACCTACCTTGCAAAATCTGCTATAGTAAAACCTCTCACATATCTATATATGAAAATGAATGCTTTAAACTGATACTCTAAGATTAAGGGCGACTTCTACTTTGGAATGAAATGATGTCCAAGAAATGATGACTAATATAGGTATGAGGCAGCATTCATGGAAAGAACCAGACACCATTTTTATTTTCATTTTGTTCAAAGAAAAGGACATTTCCTCTGAAGTTGATATACCAACTCTGAACAATAGATTTCAGGTTAAATATATCAAAAATATTCACTCATAAATCACGTATGTTCCCTGAATAACAATGATAGTGAATTTAAAAACCCCACAGGTTCAAATCAAATGAAGATGGTTGAAAATCTGGTTCATTCTTTGCATCTGTGCATGATCATGACAGACCTTTACTCCTAGACACACTTAGAATTTATGGGACAAGTATGCATAGCGTACTTGATCCTAAAATTTTCTTTTTGTTCCATTTATATTGCCTCTTGAAGCTTGAGTAAAATAACAAATGAAAGTAAAGTTTGCTGAGTCTAATCACGCTCTTTGAAGAGTTTAGATAATTTGTGTAGCAGAAAATTCTGAGTAACAATCAGGTGAGGTCAATGGTTTTACAAATAGTAAGGCCTTTATACGACAGCTACATCTGTGACATATAAGAATGAAAGAGAATGATGCCAGGAGTGAGTCAAGAAAAGAATGGATTTGGAATCAGTATTCTGGGGTGAGAGAGCTGAATTTAGTCCTTTTTAATTATAGAACTGAAGGTAAGTCATATCCCTTTTCTGGTTCAATTATAAATTGGTACGTCTCTACTACTTCACAAGATTCTGGAAGAATAAGAATGTGGATATAAAACCTGTGATACTGTACCTCATCCTAACTACCTGAATCAAAAATTAATAAATAAGCATTGAATTAGTAACCAAAGTTGAAGTAAAAATGAGTAACGTGTTTTGATAGTTTCATTCATGCCAAACAACCTATCCATCACAGCAACTCAAAGAACTGGTTTCTATTATTTTCCCATTTTACAGATAAGGAATCTGAAGGCAAGTTCATCCAGTAAGTCAGTGGAGGAGCCAGAATCCAGAAGCAGGTATCAGATCGCAGGACCCACATTCCTTCCCAGTAATTGATTCTGCCCTGTAAGCTGCACTTCCCTGGTTGACCTAGAACAGTGCCTAGAGTGAAGTGGTATAAATCGAGTACAGGTAGTTTGAGAATGAGAGGGAAAGTGGAGGAGTCAAAGAAAGCTGGCTGCTGTTTCATGAGGACAGGGCTGTAAACTCAAGGGCACAAACGTGTCATATTCATCTTTGTGTCTGTCTCATCTGGAATTGTGCAAGGGCAGAGTGTTCAGTTAATGTTTTTAGAGAGAAAATTTAGCAAATTATTTCCAAAAGGTTCAGTGAAGAAAGTGTTTTCAGGGAGAGAGATCAAGTGTAAGAGGGGTAGAAAGTTGGAGCCTTCCCTCTCAGGAAAGGATGAGGATAAACTCATGGAGTTGGGGGAGGGATTTGAGAAGGGCTTTGAAAGACAGACACTTGGAGGTGAGGACAGCAGAAGGGCTCAGTATGCCTAAAAGCCAAATACTCTTTCTTATATCAACAGAAACTCTGAAGAAAGGAGGCATCTTCATTTTTTAGGACTTTAATTTCACAGGGTTACATCCTGGGTCAACACAAAAAAACCTTACCATCATCAGAAAGACTTTATTAAGAATTTTAGCTCTTCAGAGTATGCAGTAGAAATGACACAAGTCAACACAGCTTCAAACGTAATATTCTAAAGCAGAGGTCAGCAAACTGTTTCTGTATCAGGCCAGACAATAAATACTTTAATCTTCATGGAACATCAGTCTCTGTTCTAGTAGTGAGAAAGCAGCCACAGAAAACATCTAAATTTCATTTACAAAAACATACACTGGGCCATAGCTTGCTGGCTGTGTTCTCAAGTTTTATATAATAAGAAGGACCACAAACTACCAGTCCTCAGAACACGCCCAGAGTGGGATTCAATTTTGCTCTTATATGAATGCTTTATCTCTTGTTTCTTGCTAGAAAAATAAAGCCAACACAAAAATGTCTTTCATAGAACTTTTCACCTCATTTTTTATAATAGCTTTATTGAGATATAATTTATGTAACATAAAATGTACCTCTTTAAAGTGTTCAACTAAGTATTTTTGGTATATTAACAGAGTTGTGCAACTCTCACCACTAATTTTTATCTGCTTTTTTGACTGTAATTATTCAACAGATATTGACTGAGCAGCTACTGTCTGCCCATCCCTATGCAAGGTTTATCAGTGGTGTTTTTTTGTTTTGCTTTGCTTTGCTAGTTTGGTTTGGTTTGGCTTGGCTTGGCTTGGCTTGGCTTGGCTTCATAGAGGGTGTGGCTAGTGGATAGTGGGTCATGGAAGAAATATAAGATACAACATATCTGACACAAGCAGCTAACAATGTGAGGATATAAGCAATAGGAATGCTAAGCTGGGCAGTGTGGTGATCACAAACACAATAACACTTGACTTATAGCAGGGTGGGGTGGGGGCTCCTAAGGATCTGGTCCGTAGACCTTGAGAGAGAACTGGATTTGGAAGGATGACATGCAGCAAGAGTAAAACATGGATTCCAGGGAAAGCGCAGAGCTATGAGCAAAGGCCTAGAGATGAGAATGGCTACAGCTACAGTACAACTCTAATTGGGGATGTTCCCAGAACCACAAATGCAGTTGTCCAGGGAAGGTGGTCCAGACGCTGTAGGGCCTTAGGAAACTGAGTTTAGAGTTGATAGAGTTATCAATATCCTCAGAGGCTAAGGATCTTGAGGCTCCTGGGAAGGTGAAAGACTTAATTCAAAAACTATTTTTGGAAGACTGTCTGATAGTTGTGGGTAGGATAGCTTTGACTGAGAAACCTAGAAGCCTTTTGTGTTCTGATTTTAACTGAGAGAGTAAGAGCAATTATTGGACAGAGGTTATTAACCCTGCCTGTACATTAGAATCCTGTGAGCACTTCTGAGAGCAGGGTCTGAAAGTTTGTTTGTTTGTGAGGAAGAGTGGTCCTGAGCTAAGATCTGTGCCAATCTACTTTATGTGGGATCCCGCCACAGCATGGCTTGATGAGCAGTGCTAGGTCCGTACCTGGGATCTGAGCCCACAAACCCCAGGCCACCAAAGTGGAGTGCATGAAGTTAACCATTACGCCACCAGGCCAGCCCCTCAACATGTGTATTTTTTAATAAGCTCTACAGATGATTCTAACCTGCAGCTAAGAACTATTATTGCTGGGGAATGGATAGGAGACTTTGCATTGTTTGTGAAATTATAGTTACATCCATGGTTCTCTGCCTCTTTTCTAGAATAAACCCATTAATTAAATCAGAATCCCTTAAAAATTCTCTGATGGTTTGGATTTTATGGAATAGCAAAGAATGACGATTTTAAAGGCAGAAGGGCTGAATAAATTATATAGTATATATTGGCAAGCTCTTAGAATATCTCCCTAAAATAAATCCTTAAACCCAGGCATGTTTTAGAGATTTCAAACTTTAGACTTACACTACAAATGACGCTGCTTGCTCTGAGTTGCATGTACTGCGAAACCCAAACACCTGTATAAGTTGGGTAAATGTTAATGTATTCTGTCAACAACAGACTACCTTACATGGCTAAATTACTCAACGCCATTATCTGTACCAGCCATCTGTAAACCTAATCCCCTCTGTGTTCTAAAGTCCCAAGTGCCTGCTACACTATTTTTATTTTACATTCCTGCATAAATCTGTTAAGCTCAATATGTTACCGCAAATTCTCAAAAATCAAAGGCAATCTGCTGGCCTATAAAACATTGGTTACTGAAAATCGAAGGGCATAATATGGTAGCAATTCAAGCAGTCAGTAAGCAGTCTTTACAGGGATGGGCTGAACCACAAGCTGACTGAGCCCCTGAGCTAAGGCCTGCCGTAAAATCAGACACATTCTTTCAATACACAGCGTGGGCTTGAACCCATTCATGTATTTCATATCTAATAAAAATCTGAACAGTTGGCCTGATTGGATTTTAAGTGATGCAAATTTGAAAATCAAATAGGCAAACTCCCTCTAGACTTCATCTATTTAGACCATAATTGTAAAGAACTACAAATTACATTTACCACACTATTGAATTCCCCAGAGATTCAATACGAAATTTACAGAAAGAGACAAATATTTGCAGGTGTGCTTTTTTGGTTCATAATGAACACAATTTTCTCTCACATAGAATGCCCTTCTCCTGATGTCGCTATATTTTCCTTAATACAACCAGTAAATCATGTTTTCTTTCACAAAATCTTTATTGATCTTAAGCAATAATGTTAATGTTCACATGTAATGCCAAGTTATGTTTTAGCTGAGATTAAATTTTCCTTTACTCAGTAATTACAAAGCACATATTTGCTTTTCTATTTACATTTTCAGTCAGATAACTATATTGCGAGAAGAAATACCTAGGAATCTGCCCTCTGAAAATATTTCTGTAAAAGTTTAAGAAAAAATCAATCAATCCTCCTACCATTATGGTTAATATATTTTTAAAAATCTGTCTCATAATATTCAAATAACCACATAAAATATGGGAAAAAATTAAAAAACTCAACATCTGGAAGTTCTATTTTTTTTAGCATTATCACTTATTTTAGAAGTTAATGGGTCTTCTCATTCTTTTATAATGAACCCTAGATGCTGAAATCTGAACAAATTCTGAAATTTAAAATGATCTTCCACATAACTCACGCGCAAGATTAACATTTTCCACATAGAGCAATCAATCTATAACTTTCCTATTTCATTTGAAGTATTTTCAAATATTAAAGAAGTTTACACAATTATAGAGTGAATAAACCCACCCATATTATTCCCTTATCAAATCTAAACAAGGCCTTAGGGGTCGTAATATACTTGCAGCTTATAATATGAAGTATAAATGGTATCCTACTGTGACTTGAAATGCAAAGCAAAGATTCTTTTATTGCATATACTGCTTTTTTCAAAAGCATGTACATTTTAGAGTTGGCATGATACTTTTCTTGTTCAGATAAAAATATCCAACTTTTATGGCTGTTAATTATAAACTACTTGGTAAGGATTATCAGACTGATAGGTTAAATTAAATGTATTTATCAGCCATCCAGTAGTTTCCTGAAATAGACATATGGATTGTTTGCACTTGGATATATTGTCTCCTGTTTCTTCTAAGTAACTGCCATAGCTTAGCTCTCTCACATCAGTATCTTCTCTTTAACAAAACAAAAAATAATAATACTATGTTCCAGGCACTGTTTTCAGCACTGCACTTCCAACAGTTCATTTAATTCTCACAACTCCAAAGTAAATATTATCATTATCCCCATTTTACAGATGAATAAACCAAGTCATACAGCTCATACCTGGTAAGGCCAAGACTGAACCCAAGCAATCTACCTTTAGAGTATCTATTGTTAGCCATTAGGTTACACTGCCATCTTAATGACAAGGCATTCTTCTTATTCACATTTCAACACAAGAGATATCAACGTTTTAATTTCATTAATTACATAAACTTGGTGGGATATGCCGAGATTCAGCATCTCGCGTACATAAATAAGCTAGGAGTAGCCTTTGCCGATAGCTCTGTGCTAGGGAAGACGAATGAAATACAGGATAGGCCACCGGACTGCTCTCCGCTGGGATCTCGCACTCTTGTTAAGGAAATAACTCCCTAATGACTATGGATTTGATTACAAACCTCTCTTCCTTTCATTCGTCTAGCAAACATTCACTGAGCCTTTAGTGTGCACAAGGCATGGCGCTGGGTGATGAGGAAACGGCAGAGACCACTGCATTGCCCAGGCACACCTTTCCTACAGGTGAGGGATGGGACCTATGGGTACCTCAGTCATTCAGGCACCTGTGATCCCAATTGCCACACCATTTGGTATTGCGGCCTTCTTTTCAAATGCCCTCCTATTTGCCACCTTCCCTTTGTACGACCTTATCAAACTGTCTCTTCAAGTCCATAGAAAATTCTGTTGCCATCATGAAGTCTCTCTAGGTCCCCTATCTCTTTTTCATCTTTCTCTTGGGGCACTTATACCACCTCATTACATGGCTTTTGTGCACTCATCTTCTAGATGCTGGATTTATAGACCCTGGGGGCAAAGCCTGTATCCTATAAAGCTTTTATACCCTCTCATCCTCCAGCACCCAGCACATAGCAAACACCTGATACATGCTAATTGAATTAACTTATTTTGGTTGAAAGAAACTTGCCTATACTTGAAACCAACTAACAACTTCTAAGTTCCATAGCAACGCAAATCCTAAATTTCTGGACTTTTTCTAAGGCTATTTTATTACAAGGGGGATGTTGATTTTTAAAAATGACTGTTGGGGTCAGCCCAGTGACATATTGGTTAAGTGCACTCCACTTCAGCAGCCTGGGGTTCACAGGATCAGATTCTGGGCACAGACCTACACACCACTCATCAAGCCATGCTGAGGTGGAGTCCCACATACAAAATAGAGGAAGATTAACACATATGTCACCTCAGGGAGAATCTTCCTCACCAAAAAAAAAAAAAAAAAAGTCAGTTATATGGGTGTTTCTTTGCATCATTGCAGTTGTAGGGTCTTGTTTTTAAAATCATAGAAAGCAAATGAGAACTCCAAACCTTCAATTTCAGAAAAACCAGGAAAATAAATCCTGGACCGAATTGGATACACAATCTATTAAAAGTTAACTAGGACTGGGGCTGGCCCTGTGGCTGAGCGGTTAAGTTCCTGCACTCTGTTGCAGGCGGCCCAGTGTTTCATTAGTTCGAATCCTGGGCACGGACATGGCACAGCTCATCAAACCACGCTGAGGCAGCGTCCCACATGCCACAACTAGAAGGACCCACAACTAAGAATATACAACTATGTACCGGGGGGCTTTGGGGAGAAAAAGGAAAAAAATAAAATCTTTAAGAAAAAAAAAAGTGTCCTAGGACAATATGTGACTCATCTATGTGTAAGAGAAACCTCTCAAATCACCATCAATGAATGACTTCGTTGACAAAAAGAAAATACTCATTAAGGAATCAGATTCGCCACTGAAATTGATGATAAATCTTTTCACGAATGACTGCAAGTTATTTTAATCTACTAAAGATTATCCCACAAATCTGAAAGTGCCTTTAGTTATGGAGGATTTAAAATGCAAAGAGGTATTACTTTAAGCCCTGGATAATATAACCAATGTGAAAATATAATTTATACATGCTAGAAAATGGACACATCAGAATTCTTAAGGTAGAAGGTTCTGGTTATTTGCCTATTTGTAGCTAAATTAGTCCTTTTCCCTCGAGATCAGCAAAACATGGCCATATATGCCTTTGAAGGTATCCTCCACGCCTGAGGGCCATTGCTGTAAATATTAGTTTTTGGTGTTTCTGCCGAACAATACAAGTCTTGGCTCATTGTGTGCTGACCCTGGAAGTGACTTGCTGAAATAAATCTCTGTTGATTCACCTCAACTATAAGCTCCTAACAGGCACCCTTCTCACTAAAAGTAACAAAGAGTTCTTAACACAGTGGGGAGCCCATGGTGGGGGCTGAGAACATAGTGTCTAACATGTTATCAGCTTGTTGTCAGATAATGCACCTCTGTCTTATAATTTCCTCTCTGAAAGGAAAAGCAAGATTAAATTATAATGGGGGACTGCGGGGTTCTGGCTAATTGAAGTTTTGCTGTATTTGATATTGGACTATACCAGGCATTATCTCGATATCATTGACATATTTTGATAGGTGAATTTAAGAAAAATACTGTTTTGAAAAAAATCTCCTTTATTTGCTAACGTAATAGACTCAGTTTTCAGTTCAAAGTAATAGACTCTTAGTTCAGTTCTCAGTATAATTAACACAGTGAGGCAAAGGGTCTCAAAATATTTCTATTATTGTGAAGCGTTGTTGATCATCCTTCTCATTTGGTGTTAAGTACAAAATGGAGTGGGAAGGCTTAATTTAGTCTTTATCTCTGGCAACAGCACCCACTGTGATAGAGTTAAGAGACATGGCATAGTTCTAGTTCCCATTTTGGTTTTTGTGGGTGATGTGTATTTCAGCACATTAACCTTTCTGCACCTCATTTCCCACATCTGGGAGGAGAAGGCATTAGACTGGAGGATGCAGAGGGCTCTGACCATTCTAATTATGCATGATTTTTAGTCCCTTTCTTCCTTCTGTCTAGAATATCCTTTCCTACCTTTTCACCTAATTCCCTTAAAAATCAGCCCAAACAACACCTTGTCCCTGAATCATTTCACTTTTAATTCTCTGGGCCTAATTGAATAGCGCCCCCTTTTTTCTGCTTCCATAGCACCCTGTATACAGCTCTGTCCTAATGTATATCACACGGCTCTATAGAGACATCACCGGATCAGTTGTCAGTTCCCCCTAATAGACTGTCTTGACCACAAGATTCATGGTGCCCAGCACTGTATGGGAACACAGTGGGCACCCAACTAGATATCCACCGAATAAGTGAATTTCTGTACAATGCCCGATGGCAAGGCTTGTGACTTATTTGGCTATTCAAATCCAGGATCTAGCATGATGTTTGGCATACATCAGTTACTAAAAGAAATAAATTGATAAAATTTAATAAAGTCAAAACATACAGTGCTTGTTGATTTGAAATTGAGAGCTAACTTGTCATATAAAAAAAATAGAATTGAACACATTGAATACATTGAATACACAAGATGCTAACTACGTAGAAAAAGAACATTACAACCTTCACACAGAAAAACATTGGAAAATTTACATCAAATGTTAAAAGTAGTTGTGTTTGGGTGATTAAACAACATAAAACTTTTTTTTCTGCCCTGTTTAACTCTATATTTTCCAATGCAAGGAGTATGTATTACTCTTAAAATTCAAATAATTAAAAAAACTAATAAACTTATTTTTGAGAAAAGGTAAAAGTAGGATGTGACATCATTTGAGTTTTGCTTTTCTGAGAATGGCAAAATACTGGCATGCAAGTAGGCATGTGAAATGTTGGTACATGAAACACATTGACTTGAATAAAAGAAAAGTCCTCATGGACTATCTTTAATGAATCCTTAAGAGGCTGAATGAAATGTTTAAAAGAATGCTGTCACTATGTATGGAGGACATTTTCTGAGCCCCTTTTCTCCTTCTTTACTTACTGAATATGAGGATTTCTTATGATTAATTGTATATGATTTGAAGTGTTTCACTCTTCTACTCCAGAATTTTCATCATGTGCTTAAAATGTTGGTGTATTTCAAAAACGTGGGCATGGATTTCCTTGTTTGGCCCTTTGTTGCAATCACTCTCAAGGTTAAGTTTCCAGGTTTCGCCCTCACTGCTCTTCGTTATCTCTGATTTCTGTACCGTGAACCAATGTCAGGAGCTCCACACCATGCTGGAGGGACCCAGTGGCCTGTGTAACCAGTTGTCAGCTTTTGAAAATGTAAGTGGAAAGGGAAGACAGTGTATTTGAGTAAATGCCTATAAACCCAGACTCCTCTCTGAATATATGTTGCATGCCTTGTTGACTAAATGAATAAAGTATCCAATTCCCTAGTTTTGCAACTTAAATTTTCATTCAAAAACACTGGCTACATCCAGTGGGTTGTTTCAAGATGTTAGGATAAGGTCTTTGAATCAAGTGATTAGGAGGGGCAGTGTTTAAGGGTAAGGTCTGCGTTTGTCTTTTTCCCAGTGGCTCCTCCAGTGCCCAGCCTAATGCCTGGAAACTGAGAGGCTTTCCATAAATATTGATTGTGGACAGAAGAATTTCAAAATCTACTCTTTATTGATTTCCCTATGAGTTATTTGTTTCCTCTATTTTAAGCAATTTCAGGCTGCAGCATTCTTATTTAGTAACAGATATGTGGAAGGAAAATTGACATGTTAGTTAATAGGCGAATATATCCTTAAAACTCTCCAATCTTTATGTATATCATACATAGATTATACCAGAATTAATATAATCTGTATACAGTCATGTGTCATTTAATGACGTTTCAGTCAACAACAGACCACATATCATTAGTACCATATAGCCTAAGTGTGTAGTAGGCTAAACCATCTAGGTTTGTGTTAGTACACTCTGCGACATTTGCACAACGACAAAATTGTCTAACGACACATTTCTCACAACATATCCCCGTCGTTAAGCGACACTTGACTAGTATATATTTTATCATTTATCTTAAAGCATATTATATAGTAATTATACCAGAATTATCAATTTTCAGTTACTTTTACTTTTTGGACACTTTTTTGGATCTCTACATGCCTTGTGGCAGAAACAATTAGTTGCCTAACCAATATCTATTCTTGGGCTATTCTTCTTCATTTATAAAGCCCCTATATAATTTGGGGTAGCACTTTTTCCAGCTAAAAAATTACACCTCTCTATAGTTTCAGCTTTCTTTACAGAGAGAGATGGCCAATGTGCAGTGAAAGCCTTAGATGGAGCTTTGGGGAAACTCTGAACGGCAGGTGTTGAGCTGGTAAGCACTCTCTTGCTTTTCCCACCTGGAATGGGGATGAGGTGGCTTAAGCTGCATCTATGAGGCAACTTGGTGTATGGATGTCAGCAATAAAGAGGTCAGAGCAAAGAGATGGAAGGACCCTGGGATACTGATGATATCACAAAGTCATCAAGAGCATATGTGTCTCTGGGCTTCTTTTTTATATGAAATACAAATAAACATCTATCCTTTTGAAGCCATTGTTATTTGTGTCACTCTTATTAGCAGCTGAATGGAATTCCAAACTGATTCTTGTCGTCTAGGGGGATTTTGCTGGAGAATCCAAATTTTTTTAACTTCTTCCCCTGAAAAGGTATTTATGAGCTATTAGTTCTGAACAACTTCTCATAAGCCAAGCTTCAACGAAGCCTTATGTCCATAAATGGAATTTCATGTTCTCAATGTATCAAATGGACTAGTCCATACAGAGTTTTTCATTTCTACATTGTGTCTCATATGATTTTCCACCATGTAAGGACAGACTGTGGAACACAAATGGGCTTTGTAGCCATACAGATAGAGATTCTAATTAGTCTTGACTCCACTACACTTACTGGGGATAATAACTGCCTCTCTGGGTTGGTGACTTGTGCAAAATGTGGCTCCGTGTGTGAGAACAGTAAATGGTAGGCATTATCAGGTATATTACTGCCAGGATCCCCTTATTTGGCATTCTGTTCCTACCATCAGGGTACCTGATCTGGCAGAATCCAACTATTTTAGGATTCAGGGCTCACTATATTAGCTTTCTGCTGCTTTCATCAGTACCACCTACTACAATAATGTTTTGCCTTTGGTTTTCTTTATGAAAACTGAGAACAACCTATTAACAAAACAAAATCTAGAATTTCACTGGGAGAGGCTTGATGGATAGCCATGTGTGGGATTTGGAGCCCATGGGCCTGGGGACTTGGATCAGCTCTGCTACCGGCTAGATGTGTGATCTTTGGGCAAACCATTGCCTGGCAGTTCTAGTTTTCCTGGTCTGTCATAGTCGGGAGTCAGTTTCCTGGCAGAGTCTGGAGACAGTCTGTCCAGGTCTGCATCATGATACACGAACTTGCTGGCTACATGACACAGGGTAAGATCATGACCTGATCTAATGCTCAATGTCCTCAAATGTGAGATTCAATTAATAATGGTCCCTCGTCATACTGCTGAGGTGATGACTACATGAGATAACTGATATAGAGAACTTACGCCTGGAACATAAGAACTAAATAAAGATGCTCTGTTGTTATTATTATTATTTTATTATTAATTCTAATATGAGAAACTGGACTATAGGATCTTTAAGAACTTCTATAGCTCTTTTTAAAAAGTATTTTTCTCTCCTTGTACTATAGTAGAGTGGTCTAAAACATACCACTAAGCACTCACTGCCTGTATACCCACAGAATCCTTACTCAGCGGGAGTCCTACTGCTCATGGAGTAATTTCATCAGCGAGATTTATGTGTCATTCATTATGAAGTAGTCTAGGTGTCCCACTACAGGCCCTAGAATGCAGTCAACCACCCAGAATAGAAGTCATGACCACTCCTGGACTAGTCTGCCTAGCCAGAGCAAAGCAGGAATACAGAGGTAGTGGCCAGATGCAGTGTTGATGCACCTGTTCTGAGACAGTAGTAATGAGAACAGGGTAGTCAATGAGTGGAAGACCAGAGAAAAAGGCCAACTTTAAAATAGAGGCTATGGAAAAATAAAATCTGTTAGTGAGAAACAGGCTAACCAAGTTGAGGACATTAATTTTTGAATAATGGTGCAAAAATCCGTGGGTCTAAAAGTGAAACCTCCGAATAATGCTGGGATCCACAGGATTCATGTAAGGTAGACTCAGCAGCTAACCAGCTGGTTAGAAACGCAGAAGCTCAAGACTGCTGGTCCAAATACATGTTCCTCGGTAGGCCTGCTTTGGCTTCTGAAATCCTTACTATAGGAGTTATTCTCCGGGATAAAGCACTATTTCCAAAACCCTTTTCAAAACGCAAATGTGTGACTTCAAAGGAATATTCACTAACTCATACCAAATTAACAACACATTTGTTTACCTCCTCTCCAAATGTCAGCCCCAATGGAAGAGTTCTGAAGATAGAGCAGGGAAGCCTAGATTCTGAACAGAGAAAATAAGGTGAAGATGCAAGAAGAGCCTAAAGTCACGGTGAGGAGACAGGGACAAGTGTAGGACTACAGATGTTTAAATAGGCAGGGAATAGTGAGAGGGTTCTGAGTCCCTATGTAAATATCCTAGAGACAGTTAAAATCCACCAGAAGTGCATATGATCTGCATTTATATGCATCAGACTCTTTATAGCCCATTGAGTGTGACTCTGTGTCAATTATTGTTAGTCTTGTCCATGGGACCTCATACAAATGGTTACAACGGGAACTCTGTGAAAGGTTGGGGATTGGACCACAGAAAATCCTCAGTGCTACTAGAGAGAAAAAATATATATTTTATTTATTTTTTTTTTCCTGCTTTTTCTCCCCAAATCCCCCAAGTAGATAGTTGTATATTTTTCAGTTGTGGGTCTTTCTAGTTGTGGCATGTGGGTCACTGCCTCAATATGGCCTAATGAGCGGTGCCACATCCATGCCCGGGATCCGAACCGGCAAAACCCCAGGCTGCCGAAGCGGAGCGCACAAACTTAACCACTTGGCCACGGGGCCAGCTAATAGGCCAGTAACATTAATGTGAGTAAAAGATAAGTTTTCAGGGGCCAGTTCCATGGCCGAGTGGTTAGGTTTGCATTCCCCACTTTGGTGTCCCAGGGTTTTGCTGGTTCGGATCCTGGGTGTGGACGTGGCACTACTTATCAAGCCATGCTGAGGCAGCATCCCACATAGCACAGCCAGAAGGAACTACAACTACAATATACAACCGTGTCCCGGGGGGCTTTGGGGAGGCAAAGGAGAAGAAGAAGAAAAAGAAGATTAGCGACAGATGTTTAGCTCAGGTGCCAATAGTTAAAAAAAAAAAAGGATAAGTTTGCATATGAAGAAATTTATGCAACCATAACTGATGTTTCAACACTTTGCAAAGTGTATATATCCCTGAGTTTTAAGGCTCTCAAAGGTAAGACACTTATTTGGGGATCAGTTCAAATAAAAGATACCCCTAAATTTTGCTACTTAATGATCTTACTGTTTTGGTATGCAATTTGCCTAGAGATCAAAGTTGCAGTGAAGGGATTGGACTAGTTCAGGGTTATCTATCTGGCTTAGTGGCTCATTAGTAATGAAGTAAAACCTATGCAGAATATGCAGCTTGGTCATTCCAAGTTAATGAGCCTTCTCTGTGCATTTTCTGTACGTCCACTATGGTGTATGTATGGGTTTCTTATCAGTCTACATATTTTGTATGAAAATAATAGGGTGTGCATTTGGAGTCTGGAGGCTCAGAATTAATGAATATTTATCATGTTTCTAAGATTAATAAGAGTCACCATGTGCCCAGAGTGAAATGTTCTTGCATGCAGAGATGTGTGTATGTGTGACACTGAGTCCTCTCTTTCAGCACTGCAGAAAGAATCCCCTAGGTTGGAAACTATTTTTCTTTTCTTTGAATATCTTAGTGCTTTATCTTCACTTCTCCAATAGCTGAATTTTATCAAACACTCTTCTCTTCTCTCATAGACTGTAAGTGTCTTGGTGACCAATCTTTGGACACCTTGCACAAAGCAGGTGTTCAATAAATGTTCACTGGATGAGTGCAAGAGGCTCACCTTACAGTTGGCTGACCTGGGCCATTGCACGATTCTTCAAAATTGCAGATGGACTTTCTTGCTTTGTTTCCAACATGGGAGACTAGGGGTCCTAGACTAGAGAGTGGTTCACTGAACCAAACTGGGATTAACCCTGGAATCTCGGCCTAATTGGTAAGGTGCTCTACTGAAACAAACTTGTCATATAGACCACTTGAACATATTAACAGATATGTCCCAGAGGAAGGGAGCACGATGCTGGAGTGGGAAAGAGTCCCAGTGGGCCCACATTTGCCATGATCGCCTGAGCCCTGACTGACTCAGGGTTCTCATGGCAACCTTCACCTGCTGCCTGTTGTCACTCTAGAGATGGAGAGCTGACTGCCACCTTTTCTCATGTTACTAGACTAAGGTAGAACTTGGATGGAAGAAGTCAGGATGGGGTGAGCGATTATAACAGGAATAATGAGTATTCCCAAGCAAAAGCTAGTCCCAAATGATCAAATGGGTATTTATGTGTAATTTTACATTTGCAATGAGTACTTTCAATTATCTTTTTTAAAAAAAACACAGTCAGACAGTTCCAGAAGTATTCTACAACATTTCTAGAAAAGGCTGTTTTTTCATTTTCTTTTTGTAATTTTCTTTGCCTATAAATTTGCTCCTAGACCCTGCAAGCTCATGCTCCTAAATACTAAAAGAACATGATGTAATTCCAAATTCTAATTTATGAGGAGAAAAAGATTCAATACCAACCTTTGTTGAAATATGTTATACGAGTCAGTAATATGCGTATGTTTGTAAGAAAAATCATGGCTTCGAAATTCTGTGAATAGAATTTTATTCCTTTATATTTATAACTGATCATTGTTGACATACAACATAATCGTTCATTTCTCTATACCTAAACTGGACTTGAGACTAAACTTGCAGTTCTAATAGTTTTCTAATTGAGTTTATTGAAAACGATTAATCAAACAAGAGATAATTAAGATACTTAAAAACAAGCAAAACAAACAAGCAAAATAAAAATAAAACTCTCAAAGAAAATAGCATTTTTAGGAGAAAAGTAGTTAATGTGCTTAAAAGAAGGATCCATAAATGTTAAAAAATATATATTTATGTAAGGCCACAGAACACAAAATGATTTCAGTGAATGTATTTTATAACCATATTAAGAGAACAATCAGTTGAATGTATTTATTCCAATGTAGACAGATTGGTGAAATAACAGGGGCAAGAGAGAGGGATTGAAAAACGACCAGGCTCACATAGAAAGTTAAATCTCAAAAATGCATAAATCTAGATTTGTAATCAGATGCTACAAGCTACTTCAACTACCTGGTCTCTACATAATCAGGCACTCACACAAACAAGTTGGTGCTGTGCCTTGAATTTTTGTTTTAAAAAACACTAACAGGGGCCGGCCCCATGGCCAAGTCATTAAAGTTCCTTGCTCTCCACTTCTGCAGCCCAGGTTCACAGGTTTGGACATCCAGGGGACGGACCTACTCTGCTCATCAGCCATGTTGTGGAGACATCCCACATACAGAAAATAGAGGAAGACTGGCACAGATGTTAGCTCAGGGCTAACCTTCCTCAAGCGAAAAAAGAGGAGGACTGCCAATGGATGTTTGCTCAGGGTGGATCTTCCTCACAAAAACACCCCCCAAAAAACACTAACAAAAAGATAATAAATCCTATGTTTGAGAAGTCCTATCAGCACGGTAAAATTCCATCTCACTCTGTATTCAAATTCTGTAATACAACTAAGAGTTCAGGTCGGGCCTCCAGCTTTCCACTGCTCCAGGTAATATGATTATGTTGGATGGCAGGGCTCCCCACCTATCAATGTCAATCTTTCTTGACTGCTCCATGACATCATTTATCAGTGACAGCAGTCTGGTTTTAATGCAAGAGCCTTAGAGAACCAAAGGTATTATTACATTAATATGTTTCAGACTAATTCTACCTTATCTACTTATTCACCTTAGCTTTAAAACCCAATTAAAATCTAATTTGTCTGATCTTTGGATTCTGAACACTATTTGGCAATGAATCTAACAGCCCTGTAGTAACTACATTACTACATATTGTGCCCTAAGGTGTTCTAGACAATACTTTTAAAAAATTGGCAAGTGCCATTTAAAGCTACGGCAATCTCTTTCAGGTGCCTCCATCTCATTTGAAGAACAAATGCTTTATCCTTATGCAAAAAGTGCATACTACAATTTTATACCTGTGACTATTGCTATAATTTATGTGCATAAATGTGAAGAGATCATTTGCTTTTCTTACATTTTGATTCACTTTTTTAAAATGTCAGATAATAAAATCTTCTGACAGCTACAAATTCCTCCAACACATATACACACACTACACACATACAGAAGCGTCGTGAAACTTTCCAAATTGTGAATATCCTCATACGTAAAAATGTTACACTGAGAAATCTCTTTATTTAGAACATCAGTCCAAATAAATCCTCACTACTGTTTCTGATACTCCATTCTCTGAAACTGAGAAAAAAAATCATGTAATGTTGCTACTAATTTACTTCTTTAAAATCAAGCCTGAAAATGTATATTTTTATTCATATCATTACATATGTATAAAAACAAAGGGCTCCTGTGCCTTTAAACATTATACACAATGAAACAGATGGCAGGGAGCAGAGTTTGCCCTCCCCCTCTTACTTCTCATCTCCACCTTGGTCGGGAAGAGGGACCAGAACTGAGGGCACTGCCATTTTGAGAGTCAAGCACTATTCTAGGCATTTTCACATACACTGATCTTATTTAACACTTACAATAATCCTGAAAAGCAGATATTATACCAATAAAATTTCAGTAAAAAGCATGTAAAAATATGACTAAAAATCAAGGTGAAAACATTGGATTGGAGTGTGCTCAATGTCCCATGACTTACAATTCCATCTGGTAACAGGTTAACGGAAAGAATCTCACAAGACCTGAGCAAAGCCTACAAAAGCGAAAGCAAGGACCTTCTCCACCAGAGTTTCTCAAAGGTGATCTGAGATAGAACCTGGATGGGTCATTAAGCACCACTGAATCACTTAGAGAGATAATTCTCTTTGAAGCTTTCTGATTAGGTCTAGAATAAAGTCTTTGCTTCTAACTTGTTACTTGAAGCCTCACCAGCATTTTCTAATCTTCCTTTTTAACAGAGGGAAGAGGCCTCAGGCAGGCTTCAGTATCTGCTTCATATTTAATTTCATTGTATTTATCTTTGTGGTTGTCTTCCATTTGATGACAAATGATACCAATGTTCTTTTGAAGGCACAGTAATATACAATTAACCTTGTATTTACATATGATTTTAAAGGTGAGGAAAGTCAGAGATATCAAGTAAGGGGAAGTGTTCGCAGATATAGCAAGATGTCATCAGCGTGAAGATATAATGCCTAAGAATGGGGGACACTACACAAACAGCATTGAGTGAAACCCCAGATTGCCTTTCACGTCATGTAGACTGGCCCAAACTTACACACAGGTGGTTTTCTCAAATTTCATTCCTAAGCTTGTTATTTGGAATACTGGTAGTAATTTCCTTTATAAAAGCACTATATGTGGTTGTTCTTGTAGCCAGGCCAGAAAGCCCTCGCTTAAAAGTATAGCTGAACTGGCATATCTATGAAATGAAAATTGATTCCTAAAGTACAGTGCAACCTAATGCTAATAGTGCTGATAATTAGGCAGAACTGATAACAAACTGAATAAGAAACAGCCTTGTACTCACTCTCAATGCTCATTTGTGGGGTGAGGATCTCATTTAATTGAGAGTGAGGGGAGAGGAGATTATGCAAAGACCTCTAGAGGTCAATGGCATAATTTGCTGTATCTAATTTCATCTCAAAATGATAGGGAGTACTTTCAGGCCAAGACTTAGCAAGAAGAATCATGGGAGTGGCTTTTTATTGTCTTTTTTTAGCTCTCATAAGGAAGAAATAGGGCGCACAACATGAGAGAAGAGGGAAAAATGGTGGGTGCAATGAGGGGGTAAATAAGAGAAATGTAGTCATGCATCACTTAAGGATGGGATACCTTCTGAGAAAGGAGTCGTTAGGAGACTTCGTTGTCATGTGAACATCATAGAATGTACTTACACAAACCTAGATAGTACAGCCTACTACACACCTAGGCTATACAGTACTAATCTTACAGGACCACAGTCATATACACTGCCCGTCATTGACTGAAATGTTACGTGGTGCATGTCTGTAAAACCTAGTGGATTCTAAGCTTCAGTGCTCTTCACCTGCGCAGCCCCCTCCAAAATCCTGTATCTAATGTTTATTCATAATTTTGTATTTTTTTTTAACAATGACCTCTGATAAAGTTAATCTGTATCACCAGACCCACACAATGAAGGGCATCCCAGCTTCCCAGCCCATGCCACAAAACTAAACCTAAGTCAGCCTGCACTTACAGTAAACACCTGTCAAGGAAACCTAACATACCCCATCACAATCCTCCTACTCAGCTTTAGCTTACTTTGCCCTAGCATGTAGCTCTCACCAGCCTTCTAAGGAAATCCCCGACCTCTTAGCCAGTCATGCCCTGTTAACACTTGTCTCTTCTAAGACTCTGCAAAACTCACTCTTGCCCCAAATCCCTGGGGAAAATGCTCCACTGCTTATGAGGCAATGAACTCCCCCAGTCCATGGATTGTTCTCCCTTGGATAAATGACATCTAACTCCTTACTAAATTGTTTTACTATTGCCCATTTGACACCTCCAAATTGTATAAACTTCAGACATCTACCCTTGGAGATACTGTGAGACTTCTCTAACGTAACAAAGCAGAAGTAGGAAGATGCATGGAGATGAGGGAAATGGCTATGTCAGTGTCCAATGACCCCTCCCCTTGTATTTGATTAATTTGCTAGAGTGGCTCACAGATCCCTGAGAGACATTTTACTTACTAGATTACTGACTTTATTATAAAAGGATATAACTCAGGAAGAGCCAGATGGAAGAGATGCATAGGGCAAAGTATGGAGAACATGCAAAGAGTTTCGATGCCCTCTCTGAGTGATTACTCTCCCAGCACCTCCACGTGTTCACCATCCTGGAAGATCTCTGAACTGCCTCCTTTGGGGTTTTTTATGCAGGCTTCATTACAAGGCATGGTTGATTTAAATCATTGACCATTGGTTATTAAACTCGACCTCCAGTCCCTCTCCCCATCCCGGAGCTCAGGGGGTGGGGGCTGAAAGCTCCAACCTTCTCATCACATGGCTGTCTCCTCTCGCAACCAGCTATCATACCTAGGAGAGTTCCAAAAGTCACCTCATTAACACAACAAAACATATATTAAAGGGTCTCATCACTTAGGACTTTCCATGGGTTTTAGGAGCTCTGTGATAGAAACAAGGATGAGGAGCAAATATATATTTCTTATTATAAATCTCAATATCACATTCCCCTAAATAAAATTAAGTAAGGATGTTTACAACTGAGATGAGATGAAAGATGCTAGGAAAGAGACAGACTGTTGGAGTACCTGAAGACAGCCACTAGGTGGTGCCATTGGAAGGGTTGGCTTGGATGCCAGGTAAGCAGAGGAATGAGGGAGGCGCTTGTGGTAAAGGCAGGAGGAGACAACGGTGGTAGGTAGTGTATAATTCTGTTCCGATATGGCACATGCAGGATGTGAGTTGATAACTAGTGGATTTTCACTATTTCTTCTTTTAGCAGCTGAGTAAATTAAATAATACTGTAAACTCTACATCAACTTTTTTACAAGTTCTCTGCGTCCAAAAGCATTCACCACTGAAATTGCCTCAGTGACGATCCAACAGACAGGAAAAAAAACACCCCAGCATGGGAAAACAAAATTTTTCAAAAACCTTCAGAAATACTGAGGAAACTAGAGCTGCTTTGGAAAGAAAAATAGATTCAAACAAATGTTTTCTTTGCATTTAGAATACACTGAATAAAGTATATTGTTCTTGTAAACCTTTTGAATCTGATGTCTTATTAGAAATACTGTACTAAATAAAAATAAGCCTTCCGTTTAATTTATTATTAAATCTCTCTTCATTGCCGCTGTACAGCATCAGCATGCAGATCGTTTAATTACGCAGGGACCGGTTACAGCGTGCAAGTCTGCCCTCTTCTGGGCATATTCTTGGAGAGTCTAAAGAACTGTGACTTGCATTTAATTTTTACCTCAACAATTCCATAAATAAATAAAGCTAAAAAGAAAAAATGCCATTCAAAAGGAAATCTCCTCAAGGCAAAAGAACACAAGATGCATTATTTATCACAGCCAGTCTTTTGTCAATATCCTTTGAAAAATAATCAGCAAAACCAAAAACATTTTAGAAGAACAATTTTCAAAAGGTGGTTATTTCCCACCCTAGAAAGACTTATATATTAGTCTCATGTGTAATCTTTATATAACTACAAGGTGACGCAGATTCTTCAATTTCAAAGGTATTTAAAGTTTAGAATTTCACCAGGGAATTAAACAAAGTGGGCTACACTGGGCTGATCACGAGATGAGCTAAATCGAGGACTCAAAATAAATGATGGACTTTCTTTGTGGGGAAGCAGTAGGGCAGGAGCGTGTGGACTCTGACATAGGATAAAATGTTAACAGGAAAATCTGAGCATATTCAGTTGTTCTTGGTACACTTTCTTTCTTTCTTTCGAAACTTTTTGTAAATTTGAAATTATTCTCACATAAAAAGTTTCAAGAAAGAGATAATAGTGGCTCTGGGCAGATGAGAGTCTACACTGCTGTTCTGCCCCCATGTGACTTTGCACAAAAGGTTTAACTTTTCTGGGCCTCTGATTCCTCACTTCTAAAACAAAGATAAAAATGGGTTTTGCTTAGTATGGCTGTTAGAATTAACAGAAGTAATAAGAGCAAAGCACCTAACACCATGGTTGGCACAGAGTAGCCTGTCAATAATGTGGTGGTGGTTATTGTTATTTTCTCCTTATTATTAGCAGTAGAGTAAGAAGATTGTTTCCACCAAGGAGATATGCTAACTTTGCTCTCTGTCTCTGGCAAACATTAAATGAACATATGAAGCATCAATTCATGACTTGTGAAGAATCTATGCAATCCAGAATCTCATCTAAATAACTTTGGAGGTCTATTTATACATTCATCCTAAAACACCTCTTAGGAAAACTAATCTAAATTTTCTACTTATCTTTTAATGTGAAATTTTGTTGCATTTATTCTAAATCTATCTCTTCAGTACTGGTAAATACATTTAGAATATAGGATAGGACGTAAATCATTGGGCTCTCCCATTCCACCAAAGGGTCCCAGGTCTTGCCCTGGGGGGAACAAGGAGGAGCTCTCCCTGCTCCCCTCTATAGAATCATGTCTGCTGGTGTCTAACCCTGAGCTGCAGAGACCAGACACAGGTTTCACCTGCCCCGCTGAGCCACGTGCCCTGCTACTTGGGAAGCTCAAGGACTGTTGGGGGTGGGGCCTTCCTTTGGAATGATATAAGGGAAATGGGTTTGGAATTCAGGAAAACTTGAGTTTAAAGTAAGTCCTGTCTGTAATAGACTTTGTGCCTATTACCTTATTTGATCATGAATTTCTTCCCCTGTAAAGTGGGGACAATGTCTTAGTCTTTACCGGCTGCTTTAAAGGTGTAGCTTGTAAATAACAGAAATTTACTTCTCACAGTAGTGGGGGCTGGAAGTCAGAGATCAGGGTGACAGCATGGCTGAGCTCTGGTGAGGGCCCTCTTCCGAGCTGCAGACTGCTGACTTCTCAGGTCCTCACATGTCAGAGAGCAGAGAGAGGAAGCAAGCTCTCTGCTGTCTCTTACAAGGGCACTAATTCTATAAGGCTCCACCCTTATGACCTCATTTAATCCTAATTACCTCCCAAAGCCCCCAACTCCTAATATCATCACATTGGAGGGTAAGATTTTAACATACGAATTTTACCAGGACACAAACATTGTCCATAACAGACAACTTAACAATTTTGCAGAGTTGCAGGGTTAAATGTAACTTTAAAAGTAGGCATAGTATTATCGTATTAGCATTTTACTGTTGTTACTGTTACAAAGTCTTGCAATCGGGCCACATTTATTTTCATCTTTTTATTTATTTTTTTATTTCCTTTTTATTTTTGAGGAAGATTAGCCCTGAGCTAACTACTGCCAATCCTCCTCTTTTTGCTGAGGAAGCCTGGCCCTGTGCTAACATCCACGCCCACCTTATTCTACTTTATACGTGGGACGCCAAACACAGCATGGCTTTTGCCAAGCGGTGCCATCTCTGCACCCAGGATCCAAATCGGTGAACCCCGGGCCACCCATAAGTAGAATGTGCGCACTTAATCGCTGCACCACTGGGTCAGCCTCTATTTTCATCTTTTTAATTGAAACCTGCTCAAAGTCAGAGAAAACAGAATTTCTTTTAAAAATGCTTTTTGATAATAGGTAAAATTAAAATAGTTCAAGAAGGTTTTTAAGGTTTTGGGGGTAGATTTATATAATTTTCAAGTTAGACCTTAGAATTTATGCAGCCCTGCTTTCTTCTTTTATAGATTAAATAAAATATTTGTCAAAATTTATAGTCAGCTTATTGCAGACCTGAACCTAAAACACAGACCTCCTCTTTTTTCATTGTGATGTGTTTTCTACGACTTCTTGTGACTTTTTACAATTTTACTTTATATTTATTACTGCTCTTTAAATGCTTTCTATACAATGTTATTGGGGGATGGTTTCAAGCTGTCATAATTACTCACAAAACATTAAAGAACTAAAACCACATAAAACATTAATACAGATAAATGAAGGACAAAAACATTTTAAACATGCTTAAAAGTCAGTGGGTGGCAGAGTCGAGTAAAGAATAGGGGTTCCAGAATCCCAAAGACCTGGGTTTGAATTTCAGCCTCATTGTTTAGGCTAGTGGCTTAAGTTCTATGAGATACAATTTTCTCATTTAGAAAATGATGATAAAAATCCCAGCCCAACAGCGTTCTTAGGAAGGTTTAACGTGATAACACATAACATTCTTGGCACATAGTATGTAATAAATGTTAGTTGCCTCCCCCTACCCCCTTTTATATCAAGCCTATGAATCTATGATAGATGAGGTAAGAGGTAATGTCTATCCAATTTACACAGAGGTTGTTCAGCAAACACTAATGTGATGATGGTGCTGTTGGTAATGACGCTAACACAGAAAACAAAAGACCAATAAATGGAGAAAAGATAGCTATAATTAATCAAGATATCCACAAGCAAAAATCCCCAATTAGAGCCAACCAAACATATATGCATGAAATCCTCTTTGGTAGCAGAGAACTAATCTGAAATGACATAGGTACATAAAAATTAACCAATTAATAACTCGTAACACACACTCCTTTTCAGAGATCACAAGATCAGTGCACACTATTATAGTGGACACATGCAAGGTTCCTCAGTTTGGGCATCAACAGGGGCCTCTCATATCCATAGCATGAAATATGAAGTGAGATGACAAAAATGATAAGATGAAGATAGAGTGACTTATCAAGTTTGTAATGTAATATACTTAACGCAAAGTCTGAGAATCTAGTTTTTTAATTATTCTATTAAAAACAGGCCTGGTTCTCCCAGTGGCCTAGTGGCTAAGTTTGGTGCACTCCACTTTCGCAGCCTGGGTTCGGTTACCTGGCACAGACCTACACCACTCGTCGGTGGCCATGCTGTGGCGGTGACCCACATACAAAATAGAGGAAGACTGGCACAGATGTTAGCTCAGGGCAAATCTTCCTCAGCCAAAAGAGGAAGATCGGCAACGAACATTAGCTCAGGGCGAATCTTCCTAGTCCAAAAAAAAAAGGGTCTGGTTCAAACTTAACATGGTCTTAAATATTCTTAAACCAGCAATTACACGAAATGCAAGTAACTCACTTTATTTATACTCAATATTGAGAGTTATTTTAATATCGTAAGTTGTGTGGTCTATAGTGTTCATAGACAGAGTCTACTTGAATAAGTGGCCATTTATACCAACAATTTAAGCTAGAACGATATTTTAAAAACAAATACCAAAACTAAAGGTTCAATTCAATTGCTCCAAAATTAAGAAGACATGAAAAATGAAAGAAGAATCTCACAGAGAAATACTTCAGCATAGGTAGCTGAGAGGTGGCCATGGTTAGATGACAAAATCTTAAAGGTTTTAAACTATGGTTTTACCTATTCCCAAAGACCAGGTTCACTCAGTGGTTTCCTTTTCTATATCATACAGCTAGCTTTTCCTCCCTGCTTCTCTTTCTCTTTCATTTGCTTCTTGTCTGTCCTTTCCTCCTTTCCCTTTTCATTCACGGTACAACTATAAGGCAGTACCTTCTCAGAGCAAGGGAGGAGGCAGGAGCTAGAGAGTGGAGAGGAAGGCCAGCTCAGAGAGCCTTGGTTACCTGTGCTTTGCAATCTGGGTGTGCAGTAGTGAGACTTCCTTCTCGTCGACCCTAAGTGGAGGGGGCTCAGCACCAGAGGGACCCCTTGGATACAAATGCATCTCAGGATCCTCAGCTCTGTAAGCTAACCTCATGAAAGAATCAGATGTGGGAGGGAGGCTAAACGGGCAATTCCAGACAGCAAGCACGTTCAATAGCATCTTCCAGAGACAACAGCAAAGATTAGCCCTGGGGATTTTGGGCATCATGATAGGGTAAGGAGAAAGGGATTCTGAGGGCAGGTGATCTATCCAAGATCCTCAAATCATATTTGGGTGAGGAACTTTAGAAAGCATTAAGCTGATCTTACGTACTTATAGTGACTTTGGGACATCTGTTTGTCTTGTTGTGGTTGTCTGCCCCCCTCCCCTCTTTTGGTACCATCATCTGAAAGGTATAACCAGTACTTTATCTGGGGTGAGAAGTACTTTTTCTTTTTAATTCCAATCCATTGCAGACTGATTAACTTCTGTAAAATTCAATGAAATTGTTGTGGCAATGTAAAAATGCTACAAGTTTCCAAATGCTGACAATTTTTATACTTACATTGTGGTGAACTACTAATTAGTGTATGGACTAGTACTAGTCTTCAGATCACTCTCTGAGAAGCACTAGTACAAACTAATTAAGAAACACATTCTTCATCATTAAATTTTATATTTTAAAAGGTATCCAATACCTTCAAGATGTAAATATAGCTAATAAAAAGACAAAACTAATTTAAATGAGCTAAAACCACAACTTACTGGAGAGTCAGTTATATATAAGGTCTTTTAACTACTATCAAACCCATCCACACTGAAAAGGGTTGCATTCTGCAGGACATAGAAACTATCCACTCAACTTCTTAATTAAAACATTATGCAATCAAAATTACCAGATATGAAAAATTTATATTATTTTTGTAGTTAACAAGTCAAACCACATGAAGTTTGAATATAGAGACAAATTCCAAGTCTAATTGCTCTGTCAGAAAGCAGAAGTTAAGGTTTGTTTTAGACTATTAAGTGACATTTATTGCTGTGGGATTCTTAACAGTTCAGGGATGTTCCAAAGACCTGTCTAGTTCTACCTTCAATAGGAACATACTTCATATTTTTTAAAGTAAAGTATTAGTTAGTTAGATGCTTGAAAGAGAATCATACTAGAGTTGACCTCCATAGATGAATGTACCTACATGAGGAGGGTATTTAAGAGAACTGATTTTACTGGTGGCAACCTCAGAAAATATAGCTGCTCGTGTAGCCTTTGGAGAAAACTTGCCGTGGATCACTTTCACTGATTAACAGGCAAATGGCCTTTGGCCTTCAGGAACTCTGCAGTGGTGGCCAAACTCACAGTACACGGCAAAAATCCAAAGTGGATGTCCAAGCATGAGGGTTTCACAATAATGAAATCCCTCCTTGACAACAGTTCTATGTTCCACTAGATGCACCAACACCTAGCAGTCTTTACTGTCTCCCGCAACAAAGGCAAATCTAGGAGAACCCAAGCTTGTGTCAGCAGAGGCTACGCCAAAGAGTCTTCCCCACTGAAGGAGGATGCAGTTAGCGTCCATATTCTTTCTCATGGCAAGAGAGAGTTATCCCCACTTTTGCTAAATCTTAGCCAGGCTCCTTCTACCTAAGCCCTTAACTCAGCCAGACGCTAGATAAGCTGCAAAATTGTTCTGTCAAGAACTGATGAATAAGGAAGATGGAGCTGAATATCATTTCCATCCTGATCATTTCAGAACCCAAAGTTCCCTCTCATTTTTCAAACTAGCCTCATGTATAAGAAAAACTAGACAAATGGCAATCAAGGGACAGATCCTTTGCCTTAACGATGGTGGGTCAAACCTAAGTCCCACAGATGCATTTCTACAAAATTACAGAAATGACAACTCCAGGGTCAGCAGAAACCTAAAAGGTCAGCCTCGTGTTTGAATCTCTTGTTACAGGATCCCTGTGAAATGGTCAGTCACAAGTTCTAGTGTAGTGCACAACCTAGCGAGAGAACTCACTAGTCTTTGAGACAGCTCATGGTGTTTTGGTTGATAAAATTTGTTGGCAAGCTCTGGCTACTCTAAAGGTTTTGTCTTATATTGAGCCTAAATATTTCTTTACTGTCTTTCATACAATTTTGGACTTGTAGAATAAGTCTCTCTCTCTCTTTTTTTCGCATAATTGTTCTTCAAATGTTTGAAGACAGCAATCCTCTTCCCACTGTCTTTCCTTAAATGAAACATCCCAGTTCCTTAAGTCTCATTGCTTTGATTACTTGTGAAGATTACTGCCATAAATCTTCCTCTGGAATCAATTTATTAGTCACTTTTGGATTCAATGATTTAATCAGTTTCAGATCCACCAAAATGCCTGGAGAGCTACCCAGAAAGACATTAAAAATGTTTTAAAGGCTTTTCTGGAACCCCAATACCCATTATAGCCCCCTGTCAAAGGAGGAAATGAGGTTATAATTAGATAGCTTTTATTTAGTAAATCTGTGTAGAGTTGTAGTAATTACAGATTTTTTTATTTATGAGCTCAGAGTCATCCTTTAATAGTGTGTTCGACAATTTTGTCTGTTATTATTATGAAAGAGGAATACATAACCAAGGTCAGGGATATGGTAACTACTGCCATATTCTTTCAGCACTGGTTGGACTGTCTGCCTGATAATGTATCAAGGGGAACAGTGCATTTCCTAGTGGGATCTCAAAGCACAGTAAGGGGGTCAACTCTATCAAGTCAGTCTGCATATATATGAAGCTGCTTCACAGGATTCATCTCTATCACCTATTTCACCTATGCTAAATGAAACTGGCCTCAGGCTGATTGGAAATTGAGCAGATACATCAGTTTTCCTGTGGTAGGCAATAGTCCTTTTACTGGATAATAACATACCAAATTTCATCTGAGCAAGATTCATCTTAATCAACACAATAATTTATTTCTCATCATGTCAGGAATAACCTCAATGTTCAAAATGTAACTATTTGAAATCAGAGATAATGAATAGAGTAGTATATTTCTGGACACGACAAGGTATAATTTCCTCAAAGTTACACACAATGGCTCTTCTATTCAACTTTGTATTCCTTGTAGTGTCTCGAAGACTGATTTGTTCACAATGGGTAGCAAATAAATATTTGAACACTGTTGGCTAATAGAAATATCCCCTTGCTTAACTCAACAAACTGCATGGTAATCAAAATTACAGCTGTCATAGGGCAGACAACTACCTGAAGGAGGACTCCAGGGAGCAGATCATCCTTAGAGGAGATCCTTGAGATTCCTAAGGGTGTATCCTGAGAGTTTGGTGAAATCCCACACTCAAATTCTTCTCTAACACACAATTTTAGATATACAATTAAAGTAGATCTGAGAAAGTTAAATGACCCCTTCAGATTCAATAAACCCAAGACAAACATAAGTATATTCTTTGAAGGCCAATGTTTTTTTTTTTTTACAAAGAAATAAACTTTTTCATCTTTAAAATAACATGTTGAAAGCTATGTCCCATATATTGTGCCAAGAATGACCACCTGAGAGGCAGATCCGGGGTAGTTTGCCAGGCCTGTCACTAGGCAAGTCATTGGCCAAGAGGCCTCACCTGCAAACAGATCTGGGATGTAAGATCCAAATCCAGAATTCAGCGGGACTGCAACATGTTTCATACCATGAACATTTTTGGCAGCTGTAAATGTTAAATCAAGGACACTAATGGACTACTGTGTGAAGATAATGAGGAGCAGATAAAGACAAATACTTACAAAGTAACACCATATGATCAAAACCACTATATGGCAGACTTTTAAACACTGTTAAGCATTTTTTTAGGGGAAGGAATAATACAGTCAGGGAATTTGATCATCCCCAACTTAGAGACATGTTAGTCCAATGAGTAATTAATAACTATGCCTCATGAGAACATAGAAGCAATACGTTTCCCCCATCCTTTCCTCAAAAACAAAAACAAAATAACAGCCATCAAGTTACTTCTAATCCTTCTTCCTGAATCTGTTTTTCTCCTTTTCATTTGTGCTGTTTCTCCCTAGTTCCGACTCTGTCATTTTCTGTCTGGACTTTCCTAAGAGCCCACTACCATGTCCCCACACATCCAACCTCTAGTGCACACTCTCAGAAGCCACTCTGCTCTGTAGACAGGGTGGCAGTTCCCAAACACTGCAGAGGTTCCCTGATAGCACTCCCATATTAAAATCAAAACAAAACAAACCATCTTTCAACAAACAACTGTCTACCAAAATAAAGCACGCATTTCTTAATCTGGAATTCTAGTCCTCTGATATCTAAGCTCACCCTTCACTTGCAAACTTTTTTGGCCTTTTATCTTTGATCAAGCTGGCCTATTCACCAAGCTCAGAGTGTACCATACACATTCCCATAATGAATTTCACCTTCTGTCATTCCTCACACCGAGAGCACCCTCTCCATCTCGGACTTGTCTTATTCCTACACACCTTCCAAACAGTGCAAGTGCTACCTCTGCCATGAATAATTCAGTACCTCCACTCAGCTGTCTCTCTTCAAACCTGATTTATATCTACCTATTTCTATCTTGCTATCTATTTTTTATTCTTGTTGAAGGGACTTCACAGCCTTAGAACACTAAGGAGCTCCAAAATAAGTCACTAGTTCTACTGCACACGATTCTATAGTATCCTGGAACAACTCTGAAACCATAACAGATACTCAATAAATTCTTAATTTCTTTCCATTTTCATGTGCTCAATTCTACATTTCACTTTTAAAGAAATAAAGTTTCACTTACCCTTGCCAGTGAATAGCCTGACAGCAAATATTTCTACTACTGTAATAACTTCATATGAATTTAAAACACTATCAAGTTTATTAATTATTATTTTCCTTTTTGTGATAAAGAAAATGAAGAGATTGATTTACCCAGCAAGTGAGTAAACATTAGTTCTGCTAAACTGAATTGGTATAATTCAATTTACCATTACAGTTTGAGAAAAGGCCTCCAATTCATCTGTAGATATCAGGGAAGCAAATGATACACTATAAAGAAAAAGAAACGTTTTATGGAGATGTTTTAAATCATTCTAACTTAATTCTGCTGCAAATATTATGTTTATGCTATTCTAAAAACTGAAAATCATGACAATTCCTAAAGAAAATCATAAATGCCAAGAATTTTGGTATCACACCTTGTAATTCACATGCTGTTCTTAGCCTAAAGGGCATAGCATAGTCTGTGGTGAATGAGGAGGGAACCTCCATGGGTGGTGGATCGGACCAGGGGCTGCTGAGAAACTCAGGATGGAGACAGAGAGGCGGCAACCCATTCTCACTTGTTTGGATAGATTTCATACAGCTAACAAAAACTGATAGACAGAATGTGATGAAAAGCTCCAAATCATCTGGATCTTTCAGGACAGGCTGGCTTATCTGCAAAGAGCTAGGCTTCTATATTTTATCATAATCTTCAGATCCATGAGTACAATCACAGACTGGTCAGATACCTAATTAATTCATGCCCTACAATTAACCTTCCTGTCAATTATCTGGTTACTTCAGACAAAAGTCTTAAGGATATAAATAAGGTACATCATTATTTTTCAACATCTGTTTTACTAACAGGATCTACTTTTTCCGAATGAAATTTTATATGAAAACCAAATACTCAATTCAGTTAGTATCAGGGCTGCTCGGGAAGAAGTAGGTAGGCAGGTGGGCAGATTGGAGGTAAGTAACTGAGTCACAATCATTCCTGTCACCTCCTCAGCCACTGGGGACCCTGAAGCATCTAGGGCTCCAGGAAATACAGTCTCAAAAATAATAAACCAAATAAGTAACTAAGTAGTTTTTGTTTTTCCTTATCCTTTAAACACATAGACATGTGTCAAACTATATATGATTTCCTAGTAAACAATCTTTGGTTTAGTGAGAATCATTTGGTGGATGTATTTACTTTGTAGGGCAAATTTAATCAGATGCCATGTTAATAATCACAATATATTAGGGATACATTGCAGGAACTTCCCTAATGACTATCTGGAATGTTAAATACCCTATATCTCTTTCTCTTACACTGTCTTTGGCAGTTGGATATGAATTTCGTATAAGAATATGAATGATTGAATCATTGGACGATTTAACTAATGAAAGTTCTAAGATGGGGCAAAAAAGCTAATAATACAAAAAATACACTTAACTGACTTAAAGTAAGCTTTAGAAAGAAATTTTAAAGTAACTTTTAGAAAGAAATTTATGAGACTACTCCATTTAAAAAGATACTTCAGTGAATAAAGCTTGTGGCTCTAAATATGTTTCGAGAAACATTTAAAATTATCAAATTCTAAAGAAATGGTTGAGATAATAAGATTGGTCTTAATTCTTCATTAACATGATGCCATGAATCATATTATGCTATCATTAGTGCAACTGGTCTCAGTCACTAACTAGGCAGAATATAGCATCAAGTAGAGTTAGAAACAATTAAAGTTCCTTAAGAATTCTTTATGATCATGTAAGAAATGCTCTGCTTCTACCATACCCTACATAAACAACAACGGCAGGTATTCACAACCACACTTTCGTCAAGGTCTAAATTGGAATCAGTATCTATAATGCTTTCGTCAGGAACAGCATGGTCATTGAAATACGAGAGTGCCTAGATAAAATGGATTCCCCCATCTAAGCTTTATTCCAACACATTATGCTTCACTTCTACTTTTATCCAAAACTCTCAGCTCACTTTGAAAATGTGCTTTGACCATCTTAGCTCTATTCATCTCCTTGGTCAAGTTAGGGTACAAAAGAACATGGACCCTGGACATAGGTATAGAAGGAACGTGTAATCTTACTTAAAGTAAGAGTAAGGTGTGGCTGAAGATGGCAGATTTAACACACACATTTTTCACTGGTTTTCTCTGAAACCTCATTAAAATGACCATAAAGCCTTTCTTTTAAAGGCATCAATCCTTAAGGACAAAGATAACAGGAGAAAATAGCAGCAGCAATATTTTGAAAGCAGCTATCAGAGAGAGGTGTGCTAACTCATTTAGCAGGTCTGAGAAAGCTGAATCCTAAACCAGCTTGGGGGAAGGCTCAGAACAACCCAATTCACACTCAAAACTCTTAAAGATGCAGGAATGTGAGGCATCGGTTTCTTCTGGAGGAAAGGTGAGGTTACAAACAAGATGATTGCTTGAAACTCCATTTAAAAAGCAGTTAGACCCTCAGATTCTCCTTCCTAACCAAGCTGCAGGCAGCAGGAGGTTTATTTTGAGAAAAGAGGAATAGGCAGGTCTTTGGACAGACATGGCTAGTCGAGTGGAGAGCAGAGGCACTGCACAGAACAGCAGGGTAATTATGGGAAAATTGACATAGCAGTGCTGGTTCTTATGGTTACTGCTTCTACTGTTGTCTCCCACAAGGTGCACAGCCTCCACCTAGAGACTGAAGCCACGAAAGTCTGCACTGTTTAAAAAAAATCCGATTCAATCTTCTGCTCCATTTACACCCTGATCCTGCCAACAAAGGTTCTTTTTTGTCCCTCTGTGAGGAATTCTGGTGGCCATCCCACAAGGCTGCTGTCCTCTGCTTTCTACCTGGGGTTTTGACAGGGTACTGCTAGGATCTATGGATGCTTGCAAAAGGAAGATTTCTCCAGAGTCTGCCATCTAACTAACGCTGAGAGAGCAAAAGACATATTACAGAAAAAATGAGTAATGTATGGCATAGGGCTTTAAATGGAGAAAAAAATGAATATCAAAAATCCAATGTTATGCCTAAATCCATTAAAATATAAAACATGAAGTAATAGAAAAAAGCAAAGAGTGGCAATAAAGAAAGCAGAAGATCTGAAATCCAGTTTCAGTTCTCTCTCTGTTATCTTAAAAATGTCATTAGCAATTTGATATTCTGCAGATGTCTTCTTGCTCATTTTCATCTAAATGGCCTGCAATCAGAAAACAGGGGTTTTAGGAAAATGTATGGTGATCCCTCAAGAATCCTGAAAAAAAATTTTTAAAAAATAAAAGTAAGTTAGGGATATGTTTTTATAGGTTTTACAAATGGTGAGGGAAAAAACTAATAGATGAAGGACAGGGCGCTAACAGAAGACCTAAGAAGCAGAAAATTAGGCCAACGGCAAAAAACGATGCAATATCTATGATAAGATGAAGTTCAGAGATGTTTGAAATTTGTAAATGTCCCATGGATACAGAGAAAACCACCTGTCCCAAAGGATTTGTGTGTCTATTTGGCAGGGATCAAAAGTGTGAAATTAGCCACCCGACTGCAGCCCACTTAACTGATTCTTCCTAACTAGCAAGTGTGCACACTGAATAATAAAAAGGCCAATGTTGTCTCTTTTTTTTTTACTGAGATGAAATTCACATAAAATGCCAATGTTGTGTTCTTGTGGCACTTTTAAGGGGAAGAGAGGAAAGATATGCAAAGGTGTCCACTGGCTCCATGGCAGGGGCTGGGAGAGGATGGTTTGGAGGGTGAAGATAAATAATAATAAATAACACTTTGAAAATGTTATTGAGAAAACTGAGGAAAAGGAAAATTATGCTAGCTGTCTCTGAATCTAATGATGTTGATTAAACTGGGTGATTGCCCAACGCAGGCCTAGTCCAAGGCTGGTACAGGCCTGCAGGCATGAGAATTCCCCGGTAAACTCACTAATCTACAGATTCTGAAGCTCCATCCCTGGAGAGTCTGCTGTTTTAGAACTGGTAGGGCCCTGGAATATGAGTTTTTCAAAATCTCCTATGTGGTTCTGATAAATAGATACTTTTAAGAATGCCAAGGGCAGTCAGGCAAAATGTTGCTTCCTCTTGGAAACAGTAATCTAGAAGAGTCACCGAAAGAACCCAGAACAAAAGCTCAATTCAAGGTGTGAACTGGCAAAAGCACAGCTCTGGGTTGATGCTGTGAATCTGTCAGCTGCAGCCCAACCTGCAGAGTTAGTAGAAACTGAAGTCAGCAATTAAGCTGTTAAGAAAGAGGATTTTGAATAATCTGTGAGAATGGATATTTTAGTCTGGCACTTACGGAGAGCAGAGTCCTTCCAAGGATGATAAATTGTCTTTTTACAAATAGGGGAATAGATAGTTTTGAAAAAAAACAGCTACCCTTCGCTTAATAGCTCACAGGGTGGGACACTGGTTTAGACTTGCTTGTCTATTTCTAAAGAATTCAAAGAAGAGATTAGCCATCCAGCTTCACAGGTCTCTTCTGAAATCCCGAATGTTCAGGCTGAGTAATATACAGCTCAATAAGACTTCCCAGGAGATATTTCACTTGATGCTTTCTTACAAAAGTATTTATCCTCACTCACAAGAAGAAAACCCATTTTAAACTAATGCTGTATTAAATCAACTCTTGAATTGATCCACTGACTTCTTATATCAGGGGTTCCCTAACCTGCCTGCTCACAGAAGTCACTGGGGGTAGTTGCTAAACCTAGAGATTATCAGCTCCCTCAATCAGGTAGAAACTGTGACTCTAGTTTGGGCTGGGCTTCTTGAGACAGAGTGTCTAATTTTCAACTGCTGACTTGTGACTCTTTTCTTTTGTTGATTTCTCTTAGGTACATAGACAAACTCTTTTGTGCCTTTTAGGGATTGACGAGTTAAGTAATTTCCAAAGTTACTAGTCCAACCTGAAGAATTCTACAGAACTGAAAATGGCCCAGCTCCTCCCAGCCCCTTACATACAGCCCTAATAACTCATGCCCAAACAGGTCACCTTGGAGGAAACCTTAAAATGGCAGCATTAAGAGTGTGCTGCTTGGTGGAGCCCTTTGAACAGAAAAGCAAGCAACTGACATGCTTCGTATCATATCTCTTTCTACTAATAGTTACAAGGATCATTTTAGGCTTTTCTAGAAAGCATTCATGAGAGCCTCTGCCAGGGCCTTAAATATAGCTTTAAATATAGGGAAATATCTGGGCACTTCAAAGTGAGCCAAGCATAGTTCACCTTAGCTAATTTACTTACAGTTTTACCTAGGTAGTAGAGCAAAGAAAAAGATGAATCGTTTTATTCCAAAACATGGGACTCAAGAGACTCAAAACATACGGGTTATGTTTCTTCCTCTTTCTTCTTCGTCTTCTTCTTCTTCTTATTATTATTATTATTAGGAGAAGAGAATGATGAAAGGGAACTCATTTATTCATTCCAAAAGTATTTATTTACCGTCCCAGGCTAGGTACTCTAGAGCCTAGGGATTGTGAACAAGACAACACCCCTCTCATGAGAGCTGAAATTCCAGGCAGGGAGCAGACAGTAACAACACAAAGAGATGATACAATTTTGGAGATTGGCAGGTGCAGTAACAGAAAGTAATATAATGATATGATTAAGAGTAATATATTCAAGCTGTAACTTGAGAGAGAAGGAGCCATCCAAGCAAAGTTTGAGAAAGAACATTCCTGTCAGAAGGATGGTAAGTACAAAGTCACTGAAGCAGCAAAATCCTGGTGTGTCTGAAGCATAGGGAGGTGATGCCACCAGTGAAACATTTAGTTCTTAGAGTGTAACAATGTCCTAAATGAATTGAGAGAAACTTTTCAAGATGGGCTCAAGGCAGTATAAGACCCAAGCAAGGAGGCCCTTTTGAGCTTATCTTTGGAACAACCTATTCAGGAACAAGAACTCCAGAGTTCTGGGCTTCCCACATCCTTTGGAAACACAAAGGAAAAGTTTATCCAGGCTCATGGGTTTGGTGGTAGAGTACTGTCTGCTGCTCTTGCTGACAGCTTTGTGAGATCTTCCTTGAAATACCAGAAAGGTTCTCCCAAGAAGATCAATTGATGGATTGTGCTGTCCAGGCTGTCTTAACTAGGACAGCCACATCTGATGACTCGGCAGTCAACTCTGTCAACAATCTCTGCTCGTGACTAAGTCAAAGACAGCCCCTTCCTGTCTCATAATGTTACTTGCTCTTCCTCATCATATTGATTGACCTTGTATGATTCGGAACCAACTTTCAAGGACACAGGAAAGAGGTATGTTTGATAAGGAAAGAGGCTTGCTAGAATTCTAAGCATGGGACTTAATTTTGCTATAAAAGCAAATTTTTATTTTCATTTGTTGTTTCATTTGATAGATTTTTTTTTTCTATCTATCACCAGGAAGAGTTCCTTATAGAAGTTCACCTTGGATAAGGTGACTAATATCCAACCAAGGAGCTGCTCCAGAAGATAACAAGCTCCTGCTCAAGAAGTTATCAGCAGTACCACTCTGAACAGCCTCAAATACCATGTCTCTTTCTTCCCATTATCCCAGGCTTGTTGCAACCAGGAACCTCCTGTCCCACTCCTTTAATTAAGCCCATATTCCTCCAGCTCACAACTCCCAGTCCTGCCTTCTAAGACTGCCCAGTCAATTCTGACAGTCTCTTGTTCCTTCATCACATTTCCAATGCTCCTTTCAATTTCTTTAAAGATAATTTATAATCTGTATCAAGTAATTTCAAACCTTCAGTCTTTGTAGATTTGATCTCTAATTGGTTACTTTGGCCACCTTTCATTCATGGTGGCTCATTTCATTTTGTTTTTAGTGATTCTGGAATGCCAACTTCTGTTCCTTGTAACCATCTGTAGAAATTCTTTAAGGCCTGGGTTTAAAGTGTCTTCCTCTAGAGAGGGTTGGTATTAGCTTCTGCCAGGTACCTTACAACCCGCACTCAGAATGCCTTTAAATGAAATTTTGGTTAAATTTTATGTTACTCTAAAATATAGATTCTGACCCCAAAACTGAGTGATTACGAGATTGTGGTTATAAATTCTTGGTGGCATGGGAGGGATTCTTTTCTTTACTGCTCTTTAAAGGCCACAACAGCACGCATTCCCATAGTTTCTCTCTGTAGGGAAGTTTTATGTTTTTAGACTATGCCCTAATAGTGTTATCGTCTGAGAATCCAGGCTTTATTCTGAGGTTTCTAATCTGACTGGCCATCCTGCTGGGTCATAGACTTTGCCTCCTGTTCCTTACACATTGTCCCATTTAAAACCCAAGTCTAGGCCAGGAGGAATCTGCAGACCTGACCTGTCTCTAGTTTACTGGTTTCTTGTCATTTCTTGTCTCTGAGCAACTCCCTTACATTCCTGTGAATTCATCTATGCATTGAAAAGAATTTTTAAAAATCGTCCCAGGCATACAGTTATTAGAAGGAATAAGGAGGGAAGAAGGCAGAGAGGGAAGGGGAATGGGGGCCGGGAAGGGTGGGGGGAAGGTATCAATTGCTCAGTACCATTTTGCCTCCATAGAGGAGTCACCCATGAGCTCTGGAGTTATTGTGACCTTCATTGCTCAGATTTAATTCATTGCAGAGCTAAGACTAGGAGCCTTATTTTGATGACAAAGCTGTTTTCCCAAAATCTTCCTGCTCAAGAGATTGCCAGCTGGTGGGTCTCATCATTGCTGATTGGGTATATCCCAACAATAGGTAATAAGATTAGTGCTGTATCCTAACCAACTTTTAGGAGATCCCAATGGAAGGAAATGCCCTAAGCAGATCTCTCAGCCTGCCAGGGTATTGGCCAAGCTTCTAAAGTCCATGCCCTGGGTGACTACTCCAAACCTTTCCAAGAAAATCTGAGTTCCATAAAAACACACAACAGCTTCTGACCTCTAACCACTAACTCAAATTCTAACCCTAAGACCCAAGACTTACAGAATCACATTTTGGAGCTATAGAAAAGGGCCACATTAGCACAATGTATTAATAATTTTTCCCATGCTTACACTCTTAGAATTTTACTCCATCTCCCTGATCCACAGGAACTGGAGCTATCTCTATGTTCAAAGGGAAACCCTGGCCTTTCTCTCTCAGAAACCTAATGGACCAGGAGAAGGAAGGCACCTCATCTACTAACTCAGACAAGCTTCAGGGCATCCAAACTCTAACAGCTTAGAGGCGTGGTCCTCCTATTGTCACCCTTCTGGTTTCCTAGGACTGCCAGTCTCTGTCATTTTCCCCAAGTTTTCCAAATATCAGTTCACTTTATAAAGGTTCTCATTTATTTGTTTCTTGGCCTTGGCAATGGTGGTGTTGACACTATTCCTCTAGGTAGGGCCACATAGCCAGACACATCTCTGACCAATCAGGGACCAACAGAGGAGTACCAGCCCAAATTCGGACACGCCCAATGATGTTTTCCTTTATTTATCTACCTATACTCCTTATCTCCAAAAAGACCTCAAGGAATTTGACATCATAGGGATTTTATTTAAGATTAATAAAATAGAAGAGGGAAATGAGAGTGTTAGGAAGAACAAGGAAACAAACATGACTGTTCTTTGACACTGAGCTTTCTGGCCGCCACTGTCTCCTTTGATCTCTGAATACTCCTATAAAGTAACTTCTACGATCCTCTTACAGCTGAGATTGTTGAGGCTCAGAGAGTCTCTCCACATGCCTAAGGTCATGTCATTTACAAGTGATAAAACTGGGATTTGCACATGGGTATAGATGACTACAAAGCATAGGCTCGTAAACTCTGCTAAATTGTCCATGGTGGGGAACAGGGGAAGGTTTCATGTAGGAAGGACCTTTCCTGGCCAAGGAGATGGTGTGTGAGACTGCAGTGAGAATTGACTTTGATGATCCAAGACAAACAAATCCAGTTAGAACCATCTGTCCTGGGATCCTGTGAGTAAGTCATTTAATTGTATGTCATGAACTGATAATAAGTAATAGTAGCCATATGTACGGCATGCTGTACTTTTCAAAGGGCCTAAGTCCCTGATACCAGGATAATTGTCCTACATCTTGGGTCCTTTAAGACCAAGGAGACATGTCATGTTCCCACAGGGACTGGATGTCACCTACACCTGTACTCCATAGCTACAGCACATACTGTGTCCAGATCACCCTAATGCCAACCAACCACCTGCCAGTGTGGATGTCCTCCTGGCACCTCCCAGAACACTCTCGTGCTCTGTGGGATGGTTGATTCTGGCACACTCTCATCTTCATTATTCCTCACAGGGAATATGTCCCACCTGAAAGGCTAGACATTCTCCCACCACCTATCCCTGCGTCATGCCGACCAGCACACCCCTCAACAATACTTCTTTGGCTTTCTGAGATTCCATTACAGCAAACACAGATGGACACTGATAGAAAAGGAATATGATAATAATATAAGAAGAAGGAAGGAAAGAAAAAGATAGAATTTTGCATCACCCTGTACTAGTCCTGGGGTACTTCTAGGAGTCACGCTGAAAACTGCCCGGAAATGCAGGAAAACAGGATTGCAAATACATTAATTCAAGGACAGAAGTCTTATGCACCATTCAAAAGACTTCTCACCCCAATTATATTTTGTTGGAAGAGTAGATTCAAAGAACAGTTTTAGATCTCTGAGAAAGGGTTGGTAAATTAATTGTACACTCTTTAAATATCTGAGCAAGAAATATCGACTAAAAAGGAATTTAAAAACTGTTTCTTCATGGAAGCAAAGGTTTTGTATGAGAAACATAATTGCACAGACTAATTTAAAGCTCAAAATTAACAGAGATGAGGGAACTGAACATATTTGAAGACAGAGAGTAGAAAGGCGGAGAAGAAAAGTTCCAAATGAGAAAAAGGTAAGGAAAACCTTCTCACTACAGGAAAGAAATTTGGGACTTTAGGATACCCTTTCTCTTGAATGCAGCTGCCATTCCCACCATGACAACTCTTCATTTCCCCTTAAAATGGAGGGCCATATGGGGAGGTGTAGGCAACATCAGGCCATATACGGCCCACAAGCATTTTTAAACATTACTTTCTATCCTATTTTAAGCCAAACGTTTTAGTAGAGAAACTTACAATTAGCCAAACTGGTTTTGGTGAATTTTACTCACTCTTCTACATAGTAATACAAAGGAGAGAAACGAGAAGGCCTAGATAATAGTGGAAACAAATTTTATGTTTAATCAACAATTAGCCTTATTCTTAAGTGATAATAACTATATGGTCTTTCTACTATCTTCCCATTTGGGAGAATCTGGCAGTATAACAATTCTATGGCAAAGCTATCTTTCAGATAACACTCCTTTCAGATGCTTTCAAGACTTCTCTGTGACCCCAGGTCCAATCTAACTATTGAACTTGACCCCTAGTTGTTCTGGACCCCCCTCAACAGTACTACATATTGCCAACTTAGAGAAATTCTGATAAATGGAAATCAAATTTATATAGAAAATTGATAAAATACAGAATAAACACACCTAAAACAATTTTAAATAGAACCTCAGAGGCACCTGAAATTTCTTTACTTACAAGACTTTCATTTCATAAAATTTTCAGGAATTCCCTTAAAGCATATCAGCTGTAAAGCTGTGTCCTCACTGTCTTCTCACTCCGTTCCCCAGACATGCTTTGGGTCTAAATCAATACTCTACTGCCAGCACGGGACGTCTTCCCTACTTATCTCTTCTAACACTCTTCTCTAAAAAGACCCTCAAAATGAATTGCTTCTAAATGAATTATTACACATTTCTATAAATAAAATGCTATGCAGCCAGTAAACATAAGGTTAGAGAATGTTTATTGATATGGTAACATATTCACAATATATTAAGTAAGGAAAATGGATTACAAAACACCATTTACAATGAGTCCAGTTTTTAAAACTTAAGGCATAACATACATGTGTGTGTCTGGGTGTGTATAAATATATCATTCATATACGTTTAAAAACATTGGAAAGACATATACAAAATTATTAACAATGATTATCTTTAGGGGATGAGATTATGAATGAGTTTTTTCTTCTTTTTTATCCTTTGCAATGAACATATATTTCTTTTGCCCCATTTAAAAAAAAACAGTGTAAAAGCCCGCTCTTCTAAGAGCCTTGCCCGGCTCTGGAAATCACTTCATATATTACTTATATAGTGTTGTGGACCACTATGTTGGAGCCTTGATGTGTAATGGGCCCCAGAACTGGACAGTAAATGATAAATGATCCTTTTAGATTTCACTTCAGAATTCCACCCCTCACAGTTAGGATCCATCAGGAACCCCCTTTTACATTAAATTCTATTCTATAGCAAAGGCTATGACAATGACCCTTCAGGCACTTGTCATATGTGTCCATGTCCCCACATCAATTTGTCCTCATGTGTTTTTAACATATGCATTACATTAGTGGTTTACAAATTATCCCCAAGGATCCACTTAGGTGCTTCGAGAGGTTTGAAAAAGTTGGATTCAAGCATTTTGTAAAAATATATAATTCTAATTATTTATAAAATGCAGTTGAAAAATAACCTGACATATTTTAACAGAGCAGAGACCTGCAAGTCATTAGTTCATGCCACCAGATTCTCTGTCATTATTGTGCAAACAGCTAAACTTTAATTGTATGATTGTTTAAGAAAATTGTAGTTCTGCATTAGTCTTTAAAAAAGCAATATAGAGCAACACAGAGGATCTATGTACAGAAAATGGAACCAGGCTTACAGCACCACGACACACAAGGTCCAGACATGTCTGCCCACCACATTTCCCTCCAAGGCCTAACAGTGAATTGTGCACAAAGAAGTAATGGTTTAACGCATCTCCTTATTGTTCTGCTGTTAGTTTTAGTACTTAGAATAAGTATTATATTTTTCTAGTCTTTTATGTTTATTAGAATGTATATCATACTTGGTAATTTTTCGTGATACAACTTTGAAATAAAATTTTTCTACTTAATTCCCTTTTCAAACGCAATCTCTCTAGCAGAGTATCTGGGCATTGCAACATGAGCTATTTACAAATTGTTAGCACATCTGAGCAAATGAGAATTTCTGTGCAACCAAAACCAAATGAAGACATCAATGAAGATATCACATTAGGGTGACAAGGCTGCAACTGTCATTCACACTGCCCATTGTCCATTTTATCTTCACAAAACAGACACATTCTTCTCACTGGTTACTGTGTAAGCAACTTTGTTAAAAGTATGTCAGAATTTGAGCATTTTACTTCTACCATTTGGCCCAAGCCACCATCCTCTCGTGAATTATTCCAGGGTCTCCTCATCTGTCCTCCTGCTCGTTCACCCCTTGCACTCCCTATGGCCTGTCCTCAATGCCCAAGTCAAGGCGTTTTCTGCCCAACACTCTCCATTGGCCTTTTCCATTCCCTTAAAAGTAAAAGTCAAATTCCAAATAATGGCGCACAAGGCCCTGACTAACCTGACACCTTGTCACCTTGCAGACCCCAACTCCTGCTACTCCCCACTGAACTGTAACAGTCACGGGAGCCTCCACATGATCCTCAGGCACCCCAGTACCCTCTCACACCAAGGCACTTGACCTTGCTGCTCCTTCCACCTCAAGTGGTCTTTACTTCCTCATTTCCAAAACGTCTTTAAGAAGCAATGGTTTAACCAAATGTTATCTTCTCAATGAACCCCTTCCACATCATCCTTACTAACAGCTCCACTCCATGTGTCCTGTCTGCCAGGTTTTATATCTCCCCGTTTCACTTATCAGTATCTGAGATAACTCTTGCTTAAATTATTTATTTATTGTCTGTCTCCACCAACTACAGTGTAAACTCCATGAAAGCAGAGAATTTTGTCTATTTTGCTCCCTTCTGTATCCTCAGATGCCTAGAACAGTGCCTGGCACAAAGTAGCCAGACACACAATACATATTTGTTGAATTAATACAGTATTCTATATTTGGATTCATCACAAAATTCTTATCAATAAAATACCATGTTTAAATGTTTTCTATCATGGGGTCATTTTTAAGATTTTTTTTATGAAAAAAGAGTTTTAATGCCACAGAAAAGAGTTGTATAAAATTATAAGTTCCAGAGAAACGTTTATGTCTTCATTATAATTTGGAACTATTTATAGTCCTCAGCATAATACTCCAACAACCATGCGGATGGCACTGATCCAAAGGCCATGCATCCTTTTGAAACAGAGTCTCTCTCTACCCATTAATCTCCACATATGTACGACAATGATGTTCTATTTAAAGGAAATATTCTCACTTTGGGTTATATCATAAACTTGATAAAATAAATTAAGGCCACCCTAGGTCTTTCCTAAAACTATTTCAATAGTCTTTTCTAGCACACTCTGTGATCATCATTTTTGCCACATGCATCTGTTTACTCAACCCTTTCTTCCCATACGACAGTTTCTTTCAAGTATACAATTTTTGTTACATCTTCAAATCACACACACACATTCATTAATTTGCATATACCTTTGTGGAAATATCTGATACACAACTGACATCCTATTGAGCTCAGTGTAAGCCATGTGGCTAAATCATGGCCCATGCCCCACGCAGACTGCTTTTCCCGGATCATTTAGTATACAGCTCTTCTCTCCAATCTCCACTTCCCTCCATTCCATACTGCTTGGCAAGTCTATGATTTTAGAACAGCTTTGCCTACAAGTGAGCATCATAATTTGAATCTTCATCAGGGACAAAACAGGAGACTTTGAGAATCCAGATGTGTCAGTTATGCCAAGATTTAAATATTTTCTCCTCAATCTAATGACTTATTTATCCTAATGATATTGCACAGCACAGTATGATGAAAATCGGCAGAGTGATAATTTGATATTACTTTTATTCCCAAAGTTTATAAAATTTAAAAATACTTATAACAGTCTAGTCACAATTGGCTAAGTTATTGTTTGCCATTAATTACAATAGACTTTTCAGTCAAGGCATAGATGTGTATGTTTTTTATACTAATACATGTTATATCAAAGTAAAAATAAATTGATATTATGGCAGTAGAAATGAGTGCACTGGACGGGGATTATGGAGCTGGTCTAGCTGCATCTAATTCTTGAAATCACCAAGGAAGTGTGAAGTCCAAGTAAATTTTATACAGTTTATATAAAAGTCAACAGGAGACGTTTTATTTCAGCCTTTGATCCTGATGGTTCAAAGTGAATAGAATTTGCACACTTTGAAATTTAAGCACTATACCCACCTATGTGTTATCTATAACCATATCAAAGTAGACACCAAGTTTTCAATAAAAATACAAAACATTCCTGCATCACAAGGTTGAGAACAGAAAAACAAGCACCTGGAGTCAATAAAACACAAAAATCCATCAGCTCTGCTGATCAGTATGAGTTTACACTGAAAGAAAAAACTTCTTGACAGGATTCTAGACACCAAATTGAAAATTGCATGTCACATCTTGATCAACTCTTCTTTAATCACATTCTGTGATTTCTAGTCACAAGAACATACTTCTTTTTTCTGATTTATTTATATTGAGATCTTCACCACCACTGTGATCTCTGTAGTTTCTACTTCTGTCTTTGTCAATAACTCTTCATTGACAGGAATATTAGCATGCCTTAATATAAAACCAAATTCTGCATACCACTAATTAACCTGTTGCCATTCTGTTAAAAAAACAAACAAACAGAATCCCAGATTTTATAAGCATTCTTTTCTGTCACATCTGCTATTCAGAAGATTCACTCAGGGTGAGAGATACCGGCAATTAAGATTTCTAGCTTTCCCTTGCACAGCACCCATAGGACAAAATCACAGTGTTGGCCATCCAGTGTCCTAAGCAGAAGTCCTCCTAAGCAGCGGGGTACCATGTGAGGCAGCCACACCTTATTCTTTGTGTGCTGAAAATGGGCGAGTCTTCCAAAATCAAAGAATCTGAAGGGTCATAGAAAGGGAAGAGATTTTGGTTTTTAGTTTGTAGGGCATTCTACATCTTTTTCTTTTCTAGATCAAAGTTCTCTGGAGAGTCTGGCAGGAGCAGCACTGTTCCTGTCAATGCTGACACCTGGCTGGACCCATGGGCGGCACATCAGTTAGGGATGGGAATGGTAAGAAGAATCAGCTGGAGGGAAGAACATAGGTTGACTGCTTTGCCTCAGCATTGTCTCAGGGTATTCTAATAGGAACTGGCATGGGCTTCCAAAGCTGTGAGCAGATCTGTAGTGTCCTGTTCCCTGCCTGACCACTACCCAGGGCATTCCTTCAACATGTAATGTCAAGACCTCACTTAACCTACATTTTTTTGCTTTCTGCTGAATTCTCTCAAACCCAGGAGTCCGGGACAAGAGGAACTCCACCTCATTCACGATTGCAAGCACTGGGCATCAACAACACCACCTCAGCTGAACAAATGTAGCAAATCAATAAAACATAATTTAGTACCTTTCAAAACAAAGAACATGGATTTCATCTCCTTCATAGAGTTTTCAGGTACACAAGCATCATCACATTTTACAACTGTGGGAGTGGCCACCTATTGTCTGTGCTGCAGTACCACTAGATGCCACCAACACCCATTTGAAAACTTGAAGACTCACTCTTATAAGAGTTTGTAATTGCACAATGGATCAATAAAGTTCCTCCAAATTTCACTGCAGTTAGAACGTTTCCGCCTTAACCAACCATGTACAAACATTTAAAAACTTGCTATGCTTATTAACGCCTCTTAGGGATGAAGACTAGCATTTATAGCTATCCTTGGCTTTGAAAATGCTCACTGTAAAAGAGGACTTCAGTGATCCTCAGTTATTTCCATCAACCACCAACTTTGACCAATTGAAATCTTACCTAAATCAAAGGCCATACACTAAAATGACCAAGAAATCACTCAAGTGAAAAGCCAAACTTTTCCTAAAGAAATCTCTTCCACACTAAAAATTCATTCCGAGACCAAATCAGGACGCCGATTCTCCCAAAGTGATCCTTCGGTTTCACCTGGCTGACTCTCTCTGGGGAACGCCTGTCCTCTTTTCAGACTATGCATGCTTTCCTGAGAGCCACAAGATCGTGCTCCAGCATTCCCCAAGCCGCGAGCAGGGGAGCCCAGGACTTACGTTATTCATGTACTCGCTGAGCAGGTCCTGGAGCGCCTGCCGCACGGCGTTGCACTCGGCCACGATCCTCTCGCGCCGGTCGTCGCGGGTGCAGGACGAGTCGGCCATGAGCGCCGCGCCGCTGATGATGCTCTCCAGCCTCTCCTCGAGGGACGGCCGGAACCTGGCCTCGCTGAACGTCATGGGGTCCAGGATTATCTTATTCTGAAAGCCGAACAATGAAAAAATCAGCAGAGAAGAGAAGATTGACTTTGCACCCTGTTTTCTAAACCAGAAATATGGGAGGCGGGGACTTCTCTGTGGAGAAGAAACTGGTTACTTAGACAAATTCTAAAGAGGCCTTGACACAGTAGCAATGTTCTGTAAGATATTCTGCCCTAAATCTCATCTTCAGGGACAAAATAGCACATCTTGTTTTAAGAATGTGTTCTTGGCAAAGGCTATCTCATTGAAGAGTTTTCAAATGAAATTGTGACACTCGCTTGGCTTTTTTTAAGTTTGCTGTCTTCGAGGAAAGCACATTTCAGTGCAGCACTTTCAGGGATCATGGGAAGATTTGAGAGCCCCAGAGCTAGAACATAATGTGTAACCAACAACTTCAGGATGCGTTAGTGGTGACCGATGTACACATCACATCCACCTCATGAAAAGCAGACAGTCTCATGGCAGGATGCCTTTTGAAACTTGGGCAAATAGCATCCAACATGCATAGACAGTACAGGTCACTTCCTACTAGGAACTAATATTTGTATGAAAACTAGTGCTCTAGGAAAGGATTCATAATGTCTGTGCGTCTCTGTGTGTGTGGGTTGTCACAATTAACTGACAGTATCCTGATAGTGGTATGAAATGCTCTGAAGGAGCCTAGATAAGAGGAAAATTAGTGATGTTTCCTAAAAGGAAGGTGTCACAGAGAATTTAAGCTTAGTGTGGCCCCTGCTAAGTCTGTGGAGCCTGGAAACATGTAGGGGCAGATGACCAGGGTTAGACAGAAATATGCATCCAGAATTCAGAAGATATAGCAGCCTGTAGAAGGAGCAGGTATTTGGACACAAGGTAGTGAATGGCATACTAGTAAAGTAAATAGAACAAGAAGAGTAGACCAAAGAAGACCCAGTTAATATCAATTTCCAAGACTATGTAGAAAGATGAGAATGAGAAAAGAAGATAGAAAAGGTAGTAAGAGGGATAGGAGCAGAACCTGGAGAATATTCCCAGTAAGTCAAGGGAGTGGCAAGACTGATGAAGTGTGTTGGTTAGATAACTAACTGCATGAAATAGAGAGGCAAAGCTGACTTTGCCCAATGGCTTTTTCTGCTCAAAACAAGGAAGATCATCCTAACAAGGTTAACCAAGTGGAATGACCTGCTGCAGGAAATAGTATGCTCATCTTCACTGAAGGTGCACACAGAGATGCAAGGACCAGAGTAGTGGTGATGGAGTAAACGATCTTCCGACTCTAGGATCTTATGGTGAATTGCCATTCTATTACCATTTTCTTTGATGTTCATCTGCTCTTAAATGTTCATCAAATTAAGAAATATATATGTACGCATAAGGTTAGAAAACACAATTTACCATATCTACAAATATAATAAGAAAATCAAATGAGAGCCGGAGCTATACTATTTACAATCTGCCAACTGCTGAGTACATACTCTGTGCCTGCTGGAGTGCTTAGTGCTAAAAGGAGAGGGGAGAGCATAAAAGACACTTATGTGATTTTTGTCTAGTGAAATATAAAATAACTTCTTAGTGATTAAAAAATAGGTCCGAGTATGTGCTCTAGGAAGGTTTTCCCCACCTCTCCAAAGTTCCTAAGTATTTGTTGACGGTTGTGCTCCCAGCATCAGTGGCTCTGATTCTCGGATTCCTTCTCAAATGCAAGTCTCCATAGCAGACAGATCCTTCCAAAACAAGGACAATGCAGTCCTGAGGAATGAGTGCAAGCAGAGGGCGACTTAGAAAGAAAGAAGCACACACTAAACACAGACAGGACTGAAGTCCCCTGGAATCTTAGGTTTCCAAGGAAATTACTCATTGATCAAAATTTCTTCTTGTTTAGAGGGCAAATGCATGAAGTCGTGCAAATAGGAGATAAGCTATTCTGTGGCAGGTTTCGGCATGAAGATCACCTTCACACTTGCACTCTCTTAGATCTTAGAAAGAGGATGATTTTTACTTAACTCAGAATAGTGTCCCTCAGACCCTCTCCCTTGTGCCATAGTAATCCTCCAAACAGTGTCCAAAAATCCTGTGGAGGCCTCAGTGCAGAGGATGGCTTTGCAGAGTCCATCATTACAGGTGAGATTATCAAAGGAAAGCTGAGAGGGGAGCATAGGTGTTCCTGCTACACGTGTCATCTGCACAAGAGCTGATCGGCAATGACTGTTCTCAGCGGGATCCATTTGAATTCTCTCTTGTTCTAGCTGCGTCTTTCTTTCTACTGCTTTTCAGTTGATGCATTTATGGTAATTTTACTTACGATGTAGCATGCATTAAGTACTGATATTCTAATTAAAGAAACACCTGGTCAAAATATAATTAGGCTTTTTTCCTTTATAAAGATTATCGACTTTCAAAGAACTCTTGTACAGAAAATCATATTAACATAAAACATAATAAAAATTATTTGTTCTGCTTTGAGGTTTCAGGAGACCCTTCAGAATTATATATTGGCTCCAGGATAGATTTTTATTATTCTTTGGGACTAAAAATATAAAGCAGTACCAATTTGATGGAAATATACTGAGGTAAATTTGAACTCTTCAATGAGGGTAGTTGTAAACTAGTTTCTCTGCAGCACAGAGCAAAATGTACTACTGTCATTAGAACATTACTTCCTAAATTATTTTCCATGGAACACTGAGCTTAAAGATGTAATGTTTTGATGAAAACATAAGTTTCCCTGGCCAAATATGTTTTGGAAACACTGCATGGCCCAGAGCAAATTATCACATGAAATGCTGTGGGGAGTTCTGCATTAAAGGAGTCAGTTTACTGTAGCATTCCTCAAACCCATTTGAGCACAGAGAGGGTCTCCTTTAAAATGCACACTTTATCTATGAGAACCCAAGGAACACACTTTGGGAAATGTGGGAAGAGAGAATTTGCAGTGTCAGTCGCACGAGCATCCAACATGACATGGCCCGGGGCTGTTGAGAAGTAAATGCACTGAAACATTGAGCTTGAAAAACTCTGCATAAAAGTTACACTATTCATCACTTTTCTAATGGAATTATTCATTATTTATAGATCACAGGGGAAAAGCTTTAAAAAAATCTCCCTGGAAAAGAAACAATAAATTTACAATATTTCAACCTATATCTGTGGTGGAGATGGGGAGCCCTGCAATGATGGATGTGGAAGGCTGGTGAGGAGAAGCCACTCAGGGGAGAGAAGATGCATAAAGGTGAAGGGCAGTGTCCACGTGCCCACGGGTATCTGTGCGCTTGTGTGTATATGGGGGTACGGATTGCCTGTGTTCGTTTATCTATAAGTGGGTGGGTTTCGGTTGTGTTTAATGGGTGAACGGGGATGTGTGTGTGAGGATGGGAGTGGGCATGGGGTGTGGGTGTGTGTGTGGGGGGGTGTTCTGAGAACTGACCAGATCTCAAACCAGCTTTAGGAAATGAGAAAAGAATGAGAAAAAAAATGAAGCCAGGGGCCAAAGGGCCTGAGGAAAAGACAGTTTCCACAGTTTCTATTCTACAGTTGCTAAAGTAATAGGAAAAAAACAAACTCCTGGAGCTGAATCCTGAGCAAGAAATACAGAGAATGAAAAGCAAAGTGGAGTACGGGAGGAGTATCTGCTTCTGCATTCTTTGGGACTGACTTAAAAACACACACCTACGCAGGTTCTCTTCAGGGTCATTTCAGCGGAGCAAACAGATCGCCTCATTTGCCTGCATCAGCTCAGCCTGGCCCCACTTCTCTGTGCGGCTGCCCTCTGCTGGTCGGAAGAGGAACACCAGCAGCAGCGTCCAGGATCAAAACTCCCCTCCCTGGTCACTGACGGAATATTTCAAATGGGTAACATGCCAGTGCCAGAGAGAGCAAGGCCAAGTCTTCCTGTCTCTCCCTTTATGACAAAGATATGCTCCTGCGAGATAATTTTAGGCAGCTTCCAACTGTACTGACTTATTTTAATCCACTGAGATTTTACATTTTAAATATCTAAGTCTCTTGCTTGCATTCTTAAAGCTCATTTAATCTCTTTATCCTTTTGATCTTTTAGTTCCATCATATACTGTCATTTTAGTTTATTTTAAAATTGTGGGCCTACATTTCTTTATCTTTGTCTTCTTTTCTTAAATAAGACTTACTTTAATTTCTTTTTATTTTGTCTATTTTCATTCTGCTTATTTGATTTGCATAATATTTTGTGTTTTGTGACTTTTACTTCTCTTATTTTTTATTAACATCTTCACTTTAAAAAATTATTGTTTTCAATCTTACAGTTTATGGAGTGGCCATTGGAAAGCATGGCCATAAAGATAGCGGCTACAATAATTCACTGCCAAGTACAGGAGGCTAGGATCCTATTTGGCCATCGAGTCAGTGCTGTAACAGTCTCTCTAGTCCCACATAATTGATCTCCCATTTTTTCCAATGTTGAACTCTATAAAAATTTTAACTTGAAATAATTCAGGAGACCATACAGTTCAAAACTACTTCCCAGAATAATACATTTAACTGTACTCACCACACAGACAATTGTTAGAAGAATACTGCTTTTAAATCGCACCTATCATCTATCCTCTCTACAAGGAGTATGTGATCTAAAACTTCAGTACAATCGCGGGACATTGAGTTAAGCTTGATGGAAGCTCTGATACAATAGGAAGCAGCAGACAGTCCTCTGTTAAAGCAAGAAGTTGAATGCATTGCAAATAATTTGAGAGGTCAACAAGTTTGCATCCTTGAAATTACTGTCTCCATCTTACTGAAGAGGAAAATGATGCCCGAGACATTGCCCCATGGTCATTTAGCTAGGAAATGAGGACACCAGGATTTGAACAGAGCTCTTTTGACTTTAAGCCCAGTGTTCCTTCCACTGAATCAGATTTCAGTTGAAATGAGCCTAATAAATCATAATTATAAAAATATATTTCAGGGCTGGCCCCATGGCTCAGTAGTTTAAGTTCACACATGCCAATTCAGCGGCCCAAGGTTTTGCAGGTTTGGATCCTGGGCACAGACCTAGCACTGCTCATTAAGCCATGCTGAGGTGGCATCCCACATAGCACAGCCAGAAGGACCTACAACTAGAATATACAGCTATGTACTGGGGGCCTTTGGGGAGAAGAAGGAAAAAAAAGAGAGGATTGGCAACAGGTGATAGCTCAGGTTGCAATCTTTAAAAATATACACATATATTTCTTACTTAAAAAAACTATGAAACTCTCCTAAACCAAAAATAATGGCATAAGTATTATCTGTCATACTGTCTTTTATTTCACATCTGGGTCACTTTGCCTTTCCAAGGGATAATCGAGAGTATAGCCATCTATTCAACAAGTGGGTGCCAGTTACTGTGCGTGTCTGAGGGCATGGACAGAACAATCCCTTATTTCCAGAGGTCCACTGTCTAATCAAAAATAAAAACAAAATCATGCAACCAATTGTAATCTGGGAAATACACCAGTGATGTTAAGGAATGACTGAGTGATGGCAATCCACACAGTTGGGAAGTAGGAGGTCACCAAAGAAATCTTTCAGGAAGAGATTATTCCTCAGCTAAGACTTCAAGAGTGAAAAGCAGTTGGCCAAGAAAAGTCAGGGGCAAGAAGAGGCGATGCAGACAGAACAGGAAGTGAGAACAAATGCATGGAAGTGAAAGATGTCACAGCGTATGAAAAGTATTCTAAAAGGTTTATTGAAGCTGAAGTGTAAAGTGTGAAGTCACAGGTATGGTGCCGTGGAGGTGCCCCAAGCAACTCTCCTTTAAGAGAAACTTCTGTGCGAGCATAGTCAACTGACTGTCTCTATCTACTGCACCTATAGATCCACCACAATTTAACAAGGAGCCACACTTGACCCCAGGCAAGCCCTGTCAATCACTGAGCATAGTCAGGCCATTCCTGCCTAATGAGGACTTCACTTCTCTGACAGGCAACTTCTGCTCCTGCTCTGGACTCCCCACCGGCCTGACCCAGACCTTCTCAGAACTGTGCTGAGGCTCTTCCTACCCAGGGCCTCTTTCTTCCTTGCTCTCCTTTCACAGGTGTTTGACCAACATTGCAGTCAAAAATCTCTTTCAACATATTTCTGCTGCTTCTCTCCCACTTTATGCTTCACAGGCAATTCTTCCTTACACATCTAATCCCATCTATCTTGACATTTGTTTCTCCAAGGACCTACACAGACAAAAAAAAAAAAAAAAAAAAAATAGGAGACATCATTGCTGAGGAGAGAAACAGCCATGTCCAGAAGAGACTTCTATGCCATGCTGAGCAGCTTTCACTTTGTGAACCCCTTTAAACGATGAAGAGTCATCAAGAGTTTAAAACATAAGAGTGGCATAATTCTGTCTGGTTTTAGAAAGTTTTCTCTGGTAGTTAGGGAAGTTAGCTTTGGCAGGACTAGAAGTAAAAGACGGGGGAGCAATTACCAAGCCTTCAGAGCCCCAAAGAATGATGGGGAGAGTACAAGATTGTGTTTGTACAGATAAAGAGAAAGGCACATATTGGGACACATTTAGAATGTCAATCTGCAAAATTTGTTGATATACAGACTATGACAATGAAGAAGGAGTCAAAGACAGAAACCCAAATTTACAGCATGGGCAACATCAACAATGCAGGCATCAGCATGCATATCCTGGGTGTCAGCCTCCTATTTTGTAAATTATTAGAACACAGTAAGGCCTATTCATTTACACGCTGTCCATGGCTATTTTCACACTGCAATGGCAGGGTTGAAAAGTTAAGACATAGACTGTATGGCCCACAAAGCTTGCAATATTTACTATTGGCCGTTTAAGAAAGTATTTGCTTACCTTGAACAATTGAGATAGATAACAGGTGAAGAAGAGCAGGCTTTAGGTGCCTTTGATTCATTTAAGTGGAAAAGCGTGGTGGAAATTGATTACAAGTGTATGAAAATGGGCCAGCTGTAAAGATTTAGGATTATCAGAATAAAAGCAGGAGTTGAAGCCATGAGAATGGATGTGATATCCCAAGGAGAATTAACAAAAGGAGAAGAGTAGTGAGCCCAAGACACAACACGGGGAACCCTCAATGTGTAACAGAGAAAGAGCCCACAAATGACACAGAAAAGAAGGGTCAGAGAGATTTGACTAGATCCAGGAGATTGTATGGCCATAGTTCACAAGGGAGAACAACAGGGAATTCTACAAAGAGGGCAAATATGATCAAGACTAAAATTGTCCATTGAATTTAGAAGTTAGGAAGTTACTAATGATAAACTGTGTGCTTATGTGTGTATATCTGTGTGTGTACTGTAATTATTTTTATTTTTTTAAAGATTGGCACCTGAGCTAACAACTGTTGCCAATCTTCTTTTTTTCTGCTTTTTCTCCCCAAATCCCCCCAGTACATAGTTGTATATTTTAGTTGTGGGGCCTTTTAGTTGTTCTATGTGGGACACCATCTCAGCATGGCCTGATGAGTGGTGCCATGTCCGCCCCCAGGATCCAAACGAAATCCTGGGCCTCCAAAGCGGCCCACGCGAACTTAACCACTCGGCCACGTGGCCAGCCCCTACTGTACTTATTTATTTAGAAATATCTTAATCCAAAAGCCACATCAGGCTCAATGGAAAGTAAAAGAAGCAAACTGGTAATATTGAGACAAAACAAAAATATTTTCAAGTTCATAACAAATTATTTAATGTTTTCTGAAGGTTCTAGAAAATACAACTAGAAAAAAGGAAGAAGTAAATGGTACTGGAATTAGAAAGGAGAAGTTGAAAACTATTTCTGATTTCAGATGTTATAGCTGTCTACTTGGAAAAAATGAGAATCAGCCAAAAAAATTACTGCAAATTAAAAAATCTTTTTCATGAAGTCACTTGTATTAATATGCAGTCGATTCCCTTGATATATTCAAGGAATATCCAATTGGAAGACCAAATTTACAATAACAAGAATCATAAAACAGAACAAAACACACACACAAAAAACACGGCTAGATGTCAACTAGATATAGCAGGGAATGTGCTCAGAGAGATGAATAATTGTCCAGGCACACACAAGGCAAAGGGCAGAGATGGAATCAGGATGCGTGCCCTCTAGCTCCAGAGTCTATGATCTAGCCGCTATAATACATTGTTTCCCTTTTGTATCTTCCTGCACACGTGATGTCAATCACCATGAGGAAATTAATGGAACAACCATTTTCCCATCTCAGACACAAAAGTAGCAGTAGTACTGATTCTTTCACGTGTTAAGAAGATATGAAAAACACTGAACAATGACCAAGCAAAGCTAGCTCTACAAAGACCAAGCTCTAAAACGCTACTTTATCCTAATTTTAATTTCTCACTGGTTTCAAACTGGTCAGCAGGTAGTATAATACACTTTTTCTACCAAGAAGGAAAAGACAAATATATTTTATTCTTTCTTTGGCTAGGAATTATCCATCCATCCAGCTGAATTTGTATCTAATTGCACTCAAAGCAGTAATTGAGCAAGACTGGCATACCTGGTAAGATCTAAAGCATAAAAGTAATGTGTTTAACTTGTTGTATGCTATAAAGGCATACACATAACACTACTGGAGTGGTTTTATACTCACAGATTAAGTACCCAAGATTCTTAACACACAGATGAGGAAGGTGAAGTTTTTTTTTTCCTTAATAGCCAAGAAACTGCTTGTTAAAGACTGGGGGAAAATCTTATTTATCTTTAGTTTTCTGGCGTTCAATGTTAGTGAGACCCTCTAGAAAACTACTTAGTCATCTCAAATGTATAAAGAACTTTCAAAATGCCAAAAAAAGACAGTGAAGAAAACAATTTTATAATATAAAGAATGGACTGATTTAATAATTTGTTCTCCAAAGTCTAACCTTATAAACATGGAAAAAGCAAATGCTAGTGGTATGAGAAAGTCTTGCAGTTTTCTTTGTTGTTTGTGACAACCCTGGAAGATGAATGTGTCCTGGATTTTACTACCTTCAAGGCTCAAGGTAGCAACTAAGGAAAACAATAAATTGTGCTGCACTACTCATACACAGCAGACCCTCACCACCTGCTGTCCAACGTAACTATTTCCAATCAAACAAGCAGAAGTAAAATAAATGTCAACATGCCCTTACGTAGCCATTCACTTTCATTTTTTAAAGATCTTAAAAAAAATCTCATAGAGGAAGGGAACAGTAGTCAAACTCATTCTTCTAAAGGAATGGAGTAATTAAAGCAAGGAAAAACAGAAGACCTAAATGACTATGCATGTTTAAGTGAGGGAATATTTCTCCTTTAATTATTCTGTGCTTTTCCCAGGACTAGGCAACAATGTGCACATGTCTTCACTTCCTTTCCCTTGCACCTTTATCATCACCCATGGTCCTATTTACCTCTGCACATTTAAATTGTGCAGTCTGCCCTGTCCTGGGGTATCACTAGTAGGTTTTATGTTTCATTGATATCACAGCGCTTCCTCCCTCCCTCTTTCTCCCAAGTATAAAATTCAAGAGTCCTTCTGTTTCTTGCAACATGAAGAAGGAGTACAAAGCCATGTGGTCTGGAGGTAGTGGTGCCTTAGCCTCGGTGAAATCTGAGGATGACTGAGCATGCCTAGAGAAATCCAAGATACAGTTTAGCTTAGAGCTTCATGCCATCTTGGCATTTTAGAAATGGTCTTGGTCACAGAAGGTCACAGAGAGTCCTCATGAGATCAAGAATTGTTAACGGCATTTAATTTTATTTATTGTAGTATTTTGCTGCACTGATAGAATCCAAAACAAAGGAACAAGTCCCTGTAATACCTATTAACTATTCACTACAGTGTTCTTTAGGAAATGCCTGTTATCCAGTTAAAAATATTTAACTAGTAACCCCTGAGGCAGTCTCTCCCAGTCTCCCATTGAAATGCCTATAGAAGGAGAAAAAGAAATGGAATTTTACAACACTGAAAACTGAGAATGAAGGACATCTACTGAAAACAAGGCACGAGCATAATTCTGGCTCTGAATGCTTTAAATACTTCTTTTAAAGACTGAACTCTGGGATAAAAGCATAAATCAAGACCATTTTAATAAATTAACTGAGGTGTCTAAATCAAAAGCATGTTATTTGTTCAGTTTTAAACACTTATTCTCCCTGTAGTGTATCAATAATTAACACAGATACATTTTCATCTTTTTCATTCTGTGCCAAGCTCTCCCAGTGAGAATCTTTCTATCTTTACATGAAGAGTTTCTCTTGGCCTAATTGGGGTAACATTTGGAATGGAAAATACCAAGCATATTGAGTTTTAATCATCTATTTTTTATTAAGCTACAGAAAAACTCTAACCTGCATTTCAGACTTGCCTTAATTTTAAAATTGCATAGTATCTTATTGATTTCTTACTCTTTCTTCTCAGGCATATTCTTAAAAATAACCTAATTATGCCATTTTTCTACTTAAGATATTATTTGTAATTAACCAGTTCAATCAGAAATAAATGACAAAGATAACGACTTGAGAATTATACAGCACTTTTTATTCTTAGATATTTAATGGTTTTTTAAAAAGAGAAATCTATCTAAGCCATATTAATTTCATTTGAGAGGAAAAACTTATATTTAGGAAGACAGAATTATTTACCAAATGTAATGGATAAAAAAACTGGGTGAGGAAGTCCAGCTCTGGGCTGCTCCTACTGGATGGTGTCATCTAGTGGAAGCTGGTTTTATTTTCCCTAATTGCATCATCTGTTGCTGAGCTGCTTCGGGACATTTCATGAGCAAAGTATTAGGCTCTGACAAGGATACTAGTTAACAACTAATCACAGTAAAGCAGGGCAAAGGTAATCATCCTTAGCTTTGTATTATGGATTGATTGGAAAGCAAGTGTCCAAAATGCATTTGATCAAATCAAATCTTTAGATGGTTAAACAAAGAAAACTGGTTTTACCCTATTGCTGAAAAAGTAGGCATATGATCTCTTAATTCTCCTTGCACTCTCTACATTGTTGGCCATCTTTTTTTTACTCAGTCTTCATCCTCTTTGATCTCTGTGAGGTATTTAACACAACTTGCCATTCACTCCTTAAATTAAGCCTCACCTATGCTTAACGAGACCCAGCTTAACTGTGGTTCTCCTCATACTCCTCTGATTGCTCCTTCTCTCATCTCTTCCCCTGTTCTTCTTCCTTGATTTACCCCAGTATCTATTATATTCCAAGGTCCTGCTCCTTGTTCTCAGAAGTTCTCTCAATACGCTCTTTCTCGGATTGCTGAACTACTGTGCCTTGGCCATCTCCTGCTTGTAAGCGAGAACTCAAGTTCCATGTCCGGTCCTGACCCTCTTGAGGCCCAGGCCCTTATCTACAGAGGCACACTGGACATTGCCAGCTGGACTATCATCACATCAATTATAACGTGTAAGAATGAACTCTTCATCTTCCTCCAGAGCCTAACACTCTCATTTCTATCAAGGAAACACAGAAGCAGGAGGGGATGGGAACCCATAGTCTCACTTCATTGTCCTACTGCGCTAATGAGAAAGTAGAACCAATGAGAAATCCTCACTTTACAATGGAAGGGAGTGTTGCTCACACAGAGTGATTGGCTTGCTGAAGCCCACACACTGAAACACTGGAGGAATCTTTCTGATTCCAAAGTCCATGTGCTTGCAGCCTTGTTCTCTTAGGCACTTTTGTTCAAAGGTCAAGCATCAATGTAATCTGTGACCAGATCTAAAATGGTACAGCTTGGATTAGAATCCTGGCTCCAACTCCCTCAACTTCTTCCTATAGGTAGAAGCTGTATCTCCTGGTGAGCACATTGCTTAAATGATCACTTTCTCAGTTTCTTCATTTGTAAAACAGGAATAATAGCAGTATCTATACTACAGAGTCGCTGAGAAAATTAAATAATATATATAAAGAGCTTAGAATAGTATATGACACATATAAGTAATAAATATTTGAGGCCAGTCCAGTGGCCAAGTGGTTAAGTTCTCCCACTCTGCTTCAGCAGCCTGGAGTTTGCCAGTTCAGATCCTGGGCATGGACCTACACACTGCTCATCGGGCCATGGTGCAGTGGCATACCACATAGAGGAACTAGAATGACCTACAACTGAGATATACAACTATGTACTGGGGCATTGGGGAGGAACAAAAAAAAAAGGAAGATTTCCAACAGATGTTAGTTCAGAGCCAATTTCCTAAAAAACAAAAAGGAGTAATAAATATTAACAATCAAGTCATTTGAACTAGCTACTTGTTATGTAATACTTTATATTTCCACTGTTACTCCATACTCTGCCCTTTATTCAGGCCATTATCATCTCCACCTACTCCATTATCAAGATTCTAAATTGACCTCCTTTCTTGTATAATTTATTTTTCCCTAACAGACCATTCTTAAAATTCTGCTTAATCATATTACCCCACTGGCCCAAAATCTTCAACAACTCCCCACTTACCTACAATCATCAACCAACTGAAAATTTATAGATGCTGCAATCTTACTGGTGGTTCTCCAATTCTATTTCCATCATTCCTTTTGTAAGATATGTCAAAATTCTCAATGGACCTATGCAACGGGTTGCATTTTTCATCCAACCCTCAGATCTGGGATGTCATTTTCTGCAAGTATATCCTAAAGAAATATAAGCTTATATCTATTCACTTCATATTTAAAATCCTTGGCCTTCAAGATTCTCAGCAATCTCACACTCATCTCTGCCTCTCAAACTTCATCTCCCAGGATGAACCTCTTCATTCTCTCCTCATGAACCTCTGGTTCCAGCCAAAGTGGTCTCTGACTGCCTCACCCCACCCCAGTATGCTTCTTGTCATACTGTGATATTACTTCTTCTCTATTGAATATTTCATTCCTTTCCTACCTCATGCTTCTCTGAAGCCCATGTTGACCCTACTCAGGAAAGACTATCTTCAACTCTCTGCAAGGCTCTCTCCTGTAAGTCCAGTTACTGAACTCCTCGTCACTTATCACCTGGCTTATCCATTTGGCCCTTGTCCAAGATTACCATGCATTGTGAGTGGCGTGTGTGTGTGTGTGTGTGCACATGCGAGAGATAGAGAGAAAGAGGGAGAGAGGGAAAGAGAGAGAGAGAAAGAGAGATCACCAATTAGTATGCCTTCCTTACACTTTGGTATCATCTACTGCACCCAGCTGAGTCTTTCACACATAAGTAGTTGATAAATATTTGCTGACTAGCAGATTTAGGGTTCATGAACAAAAATGTTCTTTTTCCAACTTTCATCAAAAGGCTTCTAGAGCACAATAGGGCACCACAGTGAACCTAGTATTTGCAGATGAATATGTGTGGGTGGCCCTTCAGTTAGGTATGCACATTTTGGTCTACACTGGTATTTGATGTGGCTCACTGAGCTTGAGATTCAGAATTATAGGGGTGGGGGCACATTACCTATCATGATGACAAATGTTAGTTCTGCTGTCAGTGTGAGGCAGACTATCTGAGGCAGCCAAATCCTCTGGTTGGTGAACTGCCACTGCAAAATCCTTGATCCTGACTTATCTAAAAAAGAAACTACTTGGGCTGGCTGGGAGGTGGAGTGGTTAAGTTTGCATGCTCCACTTCAGTGGCCCAGGGTTCACGGGTTCAGATCCCAGGCGCAGACCTACACACCATTCATCAAGCCATGCTATCGTGATGACCCACATACGAAATAGAAGAAAGACTGGCAAAGATGTTAGCTCAGGGCCAATCTTCCTTGCCAAAATAAATTAAAAAAATAAAAATAAAAAAGGAAAGTTTTCCATTTTCATGCAGTGTAAGCTAAACCAATAGGCATTCTTAATGTGTGCATATAAGTATAGCATGTGTATATGTGAAGAGGGGGTGTTATTGAAAGCAGCAGTGTCATAGAAATAAAAATTCCACAGACATTTGAAAGTCTCATATGAAGGTTTGAGTAAACCAGCGTCAGTAAACAATGGCTCATGGGCCACATTAGGCCTGCTAACCATTTTTGTATGGTTTATAAGATAAGAATGACTTTTACATTTTTAAATAGTTGAAAAAACCATGAGCCTACCAACATGGCACATGTCTCTCCCTCATTACATCCTTAAACAGTAAAAAAGTAAACAGCCAGGGGAAAAAATAAAGATATGACATGAACCAAATAATCCAGCAACTGAATAATTAGTAACTGGATTATCAATGGTTGACATTTTTTTAAAGTTTAATAGTAGGAGAAACAAACTTCTTATCCCAAATATTAGTTACAATCTGTGTCTGTGGTTTCGAATGTTAAATTATCCATTTAAAATGAAAAGTCAATTTATATTTCTCAGAAGCAATTATGATTTAATTGCTGTTATCAACCTAATAAATTACTAGGTGATTTCCACAAACTGGTTAAACACTCAAATTTCATGTCTGATGAAAGAATAATTGCATCAATATTCTGCAAATATGAAAAGGAAATTGGTTCATTGGATGCAAGGGAAATGCAATACACCTTGAGGTAAACTCATCTATCTTTTTCTGTCTATTTTTAAGCAGGCAAATTAAGATGGGAAAGAGTTTGTGTCTCACAGGAATAATGTGCAACATGTTAATTGCTTTTCAAGAAACATAGCATAGCTTGAAAAATATTCTTTGTACTTAATAAGGATGTCACGTCCTTTTTTGAACTCTGGATTTTGATGTACATCTGTTGATGATTTAAATTAGATTCTTTGGAAAACAGTCACCTAAAAAGGGTTAACCCCAGGAAGAAGACAATGAATGCCCATTGGAACACAAAAGAATGTTCACGAAGACATGGATTGCCTATTGTGGAGATGTTGATGTGGCATATGGCAACAGTCCAGAAGACTGAGAAGAAATTATGAGTGGATAAACTAGATAGCCACTAAGATCAAAACAGTGAGCATATTCATTTATGTATCCATTCGACAAACATTTATTCAATGTCTATCTGCTAACCGTGCAGATAAGAGTATGAGTGAGACCTGGTCTATGTCCTCCTGTTGCTCATATTTGGAGAGACAGAAACTGGAAACAGAATAATATGTTTAACATTAATATGCACAAAGTATAAGAGTAACATAGAAGGACTAGTGGTTTAGTTACTGGAAGAATTAGTGAAGGTTTCAAAAAATAAACTACCTGAGTAAGGATGAATATAAATTTATTAGGTGAAAAAAAGGAAAGGAGGGGCTGGCCCAGTGGCGTAGTCGTTAAGTTAGCACGCTCTGCTTCAGTGGCCTGGGGTTTATAGGTTCAAGTCCTGGGAGCAGGCCTAACACTGCTTATCAAGCCATGCTGTGGCAGCATCCCACATAAAATAGAGGAAGATTGGCAACAGATGTTAGCTTAGGACCAATCTTCCTCTCAGAAAAAATAAAATAAGAAAGGAAAGGAAGTTCAGACAGAGGAAATACCATGAGAGGCAGCATGTAAATGAAACAGTAATTGTACATCTGAACAATAAAAAATAGTTAATTACGGTAGAACATAGAATGGAAGGCAGCAAAAGAGAGGATATGAAATGAGAGAGTTAGGGCCTACTGAAATGATTTGATGCCATGCTAAGAACTTTAAAGTTTATCCTGAAGGTGGACTTTCATTGGTAAATAATGCATAATACCTGATTTGCATTTTGGAAAAGCAAGACTGGCAGGGATGATGGAATATATGGGGAAGAAGTGGGGAGGAGGGCAGGGCAGCCAATTAGGAAGTTATTGCAATGATCCAGGTAAATAATATTGTCCCGAATAAACCAGTGGTCATAAAAATGAAGAGTCAAGAGTTATAAAGGGAACTGTATTCATAGAATTTCCAGATTAACTGCAGAGAAAAGTGGATAGGACTCAGTTTTATGGATTGAATAGCCACATTCAAAAAGGTAGTTCCTTTAGCTAAACAAGAAATACAAGAACAAGAAAGGTTAGGCTTGACAGAGGACAAACACTAGATTTAGTCTGAGAATGTTTTGATGTCAGAAGTCATCCATATTAATATGTCACATACACAGTTGGAGACAGGACTAGAGCTCGGTTACAGAGGGTGGGATGAGAGCAACAGATGTGGAGTTCATGGGACCCAACACATGAGGCCCTTTCTTGAGAATCGAATAGGCTAAAGGCTTGAACTCTAAGGAAAAGCCATATTTTGGTGGCAGGAAAGAAGAGAAAGCCAAGGAGATGGAGATGTAACGGTCAAGGAGGCAAGAAAAAAAATAAAGCGAAATAGAATTATTCAGGAAAGTCAACGGGAATGTGACCTTGAAGGAAGAAGTTGTTTAAGAAAGGAGATGCCTTAGCCTTCACAACAGTTACCTGAGAAGTGAAAGCTACACAAGCGGCAGCTTTCTCAGGCAGACGGCTTGAAGACTTTTATTTAAGTTCTCCAAGTCCCAGATAAAAGATATATTGAATTAAACCTAAAGATTAAAGCATAAGGCCATTTTATTATTGTAATTATTATCATTATTGTCAACAGTTTTGCCCTATCAATGCCTTGTCTTCTTTCTTAAATGTAAACAAGTTTTGACAGCAATTATAACCCTTGGGCTAAACTGGCTGACTCATTTTGCTTCATCTGCTGTCCAGCAGGTACTGTCACTCATTCATTCTTTCTTTCATTCAACAAATGTTCATTGAGAGCTGACCATGTACCAGGCAGTGTTAGGCACCGGAAGTAAAACTGCTACCACAAAACATATATTTGTTAAACGGAGCATGTTGCAAAAGGATACGAATTAAAACACATGAAAAACATGGGCATCTGCTACTTATTTTTACTGTTCATGAAAACTCCACAAGGAAAGTCACGGATCAGGGTTGCTTGAAAGACAGGAAAAGTCTTGTTACTTTTGAGCAATCTGCCATCTAAGAGAGTGCAGCTTGGTTACCTTTCTTGCCTAAGTGCGTGCTACAGATCTAAGTTTGCAGGACTAATTGTTGATATGTTCCTCTTGGTCCCTGTTCCTTTAGGCTCTTTCATTTTATCTATATTGCTATGTTCTTTTTGCCACTGAGACTCCTTCTTGCTCTACCTTATACCTCCCACCCTCTGCTGTCTCCAACATCCCACTCAATAGAATTACTGGCTCAACTCTCCCACCACTTATCTCCATTCTGCACGTGGCAGCCTGTGTAAAGCCTCATTACATGGCTGCAGGTCTGAACCATATGAGTTTAAACCAGTAACAATGTGTGTGATTTTGTCATAGCTATTGATCTCCTGGAGTGCTCTACTCCAGTCTGGTAGCTGTTAAGTGATGAGAAAATTAACCTTTCCTGACTATAATTTACAAGGTTGTGCAAAGCTTAATTAAGTAGGGCACAGAGATGGGAAGCAGCTAAGGAATTACAAAGGATCTCTCCACTTTTCCCCCAGCTTATCCCTGCACATAGACAGGGCCCTCTGAGTGCTGATTTTAAATTAATTACTCCATACACAGGAATGTAAACAGTGGTCACTAAGGTATGACTATTTCATAATATACACTAATTATTCTTAGACAAAATTAATCTATGTACTACAACTGGTATTTGCATAATTATAAATGTATAATAATGGAGCCAGCCTGGTGGGGTAGTGGTTAAGTTTGCATGCTGCACTTTGGCAGCCTGGGGTTCATGGGTTCAGATCCTGGGCATGGACCTACACCACTTGTCAGCTATGCTGTGGTGGCGACCCATGTACAAAGTGGAGGAGGACTGGCACTGCCATTTGCTTAGGGCTGATCTTCCTCAAGCAAAAAAAAAAAACCAAACAAATGGAGGAAGACTGGCGACAGATGTTAGCTCAGGGCAAATCTCCCTCAGAAAAAAATAAATAATGGACTTAAAATGACAACAAAGAACAAACTGCAGAATGGGGATTATTGACATCAGCAAAAGAAATAGATGGTAAATCAAAGTTACCTGCAATGATTTTGGAAACAATTTGTTTGAAGGTTTTCAGCCAAAGGCTAATACACAAAGGTTTATACCTTATTTCCTAGCATAGTATTCACCAATAATGACCCTTTTATTTACTTTTTCAAGTGTGTGGCAATCTGAACACAATGCATTACTTATCTTTGATTGTAAATATCTAAATTGTAAGAGTTCATTTTGAGGGGTTGGTCAATATTAACTAAATTTACAATATAAATTTTGTTAAAGCAACAAGTTTTGAAACTTAATACCTTTAACTTTTAACCAAAGAGCTAAATTTAGACCACTTTCCGAAAGGAAAGAAATCAAAGTGAAAATTTTTTTTTCTTTTAGCACAAAAAGATAATAATAGAAAAGCATGCATTTCTCACCAGCACCGTGGTTAAGGTTTATTTAGTGTTTATGTCAGCAGCTCTACAAAGTGTATTTGTATAAGATTTCATTAATTCTCACAACAAATCTATATGGCCATGTTACCTCTGTGAGAATAAAAGTTTGCAGCCTTGCTCAAACACCAGGAAAGGCAGAGAGGTAACGAAGACAGTCCCACTGGAAAGCCCATACAAGGACGAAGGGCCTCCTCTGCTTCAAGGCCTGTAGACAACAGCTGATCTACTCACAGTGAGTGAGGACACTGGAAGGAAGTGTGAACTTTCTTGTGTAAGCAGAGAAGAGAGGCATGGACATTTCCATTTTTTAGAAAGACAGCGTTAGTGGCAATGTGAGAAAATGGGCTGCAGAAGGGTGGAAGGATGGAAAGGGAACCACTTAATAAGCCATTGCCAAGATGAGACACCAAAATCTGGCAGAATCAAGTACTCCAAAATATTTATTAACTACCAGTCCTATATGAAAACTGATCAAAGAGGGGAGACTGCAATGGAATTTTCTCATCAACAACTTCCCAGCCATATCATAAAAATAAGACTTGTATTTATGACCATCATAAAACATGGTAGACCCTAACAATTGAGGACAGGTAAAGTGCTTTGGAAATTTACTTTGCAAATTCTGGTGCAAGAGGGAACTCGTTTTTTGCTTTGTTTTGTTTTGTTGTTAACAATTAGAGCCTTCCAGGGGCCGGCCTGGGGGCGTAGCGGTTAAGTGCGCACGTTCTGCTTCGGCGGCCTGGGGTTCGCCGGTTCGGATCCCAGGTGCAGACATGGCACTGCTAGGCAAGCCATGCTGTGGTAGGCATCCCACATGTAAAGTAGAGGAAGATGGGCACGGATGTTAGCTCAGGGCCAGTCTTCCTCAGCGAAAAGAGGAGGATGGGCAGCAGTTAGCTCAGGGCTAATTTTCCTCAAAAAAAAAAAAAATAATAATAATAATAAACAATTAGAGCCTTCCAAAAACAAAATAAGAAATTTCCCCCATAATTTTCCCCCAATAATATCCTGTAAAGGCAGGAGGTCTACCTGCTGGGATGCTGCAATGGGCACTTTTGATCTTATGGTCAATGAACTGGATGGCCTCAAATATCTTTACCAGCTTTGAAGTTTTATGGAGCTATGAGGAAAAAAACATCTTAGTAATAAATTAGTTTCCGAAATGAATGGATTATGCAGATCTCTGTCTCTCTGCCTCTGTCTCTGTCTCCCTCTCTTCACCAAGGATAGTGACAGAGCGCCCTACCATTAAAATGTCATGAGTTTTCTTTGTTTACACTGATCTAGGAATTTTTTTAAATTTTAAATAATGTTTCTTAAATCAAACCTTATAAAATGCTTAAAAGAAAGTATTCAATATTATAACATGATCCAAAAGAAACAAATGTCTCTATTTTGTTAGGTTTTGTTTGTTTGTTTTTGCTGAGGAAGATTCGCCCTGAGCTAACATCTGTGCCAATCTTCCTCTATTTCATATGTGGGTCCCCACCACAGCACAGCCCCCAACCAGTGCTATATGTCTGCACCCAGTTTTTTCATACTTACTTACTATAGGATAAGTAATTTCTTAGGTAGCCAGAATGTTACTATTAAGTCTGCCTTTGCCTTGTGTCACTTTAGGTGTATTTTGCTGCTCCATATTTAAAAGTGATTCTAGTATGTAGGTATGAGAGAACCTGGAAATAAAAACAGCACACAGTCACAGGCCAAAGGGCTGCCACACTCTGGGGATTGGTGACACATCAAGTGCATTATCTTTCCCACCCTAAGAGATCTTCTCCTTCAGATCTCCCCAAATGCCACTTTCCTTCAAATCTGTGACGGGTCTTTGTAAAAAAAAAAAAAAAGTTGTGTGGAAACCTTTTTTCTGGTTGGTGATATTTCTGTGCTTAAATACTGTGCCAAACGCAAGACTATTTTGTGAAAACGTAGGATTTAAAAAATCTTTGGATCATCCATTCAAACCACTTAGTACAAATATTCTTCACAGTAATAGTTGTTTTCAGGTAAAGATTCTCAGCTTCTGTGAAAATCTGGTCAGCTCTGCTGGGCTTGGAAACTATCTTAGGGATTACCACAGTCAGCTTAAACCTCCCAACTATGAATTCATTTGGACCCTTAGGTAATATGCATAAGCATCTCTTGGAAGAAATGAAGCTGTAAAATGTATTTAGGAGAAAATAAAAGCAATTAGTAGAAGAAAAGATCTAAGATTTTTTAATATAGAAAAAATTATGTACATGTATTATATACGTGATATTCTCATTAATATAAAAATAGAATAATTTAAAATTTTTAAACAGATGCCAACACTGAGAGAAGAAAAGAAAAGAATACCAAGATGATCACCAGCATAGCCTTCAGTGATCAGAATAAGCTTAAGGAGCATGATTATGGTTATAGAAGATGACAGTAAGACATTTTCAAACAGACAGGTGCACATATAGTTTTCTGGTCCTTGCGACTAAAGCAGAGCTGGGAAACAAGCAGTGCCAGCTCTGGAATTTCTTCACAGCACAGTTCTAGAAAAGAGAAACTGGTTGCAAGTAAGACAGGACCTGTCTTGGAGCTGCATTTGCATAGCAAGAATATGCTTTTCCTTAGATTGCATGATTATTTGGGGTGTCTTCAGAGAGGTGATAGAGACTGAAAGGATAACACCTCCTACAGAATTCTTTGCCAATAGCACTGAAATTGAAAGACTTGTATTCTTACCTTGGCTATGAGAATAATTATCTGTGTGACTTTGAGCAAAATGTTTGGTCTCTCTGGAAATCATGTTTTGCCTTTATAAATTGGGTTAGAGGGACTAGAGAGTAACAAGGGGACTTGCAGTGCTGGGAATCTTTGATTTTCTGAATGATTCAGAAATCTGGATCAGATTCTGAATCTGGATGATTCAGAAAATTCCCTTTGACTTATAAGTGCAAGCTTAGTCTAGGAAATATGGATCCATCCTCAGTCTAGAATATAAGGAAGTCTTGCCCCTCATCACAGCTGAGTGCTTTCACTTACTCCTAGAAGTTTGCAAGAGAATATTAGTGATAGAAAAGCTGAGCATCAATCAAATGTAGGATTTTAACAATGTCCTTTCACCCTGTTTTATTTTTCCTTATTTTTTTACATTGGACTCTTTAAAACAAGTGTCAAGTCTTGCTAATTTACTGTGCTGAAAACATAACATGTTGTTAAAAAAATAATGATAAATTCCTTTACATTGTGGTTCCTGGATGGGGCAGGAACACCAACCTATGCCATCATCTTTCAACCTTACCCCCTCTGTTAGTCATTCCTCTTCCTTACAGGTGTACTATGAGCAATCTCAGAGACCACCAAACCCAAAGAGATCTGATATTTAATGTGAAGCTAAAGGTGGCTTTCACCAGATCACACTGCGGGTAAAGCAATGAGAACTCCCAAATAAACACAATGGAGATGCTCACACATTTAGCGTTAGCACTGGACCTAAGTTCTCTCGTTAAGAATCATCTTTAGGCCAAGTGGGAATTTAATCTCTGCTTGGGGTTTTCCCCTGTGACATGGACTTGCCTACCTCTCAAGACTGCTTATTCTTTGGCCAGATCTTCTTTGGAGAATATTGTGCGTTAGGGTATGGATATGGCCAAGGGAGAGTAAATGGTATTATTGTATCTATAGCTGTTGTCAAGTGCCATTAACAACTTTTCAACAGGAACTGTTTCCCAAGACTTTTCCAGGAAGTAGCTTCAACACTGTCTTGGATGGAAGATGTCTGGCTGGCACTTTTGTTAAGAGGAGTGGGAGAAAAAGACAACCAGCATGTAGTGTCTACCCAGGATTAGGCTCCTATAAATGTTCATCCCATAAATCATGATCACAATCTTGAGGAGTCAACATTATTATCCCATTTTACAGATGAGGAAACAGAGGCATAGAGGGAAGAGTTGTGTGGTCAGATTCAAACACAAGTTTGTTTTGCTTGCCCTATACTGTGCTGTCCCATCGTCCACGAGCATGACCAGTATAACCAGGAGGACCAGCACGGGACTCAGTTAAGCCCTCAGTTACGTCAGCTGCCTGCCAATTTTACTGCCACATGGGCATCTCTGGGTAACTTTTCCCTATGGGTTTAGCTCAACAAACTTACATAGGCAGAACAAAACAGGGTACCAGAGAACATTTGGGGAAATGAACAACGGAGCTCAATAGGTTATAGTAAAGTTTCCAGAATCTGCTGCTGGAGAAGTTTGGGAAATATGTTAAGGAGTTTGGTCAATGAGAAATCCAAATGAGTGTTTTTAGAAGGAAGGCAGGAGTTGCTCGTGTGTGTTTATTTCACCACAGAATCAAACAATCTTATAAATGAGCACCAAGTCTATCCCCAGTACCATACCATGGACAGCACATGAGAAGGGGAGGGTGTTATCCTGGAGAGCTAAGACAAGCATTTCTAACATAAGAAATCACGAAAGAAAGTAAGACCAAGCAGGTAAACATTTTAAATAAACCACACTTTTCACCAGTAAATAGCTCACTAGATAAAAGAACTCACTTGGTTCCCAAATTTTAAAGTATGACTAATAAATGATAATCAAAATATTTACCATCATACATTTAGACAATTTAGAACATGATAATCAATTACATCAGTATTCACTGTTATATTTAGTACTATTTGAAATAAAGGTGAACTCATATCCACAGAATCTGTCAATATTCTTAAAAGAGAAAATTATTCTCATTTGGAAAAATAAAGATTCTTACATTTTCCCTTGTGGAGAGAAATAAAACCGAAAACATAATAATTTTGATTAAAGATGATAGGGGTCAAACAAACAAGAAATTGAACTGCAATTTTCAAAAATAACATTTCAAATCTCATTCTGTATTTGCTCAATGATTTTGGAAGCTCCATATTTATTGATTGAAACGAAGAAGAGAAAATCAAATTGTCTTCAGATATTTCCTTGCAGGAATTATAAACACATTATAGAAAAGCAAATGATACCATGAGAAAATACTCCTAGGTTTATAGCAAGCTAAAGCTGCTTGGAAGCAAGAAGATATGGACGGTGTCAATATCCCAGAATAAGATTTATAGACAATAAATGATGATATTGGATAAATGGGTCCTAAAAGGGATGTGGTACAGCTCAGGACACAGAGAAGAATATGTTGTCCCAGATGCTGGCTGACTTGGTCCCATGGTCAGCCAGCAGAACCACCCTCAACTCTCCACCCTGCCTTGTACTTCTCTTCCTATAAATTAATCTGTATCTGTATCCATCTTTACCACCTTCTCAGGGCTATAAACTTTTCCAAAAAGGATTAAACAACTTCCATTGCATAACATCAGTGTATAAAAGGGTGCCATAAGCAGCCTAAATGTTCTCTGAAGGCAGACTACACCCTTTCCATATTTGCATCATCTGGGTGGACACATAGTAAGTACGTACTTAAGTTGTGCGATGTTCACAGATATGCAGGCACCCACTGCAGTGTTTCTTAATGTTCCATTTGGCCACCAGATGTCAGTGTATGATAAAGAATGCTATAACACCAGTGCTTGTTTCTAGCTCGAAAGGATTAAAAGGCAATTGTGATGAGTTGAATTTGCCAGAGGGGAAAAGAGCAAATAAATTCAAAACACAGTCCATTGGGAGAAGAAATGGAGAAGAGCTGAGAAGGGCTACGCCCCACTAACCCACAGTCTTTGATACTACAGCCTACCAGATGGGAAAACCCGTCTCCACTTTTTTAAAAAGTGCATCTAAAAGTCTGTTGTTGTTTATAAGAAGTTAAGTAAAATGAGCATAATAAACACACACTAATAGGAGCTCAATTAAATATAAATAGCTTAAACTAATTAGAAAAAATCCTAGATGTTGTAGAATTTGGATTAAGAATGTTCAAAATATATATCTGCATAAATTACTAGGCATTTAATAATCATATTGATGGGTATGTAAGTGAATTAAGAGCTAGAAAAAAAAATCAAAGGAAGAAAGTCACATCACGTAGAAAATCAAATTTCCTGAACAGGACTCAAAGTGTTCAGGATTTCATAACTGAATTATAAAAATGTTGGTCTGATTAATTAACTAAAGCTTACAGTACAAAACATCAACTCTTTTGATATATAAAAATAAAAAGTGAAGTTCTCAAGGCCTGTTGATTCTACTCCCTCAACATGGTTCAGATCCATCCATTTCTTTTCATTGCTGCTCCAACCCTGCACATGAGACAGTCAAAATCTCTCACCATAATCACTCTGGCTGCCCTGCAGCTTCCCCTTTCAAATCTATTCTCCACCCTGCAGCCAAAGGGGTCTTTAAAAACAGAAATTGGATCATTCATTCCCTGCTTAGATCACCAGCACCTAATGCCTTCAGGCTAACACCCAGCCCCATGCAAGGCCTACAAGGCTCTTCAGGGTCTGCCTCCAGTTTACTCACTTAGCCTGATTTCTCCTCATCCCCAGGCTCCAGAAGAGAATAACCTATGCACTCTCTACCCACCTGGCCTCTATGTGCACTGTTCTTTCTGCCTCATTCACACTTCACCATGTTAATTCCTACCCATGTACCACCTCCTCCAGGAATCCCATGATTTCTCCCTCCCTAATCTCACCTTCCCCTGCAACACACAGTAGGTTAGGTGCATATGTAAGTGCATGCCACAGCATTTACCCAAGCTGTTCACTACTTCTCCATTACATCTTACACTCCTTCATTCTTAAATCTCACTTAGCACCCTCTAAACTCTCCATGAATGATCTTTGCCATCCTGTGGTTATTCCAAGGCCTAGAGATCTTATCTCAGTAACCCAAGGTCACACATACTTAGTTATTTGTAGAGCAGGGAGTAGGGTCCAGATACCTGAATCCAAGTCCTGGGCTCTTCTCAATGGCCTGGGCTACTTCCAATGGCCTTTAAGTAGGAACCACTTCATAGGAATATAGAAGAGATCATTATTAAATAGAGGTACTAATAAAAGTATTAAAGAAAAACAGATCTAGTAACTGTACAGATGTTAAACCTTCAAAAATATTGCCATGAACTCAGGCAGAAAATTATTGAATTTGTCTGCTCCACCTTTTTAGAACCTGAATTAGGAATCTAAGATTGCTTTCCAAAAGCTAAATGGTTCTGCTTACTGGCTTTCACTTTTACGGATGTGGCCTCCACCTTGCTAATTGCTTTAGAACACTAGCTATATCTTGCATTGTCCTCATCAGTGTGTTTACAGTATTTTATAGGGCCCTTTCCTTTCCTCCGTCCACCCTCATTCTAATGTAATATATAAAAACTCATGATCTTCATAACCTAATATGTGTGTTCCCAGAAGTCTGCAGTCAGAATGACTTTACAGAATGTCAAAGAAGGAGATGAGGCCTCAGGTAAGTCTCTCTGGTAAATGACTATGTTGATTTCCACAGCAAAAGGGAGCACAAGAACTGGGAAGGGACTAAACAAGATGATCTGCGAAAATTTTCTTTTCCAAGGAGGCACTCCTTCTTGCCTGATGTTGCAGAGAACATAAGTCAATGAAACTCTCCAAGAATCCCTGAGGCAGCCGGGACTCTGGTTCATGGTTACTTCAGGGACCAGAGCTCCCACAGAAGCCTCTATCTTGGCCTACTAACAATAAGAAATAATCCCACTTTTCAAAAAGCATAAGAGTGATATTTGGAGTAGGAGGTCAACGGGAAACCTGTACTTCTTCAGACTCCTTTCGTGCAGATCTCTAAAGTCATGTATTTGGGCCTCTGACCTAAGTTACCTATAGCACTCCCGCTCTCCACTGGAGCTATATATTCCAACCCTGGGTCTCAAACCTTAGTCAACAACTGTTTAGTACTCTCAGGTGTCTAGAAGCCTCTCCTCTATGTCTCAGAAATGGGCTGAGGTCCTGCTGTGAGATGACTGCTTTCACCTGAACTCCCGCTGCTCAGCCTCATTCTTTGCACTAGAGCCCCTGGAACATTTGTGTACACCTGAGAAGAGCACACAGTTGGAACAGCCTTAGGGCAATGACTGCTGGAACATGGAGATGCTCCCCAGGGGACAATTCTCTCATCATTGCAGTTAGCCTGGGTCTCCTAACTTTGTCACATAAAGTGTCTGTCCCCACTGGCCTGTGATACAGATATGCCATCATCCTTATGCTCACATTCCAACATTTCCATCCACTGAATACCAGATCAGTAAGAGAATTACAATTGGATCAAGAAAATAAAATATATTTATAGAAAAGAAGAAGAAAAAAGGAATAAACCCTAAGTAGAGGGAGGGGATATGAAAAATTAGGCAGAAATAGGAAGAGAAACTTTTGTAGACTTGGTATGTCATGGTGACCTTTCAGCTCAGTGTGGTTGAGACCAGACTGTCCTACTCCTCAAGCACAGATATTTAAACCTTGCAAGTTAGGAGTCACACAAGAGAGAGAAAGCATGGTTAATATTACTAAATGTCCCTTCTTCCAAAGTTGAAGCAGTTGGGAACTAGAAAATACAAGCACATAGATTACCTGAGTGAGGAGACCCTAGGGACTCTCAGACATAGTGTCACAGAGGAGGAGCAGGAATAGACGTCAGATGAGGAGGCTGGAAGGCATAAGAGCTAGTTGGGAGCCAAGAAATGGAAGCAAGGACTAGAATCTATTTCTTAAAGGACTCTGTAAGGAAAAGAAAAGAGTGAAATACGAGAATATGGTAAATGTGACAGCTGAATGCTTTCAGGTTGCAGAACAGAAATATGTTTTTCTACAGGCTGAGGGGATGGAACAAGTGGAGAAGGAGAAACTGAATGTTCAAGAAAGAGATAATTGCTAATCAAGCAAATTCCCAGGGCAAGTGGGAAAAGAAGCAAGGAAAGTCACAAGTAGAATAAAGATAGAAGAATTTGAGATAATGTTTATTATCTGATTTAAAAGAAAGAAGTTTTTTTTCTTTTTTTCTGAGTAAGATTTGCCCTGAGCTAACATATGTTGCCAATCTTCCTCTTTTTGCTTGAGGAAGATTCACCCTGAGCTAATATCCATGACAATCTCCCTCTATTTTGTATGTGGGTTGCTGCCATAGCATGGCCGCCAAGTGATGTAAGTCTGTGCCGGGGAACCGAACCCAGGTCACTGAAGAGGAGTAGACTAAACTTAAACACTAGCCATGGGGCCAGCCCCAGGAAAATAAATTTTAAATGGAAATAGCTGTCTATGATAAAGACAGGGTCATGAATGGTGTTAATTTCAATTTTTCCCAAGTATCTTCAGCTACAAAAGAAGTTTCAAAAAGCAAGACATAGTAGACTCTCTTCTCTTTAATAAAATAAATTCAATAGGAATACCATTTAATTTTCCTCTCTCCCATTCTTGAAAGTTTTCTGGCAGTCATAACTGACACGATATTATTTACTTCCAAGTAGTCATTACATTTTTTAAAATTCTTTTCAGTATTCCTTAGTAGATAGTTTCACTAGATAAAAGTAACCACCTCAAGTTACCACATTTTAAACATAGGCTGATTTTTCCCTTGATTAGCAATCATTTTACTTTTTGCTGTTATATGATTAGAGACTCTCTTGACAGTTTCAAGTTGTTAAAATACTGTTTTTTTTCCTTCATTCTTTTGCTTCAAAAATCACTACACCAACCATTCATGTAGGCAGAATAATAGTGCCAGAAAATAGGACACAGAGATTCAGCCACAACTATAACTACCAGTTAGAAATCAATCCTACAATTTTAGACAAAAGAATGTAAAAATACTAATTTTTACTTCGTTCTTAATCAACTATGATACTCTAAGACACGTCTGTATGTAAAACTGGGTTTGGCATACTGATGACTATTAATATGAAGTGTGCTTCAAATTCAACATCAGGGCATGCCAGCTATGCTGATCATGAACATATATTTAGTATTTCTACAGTTCCTTTCATTGTGGGATCTCAAAGACACTTTAAATCTCCATTACAACAGCAAGCCTAATTTAAACCAAGCATCAGGAAGGATATTGCCCAAAAAGCAAACTACAGGAAGTTCGGGTGAGTTTCCCACTCAACGTAATGTTTAAAATCTGAGAATAGCATTTAGGATTCAGGACAAATGTCTGTGAATTCTAAATCAATTTCAAGTCAATATGCTTGGGAAATAAAAAATACCAAAATATTCATGATGCAACTGTAGAACAGAAATGTTTAATTCTGTTACAAAGGAAAAAGAAAGGGAATATTCTTTTTTAGTGAGAGAATTTCAAGTATCATTAAGAATTGTCTAGGTTTGCTGGTGTCAGAAATAGGAAATCTACAACTGGTTAATTACCTTACATGTTGTAATATTCAATGATATTTTACTAGTATTACTACCTTTGCGAAAGTGTTGAAATTAATTGCATTTACTAAATAAGAATTTTTAGGGGCCACACGAAGTGGAATTACTATCCCTAGATTGCCAATTTAGATAGCTCCACATGTTGATTTTTGTCAACCATTGAGAAATAAAATTTTAACATTAGATAATGCTTTACACGCCATTTACATAGCTTGAGAATCAGTATACGTTTAATAATAAAATATTACTTGGTTAATATACTTAGGTAATATATAATTAGCCAACATACAATATACTTAGTTAATATAAATAAATATTACTCAGTTAACATATATAATATACGAAGTTAATAAAATATAATTAGTACATTAATCAATATACTATGTTTCATAAAAAAAATATCTTTGCTAGTTATATTCATGTGTTAACCACCAAAGCCTTTGTGTCCAGCATGAGAAGATAGCACTAGAGTAAAAGAAAACAGCTGACAATTTAACATATGTCGAAATACTTTGCTAATAGATTTTCCCCACATGGCCGTAAGTATCATTTTATAAATCCAAAGCCATTTCTAATACTCTAGGGATGCCTCAATTGTTAACTTCACTTCGGGTAAAAGCTCCTTTTAATGAGAATAGTCTGGAACATTATTATTATTTTTTTCAGTATGGAAATCTGGTCACTTCTGTATATTTATTTTAAAATTGATAACCTTACTGAACTCTCTTATTAGTTCCAATGGCTTTTCAGTTGTCTCCTGAAACTTTGTGAATACAATAACATATTAAGGCTCAATTACTGTGGTACATGCTTTAAATTTCTAATCATATCTAATCCTTACAAAAAACCTTAAGCAATAGTATATAGTCTAAGTTCAACAGACGTATTTCTTGATTAACCAAAGAAATAAGGGAAAGAGGAGAGACTCCTATGTAAAGTGCAAAGAGTTACGGGAATGGAAAGTGTTATTATAATTATTTCTCCACTGTATCATCCATCTCCATGCCTTTAACAAGCATTTCTCTTGATCCTCTTTTCTAGCAGCCAGCCAGTCATCTCCTGCCAAAAAGTCATGTCAACATATCCAAAAGCAAGCTCATCATCTTTCTCCACAGCTATTAAGTAACCATTTTTCTCCTATGAATTCCTGTAACATTGTGCTTTATCACTTAAAGGGTGTTTAGTACATTCTACTTCTTAATCTCCTCTATAGGAAAATATAATCCTTGAAACCGATACTAATGATTTATAAACCTTTGTAGCTCTCACAACACATATAGGCTCTCAGTGAACATAAGATGAACTCAACTGAATTCCAGCTTCTCACAGCTGGGCCCATATACTGACCCAGGGGGCATGAGGGTTGTCATCCTGGGGTACTGATGACGTGTCCCTCTCACTCACTTGGATGCCTTGAATATGCCCAGGTGCAGTGAGCCATCCTCTTCCTGCTTCCCTCACTGGGACACATCCCAGAAACAGCAGGTGCAGAATGTGCGACATTCACGGGACTAGCAGAGGCACTACCCAGAAGGACCATGCAAGGAAGACCAAGATATCACATGGCAGGAGAAGGTCCAAGATGGCGGCGTGAGTAGTCTTCTTTGTCTCTCCGCCTTCGAATCTACAACTAATTGGACATTCACTGCTTAACAAAGGATATCCATATAGCATCTCAGGACACCCGAGAGACCCACGCTGCTATACATTGGAAGGCAGACGGACTTCCCTCCGGGAGGAGGTGGAGATAGGTGAAAACTCTCCGACCCCAACCCCCGAACAGCCTAGTACCTACAAGCGGCTTTCTCCCAGCGGACACCCCCAGAACATCACCACACACCAAGGGTAGGAGGGAGTGCACACCAGAGGAGCAATGGTGGAAACAGGTGACCAGAGCCCTACCTAAGCCCCCCGCAATTACACCTAAGCCCAGAAGGAAGCTCCAGAGTTACACACCAGAGGCGGCGGGGAAAACCCCTACCCGCCATTAGCGGAGAGGCCCCGCCCAGCATCCACAACGCCGAGAGGCTCCCGGAGAGAATTCCAAACGGGGTGGCGGCCCGCCAGCTGCTACTACTGGCCCCACTGACCGGGCTATTGCCCAGGAGGGGCTCGGGACTACTGGAGATCTCCTGGGAGAGGACTGGGGCTGGGTGGAGCTCCAGCGGCTGGCTCCGCGGCCCAGGGGGGAAACTCCAGAGTTCCGCCTGGGCAGCAGGCAAAATCTCTACCTGCCATTAGCAGAGAGGCCCCGCCCAGCATCTACAATGCCGGGAAGCTTCTGGAGAGAATCCCAAATGGGGCGGCGGGCCGCCAGCTGCTGCTGCCAACCCCACTGACTGGGCTTTCGCCTCGGCGGGGCTTGGGGCTACCGGAGATCTCCTGGGAGAGGACTGGGGCTGGGTGGAGCTCCAGCAGCAGGCTCCAAGGCCCGGGGCAGAAACTCTGGAGTTGCCTCTGGGCAGCAGGCAAAGTCTCTACCTGCCATTAGCAGAGAGGCCCCGCCCAGCATCCTCAATGCTGGGAGGGTCCCGAAGAGGAGAATCCCAGGCAGGGCAGCAGCCAGCCAGCTGCCACTGAACTCAAGGTCTCTGGTTATCCCCCAGACAGGGCAAGGGGCTCCCCGAGATCCTAGGGGAGAGGACTGGGGCTGGGTGGAGTTCCAGTGACCTGGCTCCATGGCCCAGGCGTAAACTCTACAGTCTCACAGCAGCCTCAGCAATAGCCTCTGCACAGCACTAGTAGAGAGTACCCACCCAGCAACCACAAGGCTGGAAGACCCTGGGACAAAAGTAGCATAGCTAGGTGAGCTAACCACAGACTGCAGAAGATGCCCACAGCTCTGCTGTGACCCATAGTGGACAAGTGAGATTTTCTGGGCACTGACAGTGACAGAGCTGCAAATATAAGTGATCCTGCCCCTGGCTGCTGGGAAAGCCCATAACACCGCTGCAGACCCTAAGGAGGGAGCACGTCTAGGTGGTCTGCAACAGTAGGCACCAGCAGCCTGAAGCCCCCTTGTGACGGCCCCCACAGCTGAAGAGGGAACCCACAGGACCACTGTGACTATGAGGATGGGCCCAGGCCCAATTAGCAACAGCTGATAGGGTTCCTGGTTGGTGCAGTATAAACAGCTGTCCCCCCACCACACCGGTAGAAACAAGTGGAAGCAGTAACTAAACTCTATCTCTATGCGGAGGCACAAATCTATACCATCAAGCAATATGAAAAAATATATTTAATCTCCAGAACAGAAGGAAAATGACAAATACACAGAAAACAATCCAAAAGACAATGAAATATATAACCTAAATGATGATCACTTCAAAACAACCATCATTAAAAAACTCAGTGAGTTAAAAGAGAATTCAGATAGACAACTCAACGAGTTCAGGAGCTATGTCACAAAAGAGTTCGATACTATAAAGAAGAACGAAACAGAAATACTGGAAATGAAGAACACAATAGAGGAGATTAAGAAGAATCTAGATGCACTGAACAGTAGGGCTGATAATATGGAGGAAAGAATTAGCAATTTGGAAGATAGGAATATAGAAATGCTGCAGGCAGAGGAGGAGAGAGAACTAAGACTAAAAAGAAATGAAGAAACTCTCTGAGAATTATCCGATGCAATTAGGAGATGCAACGTAAGGATTATAGGTATACCTGAGGGAGAAGAGAGGGAGAAGGGGGCAGAAAGCCTATTCAAAGAAATAATGGCTGAGAACTTCCCAAACCTGGGGAGAGAGATGGAACTTCATGTGACAGAAGCCAATAGATCTCCAAACTTTATTAATGCAAGAAGACCAATGCCGAGGCATATAGTAGTGACACTAGCAAAAGTCAATGAGAAGGAGAGAATACTAAGGGCAGCCAGGCAGAAGAAATTAACCTACAAAGGAACCCCCATCAGGCTATCAGCAGATTTCTCAGCAGAGACTTTACGAGCTAGAAGAGAGTGTAATGATATATTCAAAAATCTGAAGGACAAAAACCTGCAGCCGAGAATTCTCTACCCAGCAAAAATATCCTTCAAATACGATGGAGAAATAAAAACTTTCCCAGATAAACAAAAATTAAGGGAATTCATTGCCACAAAACCTCCTCTTCAAGAAATGCTCAGGAAAACCCTCATTCCTGAAAAATCAAAACAAGGAAAGGGGCTACAAAACCAAGAGCAAAGGAGATAAGTAGAAGGACAACAACAGAGAGTAGCAGCTCTCCATCAGAACAGACTAAACCATGGGATGAGAAACAAAGGAAATTGGAGACAACTGGAAAACAAGATATAAAATGGCAGTGGTAGGCCCCCACATTTCAATAATCACTCTAAATGTAAATGGATTGAACTCTCCAATCAAAAGACACAGAGTGGCAGGGTGGATCAAAGAACAAGACCCAACAATATGCTGCCTCCAGGAAACACACCACAGCCCCAAAGACAAACACAGACTCAGAGTGAATGGATGGAAGACAATACTCCAAGCTAATAATGAACAAAAGAAAGCAGATGTTGCTATTATAATATCAGACAAAATAGACTTCAAAGCAAAACAGATAAAGAAAGACAAAGAGGGACAGTATATAATGATAAAAGGGACTCTCCACCAAGAAGACATAACACTTATAAATATATACGCCCCCAACACAGGAGCACCAAAATTTGTAAAGCAACTCTTCACAGAACTAAAAGAAGACATCAACAACAATACAATAATAGTAGGGGACCTCAACACCCCATTAACACCAATGGATAGAACATCCAGACAGAAAATCAACAAGGAAATTATAGAATTAAATGAAAAGTTAGACCAGATGGACTTAATAGATATATATAGAACACTTCATCCAAAAGCAGCAGGTTACACATTCTTCTCAAGTGTGCATGGAACATTCTCAAGGATTGACCATATTTTGGGAAACAAAGCAAGCATCAATAAATACAAGAGAGTTGAAATAATATCAAGCATCTTTTCTGATCATAATGCTATGAAACTAGAAATCAACTCCAAGAATAAAGCAGAGAAAGGTGCAAAAATGTGGAGACTAAACAACATGCTACTGAACAAATAATGGATTATTGAAGAAATTAAAGAAGAAATCAGATATTATCTGGAGACAAATGAAAATGAGAACACATCATACCAAATCATTTGGGATGCAGCAAAGGCAGTCCTAAGAGGGAAATTCATTGCAATACAGGCTCACCTCACTAAACAAGAAAAAGCTCACATAAGCAAACTCAAATGACACCTAACAGAATTAGAAAAAGAAGATCAAACAAAGCCCAGAGTCAGTAGAAGGAGGGAAATAATAAAAATAAGAACAGAAATAAATGATATTGAAACAAAAAAGACAGTAGAAAGGATCAATGAAACAAAGAGTTGGTTCTTGGAAAAAATTAACAAAATCGACAAACCCTTAGCCAGACTCACCAAGAAAAGAAGAGAGAAATCTCAAATAAATAAAATTAGGAATGAGAGAGGAGAAATCACAACAGATACCAAAGAAATACAAGGGATCATAAGAGAATACTATGAAAAACTATATGCCAACAAATTGAACAACCTAGAAGAAATGGACAAATTCCTAGACTGTTACAACCTCCCCAAACTGAACCAGGAAGAAATGGAGAATCTGAATAGGCCAATCACAAGTGAAGAAATAGAAACAGTAATCAAAAACCTCCCCCAAAATAAGAGTCCAGGACCAGACGGCTTCTCTGGAGAATTCTACCAAACATTCAAAGAAGACTTAATACCTATTCTTCTCAAACTGTTCCAGAAAATTGAGAAAGATGGAGAACTCCCTAACACATTCTATGAAGCCAACATCACTCTGATCCCCAAACCTGACAAGGACAACACAAAGAAGGAGAACTACAGGCTGATATCACTGATGAACATAGATGCAAAAATCCTCAAGAAAATTCTGGCAAACCGAATACAGCAATACATCAAAAAGATTATACACCATGATCAAGTGGGATTTATACCAGGGACACAGGGATGGTTCAACATCCACAAGTCAATCAACATGATACACTACATTAACAAAATAAGAAGCAAAAAACCACACGATCATCTCAATAGATGCAGAGAAAGCATTCGACAAGATCCAACACCCATTTATAATAAAAACTCTCAATAAAATGGGTATACAAGGAAAGTACCTCAACATAATAAAGCCATATATGACAAACCCACAGCCAACATCATACTCCACGGACAAAAACTGAAAGCCATCCCTCTGAGGACAGGAACAAGACAAGGGTGCCCACGTTCACCACTCCTATTCAACATAGTATTGGGGGGGTTGGCCAGAGCAATTCAGCAGGAAAAAGAATTAAAAGGAATCCAAATAGGCAATGAAGAAGTAAAACTCTCACTGTTTGCAGATGACATGATCTTATATATAGAAAACCCCAAAGAATCCTTAGGAAAACTATTAGAAATAATCAACAGCTACAGCAAAGTTGCAGGGTATAAAATCAACATGCATAAAACAGTAGCATTTCTATACACTATCAATGAACTAACAGAAAAAGAACTCAAGAACTCAATCCCATTCACAATTGCAACAAAAAGAATAAAATACCTTGGGATAAATTTAACCAAGGAAGTGAAAGATCTATACAATGAAAACTACAAGACTTTCTTGAAAGAAATTGACGACGACATAAAGAGATGGAAAGACATTCCATGCACATGGATTGGAAGAATAAATATAGTTAAAATGTCCATACTACCTAAAGCAATCTACAGGTTCAACGCTATCCCAATCAGAATCCCAAGGACATTCTTTACAGAAATTGAACAAAGAATCCTAAAATTCATACGGGGCAACAAAAGACCGTGAATTGCTAAAGTAATTCTGAGTAAGAAAAACAAAGCCGGTGGCATCACAATCCCCGATTTCAAAACATGCTACAAAGCTACAGTGATCAAAACAGCATGGTACTGGTACAAAAACAGGTCCACAGATCAATGGAACAGAATTGAAAGCCCAGAGATAAAACCACACATCTATGGACAGCTAATCTTTGACAAAGGAGCTGAAGGCCTACAGTGGAGAAAAGAAAGTCTCTTCAACAAATGCTGCTGGGAAAACTGGACAGCCACATGTAAAATAATGAAAATTGACCATTCTTTTTCACCATTCACAAAAATAAACTCAAAATGGATCAAAGACCTAAAGATTAGGCCTAAAACAATAAGTCTTCTAGAAGAGAATATAGGCAGTACACTCTTTGACATCAGTTTCAAAAGAATCTTTTCGGACACTATAACTCCTCAGATGAGGGAAACAATAGAAAGAATAAACACATGGTACTTCATCAGACTAAAGAGTTTCTTCAAGGCAAGGGAAAACAGGATTGAAACAAAAAAATGCCCACTAATTGGGAAGAAATATTTACAAGCTACTTTTCCGACAAAGGATTAATCTCCATAATATACAAAGAACTCACACAGCTTAACAACAAAAAAACAAACAACTCGATCAAAATATGGGCAGAGGACATGAACAGACACTTACCCAAGGAAGATATAAGTATGGCCAATAGACACATAAAAAGATGTTCATCATCACTAATCATCAGGGAAATGCAAATCAAAACTACACTAAGATATCACCTTACACCTGTTAGATTGGCAAAAACATCCAAAACCAAGAGTGACAAATGTTGGAGAGGTTGTGGAGAAAAAGGAACCCTCATACACTGTTGGTGGGAATGGAAACTAGTGCAGCCACTATGGAAAACAGTATGGAGATTCCTCAAAAAGTTAAAAATAAAAATACCTTATGACCCAGCCATTCCACTACTGGGTTTCTATCCTAAGAACCTGAAATCAGCAATCCCAAGAGTCCCATGCACCCCTATGTTCACCACAGCATTATTTACAATAGCCAAGACGTGGAACCAACCTAAATGCCCAGAAACTGATGACTGGATAAAGAAGATATGGTATATATACACAACGGAATACTACTCAGCCATAAAAAAGGACCAAATTGTTCCATTCGCATCAACATGGATGGACCTTGAGGGTATCATGTTAAGCGAAATAAGCCAGACAGAGAAAGACGAACTCTATATGACTCCACTTATAGGTGGAAGTTAACATATAGACAAGGAGAACTGATCGGTGGTTACCAGGGAAAAGGGGGTGTGAGGGGAGGGCACAAAGAGTGAAGTGGTGTGCCCACAACATGACTAACAATAATGTACAACTGAAATCTCACAAGGTTGTAATCTATCATAATCTTAATAAAAAAAAAAAAAGATATCACATGGTACCAGAAAGCCGAGTCTGTTTACCACTGATTTAAAATGAAGAAACTAAGGGCAGTTCTTTACCCAGGCACGATATAGATGCAGTCTACACCCAAGCTGCCCATGACATTTGTCCCTTTCATAAGAAAGATGATCATCCAAATGATGAACTTTCCCTAAAATAGCCTGTGGGGTAGGAAGTTAACAGTGTACAGGGCTTCTACTTGCGTAGGACCTGGCCCCCTTAAACATAGTTGTTAGTTCCTTTAAAGATAAGTAAATTAGGCTCTGCCAAAATGTTGGATTCCTAATAAAAGAAATACATTATGTAGTTTATCCTACTATCAAAAGGCTCCAAGAGGGGTAAATCATTGTATACTATCTTGATGGCCCTCCATCCCCAATACATTTTTTTCAATGAAAGCATATAGCCCTCTGTGTACATCACCTGGATGCTTACATCAAATTCATTCAGAGCCGCAGCCAGCTCGCCGATGCCCGTGTGGCCTTTGGCTTCATCAGTGGGCGAGGTAGCTTGAGCAGCATTGGAGATGCCAGCAATGGCCTCCTGGACTTGTTTGAACACATAGTCTCGGTTGGCTCTTGTGGCGGCAACATCGGGGTGGCGGAGAAATGCTTGGGAGGCCGTGTACAGCATTGTGGCATTCTTCTTCAGAGCCCCTCGGGCGGCTGCCATCTCATCCCGACAGTGAGGGTCCTTCAGCTCCTGTGTGTGCAAACCATGAAACCTGTCACATCCATGATGTTTGCCATGGAAGCGTTTGTAACAGAACTTAGAGTCACAGACTCTTACAATCACATTGAATTTTAGAAACTATCTACTCTCCCTTGTGCTCTCTCTAGCTGCCAGGACTTTGCATATACTGTTCCTTCTGTGTGAAATATCTGAGCATCTCTTCTTCACCCTATCCTTTCATGTGGCATGACTTGATCCTCTGAGAACCCACTTTCCAACCAACTCTTCAAGCTATGTCTCTTTCTCTCCACTCCTACAGACCCCATTCCCTCCTATCATTAACCTTCATCATACTTTATTGTATTTCCTTATCTAAGCATAAGTTTCCCTCCTATACTGTATGTCCAATGAGAGCAGGGAGCCCTGTCAACCTTGTTCAGTGGCTCTTTGATAATTAGCACCATCTCTGGCCCATAAAAGGCATTCAGTAATATTGCGGAAAGAATGCAAAAACCAAGGCACCACAAGGTAAGTGGCTGGCATGGATCAGAGATAGCTATCAGCAGACAGCAAACTCAAACTTCAGTCTTCTGATACTCTGCTTGTCTCCATTTTCAATTATAATTACAAACACAGGAAACAATTTCTGTTGATTTTTGATTAGTCCCTTATTGCCACTTCATCATCATTTTCAGAATAGGGTTCATTTTTCTAAAAAGTACCTTTAATGCCAGCTCAATCATTGAGTTTAGGGAATAAAAAATAATATGTCAAAGATGACTTGGTTTCCTAGTTTTGGATGTCAAAAATCGCCTCTGGGGAGTCTCTATTTTCAGCTTTAAGAGTACTGTTAAGAAAATGTTCATATCATTTTTGGAAATGTTAAAGGCAGTGCTGCTCTCTAAGAGCCATGTAGGATTGCCAGCTGAGAATCTCCGGGAGAATATTTTTCCAGCTCAAAAGATCATTAAAAGATATTTGAACTACTGGGGTTATATTCCTATTTGCTCATTTGGTACATGAAACATAGATGACCTGGAAACAGTGAATTACATCTTCTCTTTTGTGTCAAAATAATTCTGAGACTAGCACATTACATGTGCTATCTAAGATTATCAGGACAAATGGACAATAAGTAATAAACAAATGAACCATTTATACTCCTTTGCTTAAGTACTAACAGATTTATGCCAGCCAACACAATTTCTAAATTGGTATTATTTATTTTTAGCCCTAAGGATGAACACAGATAAATAGGTAACAAACACGTGAGTGTATTCTTTATGCTGGCTGATAATCCAGGCAGTGCAGTTAGAAGATTTCTCCCCACTAGTCACGAAGGGCCTTATTAACCTCCAGAATACGTGGACCAAAAACTCCATATTCTATTCTGGGGTATCTAGACTTAAAAAAAATCATCTAAATATGTAAGTAGGAGATTTGGGGAGCTGGGGGGCAGGGGTGGGAAAGTCTCTCCATAAAGATATGTGAGGAAATATTCTTCAATCGCTAGAAAAAAAATTCCAAACAATCTAAATGTTGAATTATGAAGAACTGGTTAAGTAAACTACTGAAGCATTTACTTAATGGACTATGTGAATATCAAAACTCATTTCCAGCAAAGTAATAACACAGCTAATATTTATAAAATAAATAAGAGGGTAGACAATATGAATACTTTTATGCATAGTATAATTGTAAATATCTTAATGTATGAAGATAAATACCGAAAGCCAAAATAACAAAATATCAGCACCATTGTTTTGTGGGTAGTAGGGTGTTACGCGGCATTTTTTTTTCTGTAAATTCTGCTTCTTTTTCTAAATTTTCTTGAAAGAGTCTGAACCAGCAATTAATTATAAACAAAATATTCATGAAATAAAAATAAATTATATTTATGGGTCTTCTCATATAAATATCTCATGTATTCCCATGGATCTCAATACCAGCTACATGCCAATCACTCGTGTTTTGATCTCCAACCCACAACTCTCTTCTACTGGACATTCTACATGGATATCTTGTAAGCATCTCAAAATCAATGTCTCTAAATACGAAATCTTGATTTCTAACCCCAGCTGGCCTCTTTCCAGTATTCCGCATCTAAGTTCACCACCATCTACCCATTTGCTCACACCAAAACCTCAGAAGTAAACTGGTTGCTGTCATTCCATAACTTCACACATCCAATTCACTGGCAGGTCCTGAGTGTTCTCTTTTCAAAACAAACTTTGACTCCTTATACTTTTCTCCATTTCCACTGCTACCACACTAATGGGGACCACCACTATCTCTCATCTAGATTACTTCAGGTCCCTCCCAACTACAACTACAGTCTCTCCTCCTCCACTCTACTCCCTTTTTTGCAACATAAATAGAATAATATTAAAATGTAAATCAGAGACATTAATATCAAACTTTGGACTGTTCAAATACTATCTATTGACTTTCAATAAAATGCAGACACTGCAAGACTGTGAATGTCCTGGCCCTGCCTTTCTTCCCAACCTCCCCGATGGTTCACTGAGATGGAAATTCACTGTTTCGGGTTTTTTCCCCAGTTGTTTAAACAAGCTAAGTGGCCTTGGGTCTCCCAGCTGTGCTTCAGAGTATCTTCGGTCTGCTGATGATGAAATACTTAAAAATCATCAGATAAACTAAAATCATTCGTGTGTACCTGTCACACAAAGGATATTGGAAGCTCTTTAGGGGAAGGAGCTAGATATTGGTTAACTTTATAATATCAGCATCACTTCAGCCTAGCACAGATGAATACTCAACAAATGTTTGTTGACTGGAACCTTCCTGTCAGTCATAGCGAACCAAAGAAAAAGTCACTAAGAATTGCTTCAAATGTTGAAGAATTCTGGGAACAGTCCAGAGGACAGGTAAAAGGATTTTAACTGACTCCTCCACATTTGGAGAAGCTTTTTCTTGGGAAAATGAATAAGAACACACTCTTTGGGGGGTCAACCCGGTGGTGTAGTGGTTAACTTTGCGTTCTCTGCTTCGGCAGCCTGGGGTTAGTGGGTTTGGATCCCAGGTACAGACCTATGCACTTCTTATCAAGCCATGCTGAGGTGGTGTCCCACATAAAAAATAGAGGAATATTCTATAGGCACAGATGTTAGCTCAGGGACAATCTTTCTCAAGCAAAAAGTGGAAGATTGGCAACAGGTGTTGGCTCAGGGCCAATCTTCCTCACCAAGAAAACACACACACACACACACACACACTCTTTGAGAACAAAATTCTTATGGTACCTAACAAATAAACAGAGCTGGCTAACATGGAGGGTGCTGTCTCCAAACAAAGGAAGGCAGGAAGATTCCAGGTCAGCCACCTTCATGAAAGTGCCCCACACTCACCTGTGCTCTCCCTCCCCACCTTCATTTCTCTCTCTTTCTGCCCTTCTTCTAATTTTCTTTGAATTGTCTTTCTCTTTTTCACAAACATTTCACTCTACATGCTGCTCATCTTCGGTGTGCATATGCATGGTGATGTCCACGGGCCTAGGACATAAAAAGCAAGGGCAAAGGCTGGTGCCCAGAGACTGATCACAGCACCAGACTACAGTTTAATTTTTTCTTTTTTACTAAAGGTTTGCCCTGAGCTAGTAGCTGTTGCCAATCTTCCTCTATTTTGTATGTGAGCTGCTGCCACAGTATGGCCACAGATGAGCGGTGTAGGTCTTCTCCTGGGAACCGAACCTGGGCCGCCAAAGCAGACAGCACTGAACTTAACTGCTGGGACACGGAGGATGGCCCACAGTTTGGTATTTTTCACTTGACTCAGGAGCTTTTCCCACAGTGGAGAAAACGTTAGTGTGGTGGGACTGGCAGGGTGGTTCCCACCAGTGAAGCAGGGGGCCTGTGACCTGTTTAAGTATGCAGGGGCCAGAGAGTACCCCATGGCCCCCAGTGGTATCAGACCTGGCCCAAATAGGAAGCAGCCTTTGTGATCACAGGTTCTTAGGCTATTTGATAAGTTGACAGCCAGCAGAGGCAGCTGACCCATTGTTCAAGCCAACAAAGCTACCAGGTTACTTAAACTCATTCATTCTCCCCCCTAGCATTTCCCAAAACTTTCCCACCTGTTGTCTTCTTGCAGCTACATAATTAAGTTTCACCATTTCTTTCCCAAATTCTTTAAAGCGATTTGCAAGGTCTTGTTCATTTGTAGCATTTTTGACAGCTTCCAGGGCCTCCTCCACCTGAAATGATTTAAAAAAGAGTACATTTATAAGTGGATAGTTTTTAAATATTATTAAACATGTTAGAAATGGTAGTTTGTAAAATGAAATCAACGCTAACATGTATTAACATGTAAATAAAATAGTAGGAAAAAAGTACCCCAAGAAACATTTATAATCAGAATAAATATTTGTTTAAGATTTACAGAATATTTTGCATATAAAAGATAATAATTGCTGAACACTTGTAGAATATAATACCATATTGATTGTATTTTATTGATAGTTATGATTTTGACAAGGAATACAGACTTCTAATTTCAAGTAGAAATGTAAAGGAAAATATATTTAAGAAGAAAATATAGAATTTAAAAGCAAATTCTGGAAATCTCCAGAGGGGGAAGTAGTTTACAAAGAAATACTGGAGGAACTCCTGGGCTGCTGCAAGTTTGATACAGCCTGAACCTGCAACCAATCTTCATGGCAACATCTCTAAATCTGGGACTAAAGGGACTGTAAATTTAGGCTGACTTTACACCTTGGCATCCAATAGAAAGAAGAGATATTGAGCCTTGAGAAGCAAGTGAATTCGAAGTTGTACTGCCCCATCACTGGGGTGGAGTGGGGGTGGACAGGATAACAGCAAGCACGCCACCCTAAGCAAGCACAGTTCTTCCAAATTCCTGCAAACTGTCTCAATGAACGTCTCCAGAGTGGCCTTGGACTTGAGTTATGAATTTCACTAAGAATTCCTTCATAAACAATTTCAGGATTTGAGAGGTACTCCAGTCTCCTCCCCTCCAGAATGATTTTAACTTTAATATGGTATGAGATTTCCACAAGTGGTAACACTTTTAAGGTTATAACACCTGTGGACTCAATTAAAATTAAGATATTATGGTGAAGTAGTCCACTAAGTGACTGAGTCAGGTAGCATTTTTGTAGAAATAATTTTATCAGCAGACATAACCAAGAACACAGTCTTGAGTGAATACGGCACAAGACAGATGTGTGCTTGCAAAATCAAAGGCTCCTTAATATGAAGGGAGCCTCGTAAAGAGGTCTCAACTAACACAGGCTTCTGAGAGAGGCAATAGAAAAAGAGAGAAAAGAACAAAGAATTAGGAAAGAGTAATGAGAAATGCAGAGAACTCATGGGCCTACTGCAGAATTCTCATCGGCTCTTGCAGTTTGGAGCAAATCAAAGGGCAATGTATAGACAGTTCACTGTGACAATATGGAAGAACAAATTACCACTGAGAAAAGCCACTGACTAACATAGCTCTGAGTTACAGAGAAACACCTTTGTTTAAGCTTGACACAATCACGAAGGTGGCTAATTCAACTTCCTTATCAAGTTTCACTGAGCAGAGGAAGAGAATCATGTATATAAACCAGTGATAACGGATATCATAAACATTTTACTCCATAGAAATGATAATATCATTCAATTTACTAAATAGGCTAACTCATTTTTATTAAGGAAAAAGTTGTAACAAGCAAGGGAACTTATTTAGAATGGTGGTAATCTAGACTCCAAATAAAATTAAGTTTCCAGGGGCCAGCCCTGTGGCTTAGTGGTTAAATTCATGCACTCCACTTTGGCAGCCTAGGTTCACAGGTTCAGATCCTGGGTGCGATCCTACGCAATTCATCAGCCATACTGAGAGGCAACCCACATATAAAATAGAGGAAGACTGGCACAGATGTTAGCTCAGGGTTAATCTTCCTGAAGGGAAAAATGGGGAGTATTGACAACAGATGTTAGCTCAGGGCTAAACTTCCTCAGCAAAAAAAAAAAAAAAAAAAAAAAATTATTTCCCTGCCCATCTACTATGGAAATTCTGCATCTTTTTTTCTTCCTAATTGTAAAAATATAAAATGATGATTCAGCTTCTCAATGTTAATCTTTTCCAGTTCCTATCCAGGCTCTGATAATACACGAGGAAAAGAAAGAATTATAGTTTAAAAAGGGACTGTTGTGCATTAGGATACTTTTTAGGGCTTCAAATCAAATTACATTTTATGGTGGAATGGCCCATTTAAAGCATTTTCTTAGTTTAATGAGAATCTCATACCTCAAATCTTTAAAACAACAAATCAGTGATGTCTCACTTCTAATAGATTTATGATCATCTTACCATGGCTATCAACAGCATCACTGAGAAGACAGCTCTTGGCAGTTAATTTGCTCCTGCTATTTATTTGAGTTATAACTCTTTTCTCAGGATATAAAAACCGGTTCCAGGGAAGAGCAAAACAATTATCTCAGAGGGAGCTAAATGTTGGATTTGTTTTCTAATATATATATATAAGACAGACCTCTTCCTGGTTGTTAATCAGACCAATTTGGAGTATTTATTTTGTTGCGTGATAGATAACTTATTTTCTCATTGGTTTTCTCTGAAGAATCTAGATGCCAGTTTGAATTTATGTTTCTATTTCAATGAAGTTCTTTTGAAAAGAAACACCAATGATGGGGTCTGTTTGTGTAAAGGTAGACTTAGTCATACTCAGAGTTTAATCTAGAAGGATCTGAGAGGTCACCTAGTGAAAAGTTCTCATACAGAAACATGGGTCAGAATTTGTCCAAGGCCCTGCAGAAATGGAGGAAAAGGGACCAAAGTCTGGATTATGGGTACTATACTGTTATTAGATAGACAGATGATGCAAGGGAGAGAGAGGGAGAGAGGAAGACAGAGAGACAATAGAATGTTGAAAGGACATGGAGAAGGAAGAGAAAAAAAGGAGAAGGGCAGTGACCAGGCACTTTTAAGAAGTCAAACCTAATATAGAAATTAAGTTTTTATTTTTGAACAGAGCCAATGTTCTTTTGCTCTTTCTGGGTGTCTGAGAAAAGGAAATTGACTCCTAAAGCCAAACAAATGCCTTAAAAGGCAGTTCTTATGCAGAAGAAGAGCCTGGGACACTTTTTACCCTACCCAGGCCCCACAGTGATGGATATAAGTCAGAAAGTGTGAGAAGGACTATGGGGTCAAATTGGTCTGTGTTTCAACCCCAGCTCCGTCATTTGTTAACTCTGTGACCCAGGGCAAGACACTTAACCTTTCTGATCCTCACTGTCTTCACTGATAAAATAAAGGTGATGGCGTTTGCCACCATACAAAGTTTTTGTAAAAATTAAAGGCAATAAGAAATGTAAAATATTAAAGACTTAGCATAGGGCCTGGCAAGAATTAGCAACTCCTTAAACAGACATACTGACCTGCTGCTTAATATCTTCTGAAGGGGAAGAATTTTTCCTAAATAATTTTGAAGAGGAAAGGCTTCATCTTAAATCTTGGAATGTCTGCAGATGACGGGATCGGGGAGGGCTAAAGGAATGCTGTGGAGAGGACACAGGCAGCAGGCTGCTGGCAATGGCTCTGAGAAGGAGAGCAGTAGGGCCCTCCAATAAGGGGGTGGTTTGGGAGACTGTAGGCCCTGCACTGGGAAATTGCTTCCAATAAGCTGAGGAAGGGAGCCCTTAGAGGCAGCTGTCCTCGCCTTCCCATTATCAATGCCCGCAGGATCTCAGGCACTGCAGGCAGCTGTTCTTCTCCCACAGCCAGGCTGGGCTCACGAACTGCATAGCAAGAGCTCTGTTCAGCCAGGTATTCCTGTCTTGAATATTGGTAGCCTGTGCAAAGGTACAGCTGAAAAAACTGAAAGTTCCAGAAAAGATATTAAAATTTCCTCCCTATTGGTAGATTTAGATATTATTTTCAGAGCTTGTCACTTAAAACTCTTAACATCTTGGTCTTCTCATAGAGTTTGTTCAAAATCGCCCCTCCTTGACTCCTAAAGCAAGCCTGCCTGCAACTATGGGTCTACAGACGTGGCAAATTGTCCCAGACAGGGTCTTTAAATCAGTTTCTAATTGTCCTAGTTGAAAATGCACTTTTTTACTTCCATATAAAAAATATAGTCTGAGAATTCATTTTCTTCATTAAATTTTTATTAAGAACCTACTAGGAGCTGGACAGGTGTCTGGCGATAGGGATAGTGCTGAACTGAGGAGTCTGATCCCTCCCCTCTTGCACTGTGTAAGTGGCCTGGTTCCCCCAACAACATTTACTGCCCAAACAAGCACTATAAATCCTTGCTATTATAATCATTATTGCCGTTTGGACAGTCTGACCTCATTCTAGGTCCCACTATTGATACCCCATTGACTGGATGTTAAGTGACATTGATGAAACTATTTAACAAGTCATACATAACTCTCTGTAGGATCTGGTTTTACCACTAAATTAAAAATATTATCTTGGAAATAGGAGGTGGCCAAGTGAATGAATGAATGAATATAAGATTCTACATCTAACTACTTTTGTTTAGTCATATACCCTGGTTGACCATTGGTATCTCAGCATTATCATGCTGTATCTTTCTGCCTCTTAAAGATAAGCAGGACTTCTTCATTAAATGTTATGTTCCCTTGTTAACAAGTGAAGAAAATTATTTCATTGGAAAGCAAGAGAGATTAAATGCTACTGTCATTTATTCTTAAAGTGGCATGTTTTATAAGGCACAAATAATATAGCTCACAACATATTTCCAAAGTTATTTTCAGTTTATTCATTTATTCTTGAAGTGCTATGTTTTACAAGGCACAAATAACTTGTGATTTATTTCCAAAGGTTTTTTTCTGTTTGTGCAAGAAAAATGACACTAGCCAGTGTCATTGAGTACTTATGATGTACCAGATGTTGTTTTCAATGGTTTCTATATATCTAATTTAGTCCCCCAAATAGCTCTGTGAAGTTGATGGTTTTCTTATTTCTACTTTAACACAGGGAGAGACCGAGGTCAGAGGAGTTACCCAACATCACTGGGAGGTCTCACAGCAAGTGAGTGCAGAAGCCTGGGTTTGAACCTGGTAGTTTGCCCCGAAGCTCATACATTTAACTCCTGGGCTCTGCTGCCTTACTCTCCCAGAAAGGATGGGTTTACAAAGCTGATGGACTTTGGGTTGAAATTGTCTAGGATGATATTTTCGTCTGTTCCATGACTGCGCTAAGTGAGGCCAAAGGTGTTTAAGTATCAGCGGCACACAGGAAATATGATCAATGAAGGCCTCATAAACTCTAGTCCATATTCTCTTGGACTTATTAAATCAATCCTTTGTCATCTTGGGGGGCCACAGACAACAGTGGCAAGCATGAAATACAGGTGGGTAGACATTCATGTTGGGAGACACAATGTGTTAAAAAAACCCCAGTAGCAACAACCACTGTTGGCCTACTTTGGTAGAGATAGCCAAAACCAAGATAGTAAGTTTGAGAACATCAGTATAGGGATGTAGAACCAAGGTGATCATGTGAGCCAGGGATAAGAGACAGGTTGCATGGAACAAGTAGGATTCAAACAGCACAGAAGACACTCTTTGATAATGCTTCATATTGATCTCAGA